>NC_082715.1:9666148-10039796 GCF_030144855.1 Hypanus sabinus
TCCTCCAGAATGTTATCACAAAAACACATGACAAAACAGATTACACCAGAAAATCCACATAACATTTTGCAGTCCCCAATGCAGAGCCCGGAGAGGCTGCTGCGTATTAATATCGCGCTACCATCTTAGTGCGTTCCCCGGAAAGGAGCTCCAAAACCACCAAACAAAACAAGACCAAAAACTAAAGCTACAAGACCTGCACAAAGCTACATAGTTACAACATATAGTTAAAACATTGCAAACAATAGCATAATTGATAAAAAAAAAACAGACCATGGGCACAGTAAAAATAATCCAAGATGTTAAAGGACTGTAAGTTCAAAAGAAATCTAAGTCCTTCTGCAAACACCATCTTTCCTCAACTCCACCTACCTTCGTATCATTCGCAAACCCTGCCACAAAGATGTTAATTCCTTCATCCAAGTTATTGACATACAACATAAAAAGAAGCAGTCCCAACAACGGCCCCTGTGGCACACTACTAGTCACTGGTAGCCAATCAGGAAAGGCCCCCTCTATTCTCACTCTTTGCCTTCTGCCAGTCAGCCACTGCTTCATCCTTGCTAGTGAGTACGACCTCCGTTGGTCAGCGTTGACCATGAATGTTGTGTCCCAGCTGTCTAGATACACAAGCCTGGGCAGTATGATATGGAAATATAGTAACATAGAAAACCAACAGCGCAATACAGGCCCTTCAAACCACACTGCTGTGCCGAACATGTACTTACTTTAGAAATTACCTCGGGTTACCCAAGCCCTCTATTTTTCTAAGCTCTATGTACCTATCCAGGAGTCTCTTAAAGACCCTATCGTATCCACCTCAAACACCAACACTGGCAGCCCATTCCATGCACTCACCACTCTCTGCGTAAAAAACTTACCCCTGACATCTCCTCTGTACCTACTTCCAAGCATCTTAAAACTGTGCTCTCTCGTGTTAGCCATCTCAGCCTTGGGAAAAAGCCTCTGACTATCCACACAACTAATGCCTCTCTCATCTCTATCAGGTCATCTCTCATCCATCGACACTCCAAGGAGAAATGGCCAAGTTCACTCAACCTATTCACATAAGGCATGCTCCCCAATTTAGGCAACATCCTTGTAAATCCTTGTAAATCTCCTCTGCACCCTTTCTATGGTTTCCACATCCTTCCTGTAGTGAGGTGACCAGAACTGAGCACAGTACTCCAAGTGGTGTCTGACCAGGATCCTGTATAGCTGTAACATTACCTGTCGGCTGTTAAACTCAATCTCACGGCTGATGAAGGCCAAAGCACCGTATGCCTTCTTAACCACAGAGCCAATGTAGCAAGCTCCCCCTCTCCACACATCTGATGAAGCCAAAGGAATGGCAGAAACCGATACATTTTGGTACCAGTAGTGTCACAAGAGTTGCCAGTCAGTGTTGATCTCAACATAGGATTGCCTTAGGGACTCCAGCTTCAGAGTTTTCCCAAGGGGATTACTCCCAAAGCCTTCCCCATGAGTGAGTATAGCCACAAGGCAGCAGAGGTTTGAGATCAGAGTTTTCCTTCTCCTAGATGAGCTGCCAAGCTCAGCTGATGAGCCCCATTTGTCTGGTATCACTGACCTTAAGGTGCAGCAACTTGCCTTTGGCCATTCTCCTGTCGGTAGAAATGGTTCCTCTGGGCATAGTAGCTAAGCCACACATGAAGGCCAGGAGCTGGACTTGGTTATCAGAAGTTATTTGAGGCGTGTGCCAATGGGAACACTTAATAGGTAGTGGGAGCTTATCCCTGGCTATTACAACTGTCAAGAACCAACTATCCATGTTAGTAACTTTCTTGTAGTACCATGCGGTCTTATCTTGTTAAGCAGCCTCATGTGAGACACCTTGTCAAAGACCGTCTGAAAATCCAAATAGCAACATCCACTGGCTGCCCTTTGTCTATCCTGCCTATTATTTTCTCAAAGAATTCCGATCTAGATGGCACCTGCGTACATTGCTCCCATGGTCAATATCTTCTGAATAGATCACAAAATCATATATTCCACTTCTTCTATGATTTTCACATTTGTTTTTCATCTTGAATGTGATTCTGGAATGGTTGGAGCCGGTGATTTGTAGCTTGGAGACCGTTTGGGTGTTTCAGTGCTCTTCAGTCTCCAGGAAAGAGACTGGGAGACTGAGGCAGCGTGGGTGAACCCCGTGGCGAGAAAGCTGCAGGACCAGGTGTGAACCAATGTTCAATTCCATCTTCCCAACTAAAGCTTCTATTGTTCACCGATTAAAGTGATGAGGGAGATTGAAACATTGAGGGGAATACGGAAGGTGAGCACTGATAGGATTGGTCAGCTGCCAGAGAGGGGAGACTGCCTTTTGATCACTGATAGGATTGGTCAGCTGCCAGAGAGGGGAGACTGCCTTTTGATCACTGATAGGATTGGTCAGCTGCCAGAGAGGGGAGACTGCCTTTTGATCACTGGTGGGATCGCTCTGCTACCGGAGAGGGGAGACTGCCTTTTGATCACTGGTGGGATCACTCTGCTACCGGAGAGGGGAGACTGCCTTTTGATCACTGGTGGGATCACTCTGCTATGGAGAGGGGAGACTGCTTTTTGATCACTGGTGGGATCGCTCTACTACCGGAGAGGGGAGTCTGCCTTTTGATCACTGATAGGATTGGTCAGCTGCCAGAGAGGGGAGACTGCCTTTTGATCACTGGTGGGATCGCTCTGCTACCGGAGAGGGGAGACTGCCGCTGTGCTTGGAGAATGTTACTCAGGTCTCTGCAACTTGAACTGTGGACTTTTTTCAGTCTTATTGTTTTTTACATTCTGTGTTTTTCGTCCAATCTTTCTTATTATTTTGCATGGGGGAGGGGGATTTGGGGGGTCGATGTGCCTGTTCCATTTTTGTTTTTGTATTTTTTGTCAGGGATGGAGGATTTGGGGGTTGATGATTGTGCTGCCATCCTTTTCTATCTTGGTTTTGTGGTCATCTGGAGAAGAAGAATTTCAGATTATATACTTTGATAATGAATTCCAATAGATTTGTCAGGCAAGATTTCCCCTTTACAAAACCATGCAGACTTTGGCCCATTTAATCATGTGCCTCCAAGTATCCCAAGATCTCATACATAATAATTGACTCATCTTTCCAACCACTGAAGTTAGCCTTTAATTTTGTTTCTTCTGTTTCTCTCCTTTCCTGCAGAGTGGAGTGACATTTGGAATTTTCTAGTTCTCTGGAATCATTCCAGAATCCAGTGATTCGTGAAAGATCATCACTAATGCCTCCACAATCTCTTCAGCTGCCTCTTTCAGAAACCTGGAGTGTAGTCCATCTGGTCCAGGTGACTTATTGACCTTCAGACTTTTCAGCTTCCCAAGGACCTTCTCCTTAGTCATAGCAATTCACTTCTATCCCTGACACTCTCGCATTTCTGGCATATTACTAGTTTCTTGCACAGTGAAGACTGATGCAAAATACTTATTAAGTTTGTCTGTCATTTCTTTGTCCCCCCATTACTATCTCTCCCGTGTCATTTTCCAGCAGTCTGATATCCACTCTTGATTCTCTTTTACTTTTTATATAATCTGAAAAAACACTTTGTATCGTCTTCTTACTAATTTTTGCTCCATTATATGCCCTCTCTTTGGCTTTTATGTTGGCTTTGATTTCTCTTGTCAGCTACAGTTGCGTCAGCCTGCCTTTAGGATATTTCTTCCTGGGCCTTCCGAATTGGTCCCAGAAATTCCTGCTCTGTCAGAATCCCTGCTAGTGTCCCCTTCCCATCACCTTTGGCCAGCTCCTCTCCCATGACTCTGTAATTCCCTTTACTCCAGTGAAATACTGATACATCTGATTTTAGCCTCTTCTCAAATTGTAGGGTGAATTCTATCTCTTTACTCTAACGGTTCCTTAACCTTAAGCTATCTAATCAATTCCAGTTCAGTGCACAATACCCAGCTCAGAATAGCTGATCCCTTGGTGGGCTCAACCATGAGCTGCTCTAAAAAGACATCTCATACGGATTCTAGAACTTCCTCCTCTTGGAATCCAGTACCAACCTGATTTTCCCAATCTGCTCAAATGTTAAAATCTCCCATGACTATCGTAACATTTCCCTTTTGACATGCATTTTCTATCTCCCATTGTAGCTTCTAGCCCACATCTTACTATGGCAATGATGTGGGCTACAAATTATAAATGCGCTTACACATTTTGTTTCCACCACTCCTTTTCTTAAAAAAATCCCACAAACCCATTTCTCATTGGATAAAGCCTCTTTTCCTTTCTAACTTCATCTCTGAAAGACCAACTTGTCCTCTTGTTTTCCTGAGATGAACAACTTTGCAAATCTGATATCTTCTCTCACTCCTCTCCAATGCCTCCATTTCTTCATATGGAAACTAAAACTGTAGCAAATTACAAGAACATCACTCACAAAATTCAATGCAGATTCAATATGATACCCCTGCTTCTCAAGTATATCTTCAAGAAAAATACCCCTTTGTTAATTTTGTTTTATTTTTGGTCTTATTATTTGACAATAAGACCATAAGACATAGGAGCAGAATTAGGCCATCTGACCCATCGAGTCTGCTCCACAATTCAATCATGGTTGATCCTTTTTTTAAAATCTCCTCCTCAACTCCAGTTCCCTGACTTCTCCGTTACCTTTGATGCCATGTCCAATCAAGAACCTATCAATGTCTGCCTTAACTACACCCAACAAGCTGTTCTCCACAGCTGCATGTGGCAACAAATTCCATAAATTCACTACCCTTTGGCTGAAGAGATTTCTCCACATCTCTGTTTTGAAAGGGTTCCCCTCTATCCTAAGGCTGTGCCCCCTTGTCCTACACTCTCCCATATCAGCATATTATAAAAAACTTTGATGAAGTTCTATATATGTGTAGCTGAGAGTATATTGACCAATTGCATCATGGCCTGGATGGCAACACCACTACCTTTGAACAGGAAAGTATACAAAAAGTAATGGATATGGTGCAGTCCATTATGGCTAAGCCCTCCCCAACAGTGTGCACAAGGAGCGCTGTTGCACGAAAACAAAATCCATCATTGGAGGCATCCACCATCCAGATCATACTCTCTTCTCACTGCTGCCATCACAAAGAAGGCACAGGGGCCTCAGGAACAGTTATTACCCCTCAGCCATCAGGCTCTTGAGCCAGAGGGGATAACTTCACTAAATTTTATTTGCCTCATCATTGAAATGTTCCCACAGCCAATAGACACACTGTCAAGGACTCTTCATCACACATTCTCGATATTGAATGCTCATTTATTTATTATTATTATTATTTTGCTTGATTTTTTTTGTTTCCTTTTATTTACTGTGAATACCTGCAAGAAAATATATCTCAGGGTTGTGTATGGTGACATATACAGTATGTACTTTGATAATAAATTTACTTTGAAGTGACTTTCCTCTTCTGCCTCAAAATGCATTACCTCACACTGGTCTTCATCTGCTCCCAACAGCTATCTTTCACTCACATTTTCTGCTTTCTGTCCTGAAGTTAGCTGACAATCCATCATGTTATTTATCCCCTAACTCCATATTCTACTTATTCAAAAACTCTGCAAGACTATGATTTCCCTGATAGAGAGTCTCAGCCTGAAATGACGGCTCTCTATTGGCCTCTCCATAGATGCTGCTTGATCTGATGAGCTCCTCCAGCATTTTGTGTGTGTTTGTCTTCAATACAATGCACTCCAGATCATAACCATCAACACAAGAAACTCTGCAGACGCTGGAAATCCAAAGCAATGCACACAAAATGCTGGAGGAACTCAACAGGTCAAACTGCATCTGTGGAAAAAAGTAAACAGTCAACGTTTCGGGCCAAAACCCTTTTCAGGATTGAGAGAGAAGGGGACGAGATATCTGAATTAGAAGATGGGGCAGGTGTGGGGAAGGGAGCTGGCTGGATGAAGCCAGGTATGTGGGAAAGGTCAAGGGTTGGAGAAGAAAGAATCTGATAGGATGGGAGAGTGGACAATAGGAGAAAGGGAAGGGTGAGGAGCCCCAAGGGAAAGTAATAGGCAGACGAGAAGAAGGTTACAGTGGGGAAACAGAGGAGGTGGGGTGAATTTTTGTTCACTGGAAGCAGAAATTGATATTCATGCCATCAGCTTGGAGGGTACCCAGATGGAATATGAAGTTTTGCTCCTCCGCCCTGTGGGTGGCTTCATTTTGGCACAAGAGGATGGCCTGGAACATAAAAATCATGGATCATAGCCATCTGGTTCATTTGCAGGCAGTAACGTGACAAATAGTGAAGAGCAGTGGCCTCCCTCAGATCTTGCTGCCCACTGGTAGGTAAGCAGCATCAATGTGATCTCTTCCAGTCTTTATAGCCTTATCAGATCCTCAGCTCCTCCCATCTGGCTATTAGTGCATTCCTGATTTCATCCTGCTCTTTTGCCGCAATCGAGACTATATTTCATTTATATCTACACTAATATGGCTATGGAGACGGGAATGATTAGATTCATCTTAGAGTAATTCTATGTTCTAAGTAAGATGAAGAACTTTGAAGGGTTTGCACAGTAAGTTCTTTAATGCTATGATAGAAATGAATGATTTTACTCATTCAATTCTATCTAAAGTAAAGCAATTAATATTTTCTATCAATTGTATCATACCAAATGTCTTCAGATACAATATGTATCAAGAAAGGCTCACATTTGATTACAATCTTTCACAATATTCCACAATACCTTACAGATAATGACATAGTTCTAAACTGTAGTCACTGTTACAATTAGGAAACATAACAGACCACTGCAGCACATCAAGCTCTGAAAGCAGCAATGTCATAGTGAATGGACAATCCATAAGTCAATTCAAGTCAAGTTTATTGCCACTTAACTATATACAGTAATGCATGCTGTCAAACAAGATGTTTCTCTGGAGCAGGGTGTAAAACACAGTGGTACACCTGACACACATGTAACATACTTACTTAGGAAAGTATGAACTCAATCTACAATTGAATTGTGCATAAATAAACACAGCAAAATCATAAATTAAAAATTGTAGGGTACAGAACAGGTTAACCGGTGATACTTTTAATGGAATGCAGTAGGGAGTTCAGAAGCCTAATGGCCTGAGGGAAGAAGCTGTTTCCCATCCTGACCGTTCTTGTCTTTATGCATCAGAATGTCCTGCCTGATGGTAGAAAGTCAAAGAGGATGCTGGATGGATGGGTGGGATCCTTGGTTATACTAAAGGGCCTGCGAATGCAGCACTCCTGATAAATGTCCCCGATGGATGGTATGGAGACCCCCATTATCCTCTCAGCCATTCTCGCAGTCCTTTGTAGGACCGATGCTCAACTGATCCCATTCCAAATGGAGATACAGCTTGTCAGCACATTCTCAATGGTGCTCCTATAAAATTCGGTTAAGATGGCAGGGAGGGGAGGAGCCTCACTTGCCTCAATCTCCTCAGGAGGTGGAGGAGCTGCGGCGCCTTCTTGTTCAGGGAGGTGAAATTGAGGGACCAGCTGAGGTTATCTGTGACATGAACTTGGTGCACTTACTGTAACTCTCTATGGAGGAGCCATATATGCACGGAAGGGGATAGTTCACCTGCACCTTCCTAAAGCCCGCAATCATGTCCTTGGTCTTATCCATGATCAGACTTAGGTTGTTTCTCTCACACCAGTCCACCAACGGCTCCACTTCCTCTCTGAACTCCGACTCATCATCATTGTTGATAAGGCCAGCCACTGTTGTGTCATCTGCAAACTTGATGACACAGTTTGAAACGAATCCTGTGACTGTCATACGTCAGCAGCATGCACACAGTCCCGAGGAACGCCTGCGCTCAGTGCCATGGGACTAGAGATGTTGCTGCCCACACAGACTGACTATCCAGGAGGGTGGTGTTGAGACCCAGCAAGGCTAGCTTCCCCACCAATTTCTGGGGTATGATGGTGTTAAGCACCAAAATGAAGTCCATAAAGAGCGGCCTGGCATATGAAACCCCATTTTCCGGGAGGGACAGGACAGAGTGAGGGGCAGAGGCAATGGCATCATCAGTGGATCGATTTGAATGATAAGCAAACTGGAAAGAGTCCAATGTAGCCAGGAGAAATCCATATTGAGTAAGGACAACAAAATAATTCCTCAAAGTAAAGATTATCTTTATAAGTCACATGCATCAAAACGTAAAAACATACAGAGCAAAACTTCACTTTTGTTGGGGATGTGCTGGGGCAGCCCACAAGTGTCACCATGCTTTCAGCTGCCTTACTGTCCATAATGCCATTGGATCATAGATATTCACTTGATAGGGTGATAGGGTGGTGGGCTGGAGATATGTCACTACCAAAGGCCATGTAAAGTGCTCTTTCTCTCTGTGAGCCTACCAATCACCCTTGGGCAAAGTGTAGCACCCATTAGCACAACCCTCCCCAGGTCAAGGTCATGGGAAGCCATGGGAGAAGGTGGAAGATGGTCGATTGAGCAGTTGGTGCATATCACAAGTCCTGGTTATGTGACCACTGACACCAGGCAGCTGGAGTCGCCCATCTTGTAAAGACACTGCCCAGAAGAAGGCAATGGCAAACCATTTCTGGGCAAACATGGTCATCGAAAGACCATGATCACCTACGTCATATAATCCGGCACATAACGAACGAACAAGTTGCATTTAGATCATAATATTCACTTTACTATCTCCCTCAAATGTGACGGCATACTTCTTCAGTCAGCAAAGGTGCCACTGCAGCCCATTATTTGGTATTAGCTCATCCGTATCGGGTGAAGCTTGAACCTGCAACCACTACACTCAGCGGTAATAGGTCCACCAGCTGAATGATAGCAAATGCAGTCTGTCTGATGTCAATGTCCAACTTATATCATTAATTGCATGAGTAGAGCAGGGGAGAAAAGGATTGGGATCAGGAAGAAGGATTGGCTTTGCAGTATTATACCTTTGGTCATGATGTTGATCTCTAGAAGTTATGAGCTGCAAGCTGCCGTAAAGTAATGCATCACGTATCCCTTAGCATTCTCACAACAGGGAAATCAAATAACATCACCAAACTAAAACCATTATCAATGGCAAGCAGAAATTTTAAACACATTATTATTATTTTCATTTTTACTTTTCCCAGCTCAAGTTGGTGAAACCTGAGGTACAGGCATGGTCAAGCTCGCACATTTCTCAACTGCTAGGAACTTTTGGATGAATCTAGTGGTGTTTAGTATTCTGCTTTCTGGAGATTTACCTAAGTATTGCCGTGAAGCCCTTATCGTTTAATGCTATTGTGCAGTGACTTTGGGTTGATACGAGTTGTGGATATTACTGTAGGGACAATGTATACATTGTTCATGTTCCATAGTCTTTTAATTTCCTCTTGCAGTTCAGCATATTTCTGGTGTTTTTCATTTATTGATTTCTGTATGTTCTGTGTGTTTGAAATGGCTGCATCTATTAAGTAAGTTCTTCTTGCTTGTTTATCCTGTATTATTATATCCAGACGGTTATTATGGATTCTCCTATCTGTAATAACAGATCGATCATACTACAGTATAATTTGTCGGACTCTGCCTCTAAAACTGGATCAGGCTTGTATTTATGGTAATGTATTATTTCATTATGAGCTTGTATTTTAAAGCAAGATTTTGGTGAATGATGTTTGCCACATAATTGTGCCTGTGTAAGTAATCAGATTGAGTTAAACTTCTGCAGGATCCTGTAATGTATTGGACTGTTTCTGGTTTCTCTTTGTATTTTCTGCATTTATTGTCTTGAATATGTTAGTCTTTCATTATACATTTTTGATAACTTTCTGTGTTAACCACCTGGTTGTGCATTGCTACAAGGAATCCCTCTGTTTCAGGGAAGGGATCTCCAACTCTGAGCCAAGCATTTGATGCTCTGTGTCGCCATTTAGTCTGCTCAAATCGTGGGGATGTCTTCCACGGAGAGTCATGCTATTTCATTGATTAACTTTCTCTTCAATAGCAATCATTTCTTCATTTTTCTGGGTTGTGCATTCCTTTCAGTTTAGTGGCGTGTACTTCTTATCAGAATTGTGTATTATTATTATTTCTTTATTTATTATTTCTCTGTATTTACAGTGCAGGAAAATGAATTTCAAGGTAGTACATACTTTGATAACAAACTTACTTTGAACTTTCCCTCTTCACAATAATTCCTTCTTTGTAATAATTCCTCTGTTGGTATCATCTAAATTTTCTATAAATTTTTGTTTTGTAATCATTTTTCAGATGCAACTTCTGGCTTATTTTAATTTAAATTTTCATCTTAGTCATGAAGTATTAACTTTTGTTGAAACATGATTAGATCTTATGTGAATATCGTTATTGAATATCCTAGAGAATATCTGTTTGAAGATTACCAATTGTTGATCTGTTACCTCAGTGGCTGTTTTTTTATTTTCAGTCCCCTCAGGTAATTTGATTTAAGAAAAGCAAATCGAAATTTGGTTTCTTTTAACCCATACATTGATGTTTTGACACTTGCCTGCAATTTTCAATGTTTATATTGAACCTTATGTTATGGTGGTGTTTCACCTCACCTTACATTACCTACTTGGCCCACATCAATTCTTAGAACTAGATTCAGCACTTCCTCCTTCTTTGTTACTATGGCAACAATATTGCCTTGCATTTATATAACAAAAGTATAAAAATACCTAACAGTACTTTTTTGAAAAATAGCAATAAGGACGTGGTAGGATTAAATTTAGAGATCGGAATAAAAGCATGAACACGAAGAAAGCTTTTGAGACCCTATTTTAGAGACATAGACAGGCAGAAAAAATAGGTTGGAGGCTGTATTTAACAAAGTCTTTGTACTTTTTACTTCAATCAATCTTATAAGCCAGCTTGACAATTTTATGCTGCATAGTAATTCTGGTCTTTCAGCATTATGTAGCATTCTGACTCTTTCTCCTTCTTCCTTTTACATGTGATTCTCAACATCTCAATAAAATAAATTGAGCTAAACACTACTCTTTATGCTGTTCTTAAATACTCTTGCTCCATCTGGTAATTGCTAATGTTGGGAATACTCAAAGTTCAAAGTAAATGTAATTTCCAAGTACATAAATGTCACCATATACTACCCTGAGGTTCATTCTCTTATAGACATTCACAGTAAATACAAATAAACACAACAGAATCAATGAAAAATCACACAAAGAATGATGAACAACCAATGTGTAAAAAACAACAAACTGTGGAAATATTAATAGTAAAGCTGAAGCAATTAATTCAAATAGTAGAACTATTTTCATAACATATAAACATGAATGTTGGACTGGATAAATGCAGAACATAAAACATAAAGAAGTGTGCAGCAGAGCTAAGAGAATACAAAACAGAGCAGCAGGATACAATTCAACTGACGGATGAATATGAAACATGCAAGTAACTGAGATATCAACAAGCAAAGAATCATAGTGTGATAAAGGAAAAACTTTCCACAGAATTTACTTCAAGGCTTAAGAAAATCTGCTGAACAGAGCACAACAGTAAAGGTATAACAAAGGCAATAAACACTTCTGTTATTTCTATATTAACGTATTTGTTTGGCATAATACCTTGGTCCAAACCAGATCTGGAAAATTACGTACACTCGAAGGTGCTTAGATTAACACTCCCTGGGACGGAAGAGGGAAGAGGAATAACAGACATTAAACATCACCACAGTAGTCAGATAAAAATCCCAAGGATATATTTTCATAAATGAAAAGAGGATTCAGCACTCCACATGAGCGTATGCAATTCTGATAGTCAGTATATGCTACTAAACTAAATAGCACAACCCAGAAATATGAAGAAATTATCACTATTGAAGAGACTGTTAACCAATGAAGAGCATGACCCTCCGTAGAAGATATCCTCAAAATCCGAGCAGGAAGCATTGACAAGGAAGTGTTGAACCCCTGCTCAAAGCTGGAGACCACTCCTCAGAAACAGAAAGGTTCTTTGTAGCAATACAGGACCAGAAGGGTTGATGCAAAATTTATCAGAAATACGTAATAAAAGACCAACAAACTCAAGACAATAAATGTAGAAAATGCTAAGGAAAACCAGAAATAAACCAATTCATTACAGAATCCTGTAACAGTTTAACACAATCTGATTACTTACACAAGCATAATCAAGTGGCAAAATCATAAAAGAAAACATACCTTACTATAAATACAAGCCTGTCAGAATACAGTTTTAGAGTCAGAATACCACAAATTATATTATGACCAATCCATCTAGGACAATCCATTATAACTGTCCAGATATAACAATACAGGATAAACAACTTACATGATAACATAACTTAGTTTATCAGTAAGTGAAAAACTAAAATCTGCTGAAAAAGAGGAAATTGAAAGACTATGGAACATGGACATTGTACCAATAACAATATTTATAACTGGTATCATCCCAAAGTCACTCTAGAATAACATTAAACAATTAGGCCTACACTGCAATAAGTCTCCAGAAAGCCACAATACTAAACACCACTAGAATAATCCGAAGGTTCCTAGCAGTTGAGAAATGAGTGGGCTTGGCTCTGCCCGTACCCCAGGTTTTACCATCTTGAGCTGAGAAAAAATAAAAATACTACAATAACAATAATATATAAATATGTAATAAGCATTGAGAACATGAGTTGCAAATCCCTGTGGAACCATTTCAGTACTGGGGTGACTTAAGTTATCCATGCTGGTTCAGGAGCCTGATGGTTAATGGGTAATAACTTTACCTGAACCTGGTAGGTGGGATCTAAGGCTCCTGTTTCTCCTTCCTGATAGCAGCAGTGATAAGAGGGCCTGGCCAAACAATTAATCAAGTAGTAAACACGATTTGCAAAATTAACAGTGTTGCTTCTAAATGTCTGAACTTCTCACCTTACTGGACACTTCATATTCAAGAATGGGCACTTGTTGATGGAAATGTGGATTGTGCAAAAAAATGTTACTCTGTCTTTCATGTCTAATAACAGAATTGGGCTTAATATCATTGGCATATGTTGTGAAATTTGTTGCCTTTGTGGCAATAGTACAATGCACTACATAATAATAAAAATGGTAAACTGTAAAACCTGTAAAGACCCCACTGGAGTACTGTGTTCAGTTCTGGTCACCTCACTACAGGAAGGATGTGAATACTATAGAGAGAGTGCAGAGGAGATTTACAATGATGTTGCCTGGATTGGAGTGTATACCTTATGAGAACAGGTTGAGTGTACCTGGACTTTTCTCCTTGGAGTGACGGAGGATGAGAGTTGACCTGATGGAGGTGTATAAGTTGATGGAGGCATTGATCACGTGGCTGGCCAGAGGCTTTTTCCCAGGGATGAAATGACTAACACGAGGGGGCATAGTTTTAAGGTGCTTGGAAGTAGGTGCTGACAGGATGTCAGGGGTAAGTTTTTTACATAGAGAGTGGTGAGTGCCTGAAATGGGCTGCCGACAGCGGTGGTGGAAGCAGATACAATAGGGTATAGGGAGCTTAGAAAAACAGAGAGCTATGCACTTCTAGGCAGTTTCTAGAGTAGGTTACATGGTCGGCACAACATTGTGGGCCGAAGGACCTGTAGTGGCCTGTAAATTTCTATGTACCATGTACAGGAAGTGTATGTATATATATTTTAAAAAGTTAAATTAAATAAATAGTGCAAAAAGAGAAAAAAAGGGAAAAATAATGTAGTAAGGTTGTGTTCATGGGTTCAGTGTCCATTCAGAAATCAAAGGTCAGAAATATACAGAAGTAATCTGCATTCTGGACAGAATAAAATTGTTAAATTTGCCAATGGTATCAAAACTATGGAGCTAAGAAATTCCAAGAAGCCCTAGGTCATGCCTGCACACTTCTGTGGTTTTGGAAAAAGTATTTATTAAGTTCTATTAAGCTTAAAAGTGGAAGCTTCTAAGAAAGATCTGATAGTAGTAGATTCAAACAAGATATGTTCTGTTACTGCAGAACAGCAATTAAAACAAAATATCGAGATGTCAGCAAAATATAAACCTCAGGTCATGAAGCTGAAGACATAACATCTGAAGTAAGAACAGAAAAAATACTCAGGAAGCTCTATCTATGGAAAGAGGGACGGAGTTAGTGTTTATTGTGGGGGCTCACTTTATTCTATAATACATTGTATTCTCTTCTGGTTACCAAAGGAACTGGTAAATTACTGGATGGTACAATGTGTAGTGAAGGGTTACAAGGTCGGTAAAAATATTTTAAGGCTGAGTTATGAGGAATAATTAATAAAGCATGAACTCCTGTCTTGAAATAGGCAATTGATAAGGACTCTGTGCCCATATATTGATACTAAGAGAAAAGGTGTAAATACTGCTTCAAATTAAACCATAAATGCAGAAGATGCACTCAGTGGCCACTTTACGGGTACCACCTGCACATAATAAAGTGGTCACTGTGTATATGTTCGTGATCTTCTGCTGCTCTAGCCCATCCACTTCAAGCTTTGAAGTGTTGTGCATTCAGAGATGCTATTTTGCACACCACTGTTGTAACACGTGGTTATTTAAGTTACTGGTGCCTTCCTGTTAGCTTGAACCAATTTGGCCATGCCACTAACTGGAAGTTTTTTTTTGTTTTTCACACCATTCTCTCTAAATAATGCTGTATGTGAAAATCCTGGGAGATAATTAGTTTCTGAGATACTCAGACGACCAACCATCATTCCACAGTCAGTGTCACTTAGATCACATTTCTTCTCCATTCTGATGTTTGTCCTGAACAGCTTGACCATGTCTGCATGCTTTCATGCATTGAGTTGCTGCCACATGATTGGGTGATTGGATATTGGCATTAATGAGTAGATGTGCAGGTATACCTAATAAAGTGGCCACTGAGTGTAATTTAATCTGGCTAAGGATAAAGAGGAGGTGATAAATTTTTCATATTTAATTCTTTGCTCCTGCCCTACTTTCCCCAAACCGTTGATTCAGTCCATTCTTATTTGAAATCCCGGTGGTACTTGAAATCACTAGGAATTGCCGAAGCATCTCAGAATCGTTGAAACTCCTGACTGGACCTCGCGTTGGATGGCATAAGTTAAAACTCAACAGTCAGGAATGATTAAATCTGAGACCTTTTTTTTTGTTGTTGTTATGGCTCAGATGCACGCAGCTTTAACCCGGGAAAAAGTAGAAACAACATCTCGCATTCATTTTGCGCTTTGTGACAGTCATCGGAGATTATTTTAACTTTACAGTAATACATTGCAAATGTGTAATACATAAACTTTCGTTTCAACGTTACAGTTCCCCGATTAATAGTTTATCGAATCTTTGGAGTTTACATTTAAAGTTTTATTTTTTTTTTGCTCTCTTCTGTGCGGCATAAATCTTGCAGTTTTTTTTTTCAAAATTATATGCAAGCTGACATCTGCCAAGTAACCGCACACAGACCATAGAGTGGGTACCGTGAATGAAGATAAGTTTTCTTGACGTTAAACGTACCCCGCATTGAACGTTGTAAGATTTTCCACTGTAAAGGTCACATGGGGGTCAATGAAGAGAATAACATCATCTCCAATTTATGAACTCAGTTATAATAGAATCCGGAAAACGAATTCCATGTACCTTTAAGATTATTATTATTTTATTAAGACTTCTACCATGCACCTTTTAAAACGCCAACGGTTTCCATCAAATCAAGCCACACATAGCCATCGGCTGAGGATTGTAGCGAAACAATCAATATCCCCGTCACCGAATCTTGTTTTGTCGTATAGTCACAGCCGATGTTCTTGATTTCGCCAACAAGTATTGATTTAATTAGAAGATGTATTGGTTATTGGTTACACGGCGTCCTGCACACTTCTTTGCTCGATTTTCTTCAATGCGATGATTGTCCTCAACTTGGCTTTGGGAAACATTTTGGCAAATAAAAACACCGATTCTGCCGAATATTTGATAGTGTTTCAGGATCTCATAGCTCAGTCCATCCTTTATCAAACAGCTAAATTTGGGACTAGTGCAATCTCATTGTGAAACATCCTTATTGTGTTTTATTTTTGTTCCTTATCGCTGAAATGTAAATACTGTTTTCAAAAGGGGCAGCTTTCAACTATTAACAATCACAATAACAGTAGATGTTGAATGTATACTTAATTTAATGGAACTCCAGAGGATAGGGTAATGTTATTGACTATTCCGTTTATACTGACATTAAAACAAATATTCGAGTCAGAATCTCAAGATTTTATCTTCAGAGTGCATTCCTTGCAGTAAAATAACTGCGCGATCGTTATCGGGCTGCGAATCGCGCTTAGTCAGTGGAGAGACGCTGTCCATTGGGTTCCACCACACCGGCCGCTCGCTCTCGGGACAAAGCGCGGCGCCGTGCGCGCACTCCCGCCGCCGAGCCCGCGCGCCAGAGACCCGTGGCCGCACATGCGCCGCGGGGCGGGAAGAGCGGCGGGCGGCGCGAGTGATGGAATCCCGCCCGAGCAGAGCGGAATGCGAGCATGCGCGCTGGGGGTCCGGTCGGTGGGGGGGGGGGGGGGTGGCAGGCGCGCCGGCGGGCGCGGGGAGAGGGAGGCGATTGGGTAGGGTCCGCGCCCGCGTGCGCGGTGCCGCCGGAGAACGAGCGCGCGCATCTTCCCCCCCCCCCCCTCGGCCCGCGAGCGTTCCCGACGGTTTTTTTTCGGCGGCGGCGCGTGCGTCAGAGGGAACGTCAGCGGCCGCTGTGCGAATGTCAACAAAAAAAATGAAAACCCAGTGAGAGTGAGTGAGTGAGTGAGTGAGGGAGGGAGGGAAGAGGAGGCGAAGGGAGGAGGAGGAGGAGGAGGAGAGGAGGCGGCGCCGCCGCTGCTGCACGGCGCAGGGGAGGGGAGGGGAGGGGAGGGCGGCTTTCGCTCGGCGCACTGTACACGCGTGCGGGTGGCAGATTTTGCAAAAAGGCGCTTCGTCTCCACGTTGCGGAGTGAGCGAGGGAGCGAGCGAGAGAGTCGCCTCGACTTGGCGCATTGGAAAACATAACTCAGACACGCTGCTCCCCCCCTCCCACCATCACCACCACACACACACACACAACTCAAAACAAGCCCGCAGCCACGCCGATTCAGCTCATCTCAGCTCCCTCCCTCCGCCGGTGGCCGGGCTCCTCTGGGCGCACTGAATCATGAGGTATTTGTTTTGAACTTGGAGCTGCCTTGAACATAGTCGAAAGTTACCAGGGTAAGGAGGATGCAATCTGCTTATTTATGTTTTTAATCCCTTCCGAAAGTGGTGGAGGAGAGAAGGGAGGGGGGCTGTGGAAGTGTACATCACCTCCGCGATACAAGTGGCTGTGCCGATGTGATTTGCTGCAGAAAGGCTGGAGGCATTAGCAGCGTGGTTTGGTGGATTTTTTGGTTTAGTTCGAGCTGTCACGATGCGGACAGGCTGAGTGGGAACTGGAACTCAGTCTCCGAGTCGAGGCCTTGACCGTGCAGCAGCGAGAAAAAGCATTACAGCTTCGCCGCCTCCTAGCCTTGGCATCTCACTCAGCATTCTGACATAATGCATTCAGCATGGACCTGCTTATGTTTTGCATTTTAATAGTTTAACAGCCAGTTGATTGTTGCAAAGACAGCTAAACTGTGTATGAACATGAGAAGATTTTGCATGTTTATGCATACATAATACGTTTGGAACTGGCAACAACTGGATGGTGTTCACAGTTTCTTTGTGCGGTTTTGAATTGATAACCAGTATGTTTTCATGATTTCTTTCACTGTGGGTGCATGCAACAAATTATGCCCTAAAATGCGGTGGTTGTGACAATGCATGAATGTCTTCGGGAGTTTCAGTGCAATGATCTTGTTTACTTGAGAAATATTGTCTGTTGCAGCAATCTGATTATATTTGCATACTTTTGAACAAAGTAAAGTCTGTGATTATCAAATCAGTTGAGTTTATGTTATTGTAAGATTGGTGTCGACCGACAAATGGGTAGTCCAGATAGTGAAGCTAGCATTTTGTCAATGAAAAATTGTAGCGGCGAGTACGCGACCGAGTTAATTTCGGAGCCCTCTGGCTAACAGCTTGCGAGCTTTCTATTTTGAAGTTACAACTTGGAGTATCTTGAAAAATGCCGGGGTTTCTCCAGATGCTGTTCGAGGTGGAGCTTGTTTCGCTCCTGAATTCATCAGCTTGGAACAAATGCCGTGGATGTTGTTTTTGCATGTGCTCTTTAACAATGACGAAACCCCAGCCTTAAAGCCGGGGCACTGGTTTAAAGATGAAATTTGCCATATAGACTCTTTATTCCCTCCAGAATATGTTGCAGTTCTTTTGATCAATATAATACGGGAGCCTGCGATTGCTGGATTTTTTTTTATGACTCAGTGTAGCTGATGTTGAATGCAGTACGGAATTCTGACAAAGGAACGCGCCTTTCGCCGTAGTCTTGTTTATGCACCCTTGTGGAACTAGGGCCACATTGATAAGAAATAGCGATGAGTAAATGACCTGATTGATGCCTGTCATTCTGCCGCTACCCAACTACATTTCAGAAGAGGCAAGTATTTTTTTCCCCCCGAGGAAAGGCGTTTTATGTGTTCTGTTGTATAATTAGGAGGTACTGAAAGGGTCTGTGGGACTTCGGGCAATATTTCGAGTCTGCGGGATTGTTAGGAGTCCTAGCTTTCGTGGTCTAGGCTGTGCCCCCAGTGTTGCAGGACAGACCCAGTACAGCCATGTTCTCCGAAACTACTCTCCATCTAAGATAACTAGCAATAATTTGATACAGTTTAAAGATAGAACACTGAGGTAACACACCTAAATGTATACTGTATACTACACGTACAGTACTTACTCAAATACACTGCGAAAAAAAACTTAGCTGATGTTTCGTATACTACGTCAACATTTCTAAAACGTATCAGTAAAGGAAATTTATACTCCCCACAGGCACATAAAAGATGAGGTAATGTAAATGAATGGCTTTATAGGTCATGTGATCTGAAGCTTAAAGAACACCGTCAACCTGCTCCTAACATTCCCGAACCGTGATGTAAAGATTCAGAACGGGATAGCCCACTTCAAATGATGTGCTGCCTTAATATTTTGATCCTTAAGATATCCATTGATTGACCTCGGTTATTTAAAAAAATATATAATCCAAGGCAAAACGTTAAATAAAATAATCGCATTCTCTTGTATTTCCTAAAGCTAACATATTTTAAAATATCGATCTCAGTTACCTGGAATTTAGTTTATATTACAGAATCTTTAGAAATGATGGGTTCTGACTAATGGCTAGGATTGAATGTTTGTAAATCATTACCAGCCATTTTCAAAGCTATTGAGATAGCACTTGCAATCTGAGTTTATCATTAATACAGCAAATCATCTCGGGCAAGATTCTTCAGGAGGACATTACTGATAATCTCGCCCACTCGCAACCTAGACCTATGTTTCTATTTACGTTATTCTTCGAAAATACCAGCATTTTTCTTTATTATACTACCTCTGATCGGCGATGTCAAACAGCACGATTCTCTCCACCCTTTCAAAAGCAGAGCTGGGACATAGAATGTCTTTTGGAACTCAAAAGAAAATGTTTCTAATCTTTGATCTTTATAAGGTTCCTACTTCAAAACAAACAAGAAGTTGAAATTTCTAGAAAAATACATTTAATAGGGAAATTCGGGAAGCTTGCGGAATGCAGGTTGGCCATATAAAATGTTAAGGACTGATTGTGCATTTTATGGTAAAAAGTCGTGGTAACCTGAAAGTAAGCTTCTCTTTTTCACGAAGATTTTTTTCTTTGACGTCTTGTGAGAAAATACAGGTTGTTGGATTTGTTATGTTTTGTATATATACAAGATTACTCAAATATTGAAATATTAAATACACAACAGGATTGCCAGGCGTTACACATCAGCGATGAAAAATCATCATCAGTTTTTCACACACACACAATTCACATTAGGATAACCTAAGCGGATTCTTGAAGATCCCGCCCGGCATGTTAATAAAAGTAGTAAGATAATAAACGCATGAAATAAAAGACATAGCAATGAAGCTTTTAGTAATGTGGTCCTATCGTTGACTAATGTGTAGGTTTAGAGTAATTCCACAAAACGCTAATTAATTGCGGACTGCTGGTTTGCGTTGGAGTGCCCGTTACTTGCGCGCTGTGCCGAGGTGTGTGTGTGTGTGTGTGGTGACCGCGCGTCAGCACTTTGAGCAAGCCCTGCGCTTCTGTTGCTGACTCACCTGCGTGCAAACCAAAACGTGACGCCAGTCCCACCTCCTTCACCCCACAGCAATGAATCATCGCGACCCACTCGCTGGGCACCGCGCCGCTCTGATCGGCACACGGCGGCCGCCACTTACAGGCGGCAGGCGTCCCCGGCTGTCCAATCAGCGTCAACGGGGCGGGGCGTTCGGGCTGATTGATGGGCGGGCAGATGGGACGCTGTTGTGCGGTCATTGTTGGCAGCGCTCGGAGCCGAGCATTGCATTGCCCTCGGTGACCGTGTGCAGATAGAAAACTTGCCAGCAAAAATAATAAATAAACCCACGGCTGCACAGGACGAAGGAGCTTATTTCTGATTTCCGTCACCGTGTAACCAGTGGATGACTCACTAGCGTTGTTACTGATAACATTGTGATGAAACGCTTGGTCGCATCTCCATCACACTTGCTGGTGAGATGTTGGAAAATATTAGAGCAACGCCAATAACTCAAGCTTCACGTTGACCAGATTAATCAGCACATAATGTGCGATTTGTGTTTTTTTTAGTACCCATAGCCTTGACTTCGTAGTCTGGTTTAAATAAAGCGACAGTATACTTAGCTTCCTTTGTCTCATCTCAAGTAAAATTAAAAAGATTAGTGAAGGAAACATTGAAATATTCAAGCAATACGAAGTTTTAGGGTAATTCCTGGAAATTATGTGCTAATCTATTGAATCCCCACGGTAAGTGTTATACCTTTTGCTCATTAACTCTTTCTTTCAAAACACGTTTGCTGCCAGTAGGTGACATGTAGAAAAGTGACCGAACATCAACACAGAATTTGCTTAGGGCATTCAGACATCTACTTGTATATTGTGAACTCATCGAAAGGGCCCCGGTAAGAACAAAGCTGTGGGTTCAGTGCCAATTTTAGCAATTGACATTCAAGTGCAGCTTGAAGGAGTGTGGTGTTGAAAGCTTCTGTACTTAAGAGGGCAACCCCTATGCCAGATGAATGTTGTAGGTCCTATGGACTATCTTGAAGAATATTTTTCCCCAATGTTATAGCCAATACCTATCCCTCAACTATCATTAAAACTGATTCCAAAAGCATGTAAACTAGTGAATTTGTTTTCAGGAATATCAATGGAAGTACACTTCAAAAGAAGTTTATTCTCTGAAAAAGCTCTGTGTAATACCCCAAGGTCTTGAATACTTAGTATAAATACAAGTCATTTTACCTCTCCCTTCTGTAATGGTATTGTCTCCTTGTCCTCTCCTTCAGTGCTTTCCATTAGTTTTTATTTCTTGTTTTGTCTTTGCCTTAAACACATTCTCAAAGCTGGCCTGTTCACTCAGTCCTGATGAAGGGGCTCGGCCTGAAATGTTGATTGTACTCTTTTCCATAGATGCTGCCTGGCCTGCTGAATACCTCCAGCAGACTGTGACTGTGTGTGTGTTGCTGTTCACTCCTGCATGTGGTTCCCCTTTTAACAGTTTGATGCCCAGTTTTGCCTTTGAAATACATAGAACATAGAATAGTACAGCACAGTACAGGCCCTTCGGCACACAATGTTGTGCCGAACCTTAAACCCTGCCTCCCATATACCCCCCCACCTTAAATTCTTCCATATACCTCTATACCTTTAGTAGTCTCTTAAATTTCACTAGTGTATCTGCCTCCACCACGGACTCAGGCAGTGCATTCCATGCACCAACCACTCTGAGTAAAAAAACCTTTCTCTAATATACCCCTTGAACTTCCCATCCCTTACCTTAAAGCCATGTCCTTTTGTAATGAGCAGTGGTGCCCTGGGGAATAGGTGCTGGCTGTCCACTCTATCTATTCCTCTTAATATCTTGTATAACTCTATCATGTCTCCTCTCATCCTTCTTCTCTCCAAAGAGTAAAGCCCTAGCTCCCTTAATCTCTGACCATAATGCATACTCTCTAAACCAGACAGCATCCTGGTAAGTCTCCTCTGCATCCTTTCCAATGCTTCCATATCCTTCCTATAGTGAGACGACCAGAACTGGACACAGTACTCCAAGTGTGGCCTAACCAGAGTTTTATAGAACTGCATCATGTTAAGCCTCAAAACAATTCAGGAGTCATCAGGGCCTAAAGATTAATCTTTTGGATATCACCATAGATAACCTTGGAGGAGAATGTTGCTCATTTTCTTCGGAGACATTAAATTAGATTTAAACCTACAAGAAATGGGAAGAGGCTAGTTATTTGGAGATAGGAGGAGATTTTAGAGTGATAATTGGGTATACAATACAAAGTGGAGGTTGATAGGTTTTTGATTAGTCAGGGCATCAAAAGTTATGGGGAGAAGGCAGGAGAATGTGGTTGAGAGGGATCATAAACTAGCCATGATGGAAGGTGGAGCAGACTTGATAGGTTGATTGGCCTCCAATGTCTTATAGTCTTATGGACTTAATTCCAGCTAGAGTTGGGAGTTGTATTTTATTGTGTTTTCCAAGAGTTATTATTGGGTCCATCTTATTGGGTACTTTATAATATATACATTTCATCGTCCAAAGGGAAGCTCTTCATAAATATTACTTGTTCTTCAATATAAACATATTAAGCATGAGACTTTTTAGTTTTCTGCTCTGTACTAAAGTAAACTTGTTAAACATGGAACATAGAACAGTCCAGCACAGTAACATTTGCCTACACATAATCCATAATTCTCAGTTCCCATCATGTTCATGTGCCTCTCCGTATCCCTCTTAAATACCTCTATCATATCTGCTTCCACCACCACCTCTGGCAGTGCACCCACCACTCAGTGTAATAAAACACTTGACTTGCACATTCCTTTAAACTTTCTGCCTCTCATCTTAAAGCGATGCACTCCATTATTTGATATTTCTAAAATGGGTAAAAGACTCTGACTATCTACCATATTGGCAACTCTCATAATATTAAAACTATTATCTTCAGCCTTTGAATCTCTGGAGAAAACAATCCAAGTTCGTCTAACCTCTCTTTGTAGCTGATAGTCTCCCAGTACAGGCAGCATCTGGTGAACCTCTTCTGCACCCTTTCCAAAGCCTCCACATCCTTTTTGTAATGGGATGACCAGGAATGCATTAATACTCCAAATATGGTCTAATCAAAATTTTATGCAGTTGTAACATGTCTTCTTGACAGTCCCCCGACTGATGAAGGGAAACGTGCAATATGCCTACCCTCACCGTATCTCTTGGTGTTTCCACTTCCAAGCTATGGACTTGGACCCCAGGATTCAGATTCAGTCATTTTTGTCCCTTTTAGATCCTTAAAATGGGGCTTTGGAATATTGGAATTAACATTTAATATTAGCAGAAATTTAACTACAGTATACAAATAGAACAAGCAAATAAAAATTGTCAGTATGACCTCTTGGAATTTATTAAATATCTTCTTTCCTTTTAACTATAAGACATGGAAGCAGAATTAAGCCATTCAACCCATCGAGCCTGCTCCACCATTCCATCATGGCTGATATATTATCCCTCTCAACCCTATTCTTCTGCTGTCTCTGCATAACCTTTGATGCTATGACTAACCAATAATCTATCAACCTCTACTTTAAGTGTACTTGAATGATTTGGCCTCCACAGATGTCTGTGGCAATGAATTCCATATTCCTCTAGCTAAAGAGATTCCTTCTCATCTCTGCTCTAAATGAATATTCCTCTATTCTGAGGCTGTATTCTGTGGCCCAAGACTCATCCATTGTAGGAAACATCCTCTCCACATCTACCCTGTCTAATCCTTTCAATGTTCGATAGGTTTCACTGAGAATCCCCCTCATTCTTCTGAACTCCAGTGAGTACAGGCCCAGAGCCATCAAATGCTTCTCATAAGTTAACCATTAGTGTGGTTTGATCAATGCCTTATAATGTCTCAGCATCACATCTTTGCTCTTATGCGCTAAGCCTCTTACATGCTAGCATTGCATTACCACTAACTCAACATACAAGTTAACCTTTGGGGAATCCTGCACAAGGACTCACAAGTCTCTATGCACTTCTGATTTTTAAATTTTCTCCACTTCTAGAAAATAAGTCTACTCCATTATTTCTTCGACCATTGTCACCGCTTTGCCTGTACTCCCAATCTGTCTAAGTCCTTCTGCAGACTTCCTGCTTTCAACACTACCTGACTCTCCACCTGTCTTTGTATCAAATACATACTTGGCCACAAAGCCATCAATTCCATTATCCAAATTGTTGACATATAATGTGAAAATAAGTTGTTGCAATACTGATCCCTGTGAAAAGCACCATTTGTCACCTGTGGCCAACCAGAATAGGCCCCCTTTATTTTGACTCTTTACTAACTACCAATCAGCCAATCTTCTATTCGTGCTAGTATCTTTCCTGTAATACTATGGGCTCTTAAATTAAGCAGCCTCATGTGTGGCACTTTGTCAGAGCCCTTATGAAAACAAAGTAAGCAACATCCACAGATTCTCTTTGTGTCTGTTGTTTCCTCAAGGATTTCCAAAAGATTTGTTAAGCAAGATTTCCCTTAAGGAAACCATGCTTACCTTGACCTACTTTATTACATGGCTCCAAGTGACTTAACATCTCTTAATAATGGGCTTCAGCATTTTCCCAACCACTGAAGTCAGACTAATTGGCCTATAATTTCCTTTCTTCTACTTCCCTTCCTTCTTATAAAGGTTGACAATTGCAATTTTCTAGTGATTCTTAAAGGATAATTACTAATGCCAGCACAATCTCTTCAGCTACCTCTTAGAATCCTGGTGTGTAATCCATTGAGTCCAGGTGAGTTTATCTACTGTCAGACCCACCAGCTTTCCAAGCACCCTCTCCTTAGTAATAGCAACTATACTCACTTCTGCCCCTAGAATTAGTGGCATAATGCTAGTGTCTTCCACAGTGCAGATTGATACAAAATACCTACTAAATTCATCTGCCATTTATTTGTCTCCCATTACTATCTCTCCAATATTCACTCTTGCCTTGGTTTTACGCTTTATTTATCTATATGTGATGGGATGGTGATATGTGTCTACCAAAGGAGGAATAAGGTACTCCTTCTCTTTGCTGGCCTGTAGACAATCGATGCAACCTTGGGCAATCTATAGCACCTCCTTAGCCCCCCAGTCTGGGTCACATGAAGCCATGGGATCAGCTGGTGGATGTTTGTATGAGCAGTTGCTTCATATCACAGGTCTTGGTTATGTGACCTCTGACAAATAATGATAAAAGCTGGGGTCATCCATCTTGTACAGATGCTGCCCAGACAAAGGCAATGGCAAACCACTTCTGTAGAAAAATTTGCCAAGAGCAATCATGGTCATGGAACGACCATGATTGCCCATGTCATATGGCACAACCCATAACAAATGAACGATTATCTGAAAGAATGTTTTGTATCCTCTTTGATATTTTTGGCTAGCTTATCATTATCTTTCATGTTTTCTCTCCTTATGTGTTTTCTAGTTGCCTTCTCTTGGTTTTTCCAATCCTCTAGCTTCTGACTAATTTTTGCTGTATTAAATGCTTCTGCTTTTGCTTTTAGAGGACAATGGTGACTTCCCTTGTCAACCACAGTTGCCCCATCCTCCCTTTAGAATACAGTATCATCTTTGGGATTTATCTGTCCAGTGCCTTCCAAATTACCTCAAGCCATTGCTGTTTTGCTGTCATTCCTGATAGTGTCCCCTTCCAGTCAACTTTGATCAGCTCCTCTTTTAAAATGAATTCAACTTACTAACTTTTAATTCTTAATGTAATGACAGAAGTTGCTTTCTAATGTTGTAGGTTGGTACAATCCTTTTGCTTAGGATGTTACTCTCATAGTGGGATTCTCTGCATATAAAATGATAAGTCACCTTCAGATTCAGATACAGTCTTTGCACAGTTTTTCATGTTTTTCTGAAAATAGTAATGGTTACAATGCTGAACCCTGGAGCACACCTCAGAATTCTGACTGTCAAACATGAACAAAAAAGATCTGCTTTCTGTTTTTTGACCAATTCGATCTTCAAGATGTTGATTTCTCTTTAATTTTTTTTTGGAAACTTTATCAATCTATTCCATTGCTTTTTGAAATTGCATGTGTAGAGCAACATCCCTTTCTACTTATCACACTCCTTTTCATTTTTTTGAAGAGCTCCAATTAAATTTATCAAACGTGACTTGCTTAAACACATTCACAACAGCAAATTTTAATTTCTAAGTACGTCTTAATAGTTTTCAGTTTATTTAGATTACACAATTGTAAAATGTAATCAAAAATTAACTACAAGTGCTTTAAAGTGCTCTAAGTGTTCTAAAATCAAATTATTCTGATGGGTTTTAAGGGGTTATCTTGTCATTGACATGAGGGACAAAAGCAGAGATTCAAACATTTAGAATAATATTAAACAAGTCAGGGTTCTTCTCACATAAGCAGTCTTCTGTGTGTTTGATCGTATAGATGTTTTGGGGTCAGAGGGGGGAAGTTAGGACTTAGGAGCAGGGATGTGCGGAGTTAGAGGTCAGTCCGGAGTCTAGGCCTCCATCTGTGCTTTCCATTCAAAGACCAACAACAATGTGGACAAAGAACATCCGTGGATGGATGTCAGGCCCACAAGTGCCATGGAGGAAGACCAGTGAGGACAAAGGCTGGGGCCCCCACCCCACAATCAGCAAGTTCCCTGCAGGATCAGCAGGCAGGAGGCACAAGGAATGATCCCGAGTACACAAGTCAGAGAGTCCTGCATTGGTACTGAAGGCTAAAGGTTGATTGGAATTCCACATGGCCAAAACCCTGAGAGTCTGTGCGTTCACTAAGGAAGTTTAGGTCTGTTGTCTGTGAAACCCTGAGACTAATGGAGACTGGAGGCTCAGAGGTGTCCTGACCTTGCGTTGGAGGACTTCCTGTGTATATGAGTGAGTGAATGGAAGGAAAGGGGCTTGTTTCACTTTTGTTCTGCTGAATGCGGCCATGAATGTGTGGCGATATTTGTGAGATGCCCCCAGTACAGGTTTAGGTTGGGTTGGTTGTTAATGGAAATGACCCATTTCATTGTATGTTTCGATGTATTTATGGTAAGTAAATGAATCTGAATCCAATCAGATTGATATACATATTTTTTTGTCACCTACCGGTATAAACAGAATAGGAGTCAAAATAAGAAGGAAGGGGCCAGAAGCCAGAATAAAAAAACGTGGGGGGGAGGGAAGAAGGTACAAGCTGACAGGTGATGGGTTCAGGAAAGTTGGTGGGAGAGGGGTATGAAGTTAGAAGCTATGCCCTCCCAGCTTCTTACTTCATACTCCTCTCCCGCCCACCTGATCACACCTATCACCTGCCAGCTTGTACTCCCTCCCTTCTCCCCAGATTATTCTGGCAACTGCCCCCTTCCTGAAGAAGGGTCTTAGCTCAAAACATCTACAATTTATTCCCCTTCATCGATGGTTGCTGACTTGCTGAGTACCTCCAGTATTTTGTGTGCATTGTTCAAGATTTCCAGCATCTGCTGAATCTTTTGTGCTTGTGCCAAAAACATAAACTAGGCATTGGTAAGTCCAGTGTCAGATCAGGAGAAACCATGCTACGCAGAGGAATGGGGGAGGGATAGTATGCTAGAAGGTGAAATTTATTTGTTTGTTTATTTATTTAGTGATTTAGTGTGGAATTGGCCCTTCTAGCCCTTCGAAGAGTGCTGCCCAGCAAACCCCAACAACTCTGATATAACACTAACCTAATCACAGGACAATTTACAATGACTAATTAACCTCTCCAGTTCATCTTTGAAGAGTGGGAAGAAACAGGAGTACATGCATTTCACAGGAATGACGTACGGACTCCTTACAGAGGACACTGGGATTGATCTCTGAGCTGCAACACCCCAAGCTGTAATAGAGTTGCTCAAATTTTAATGCTCCTGTGGCACCCTATTTAGTACCACAGGGAGTAATAAAGGGCATAGCAAGTAGTATTCAAAGAGCAACTGGATAAGTAGGGAAGGAATAGAAGAACACTTTGATATGGTTAGAGGAGGGGGGGGGGGTTCATTAAAAACATAGTTGCATGACACTGAGTCCTTTTCTCAGTAATCTCAAGCAAAAGGGTAACTAATTTGGCAGGTAAGACAAATTATCTTTGGTGCCCTTAGGAAGATGGAGGTGGAGAATGTTGAAGTGCATGGCACCTGAATGGCAAGAACTCTAGTAGTGATCCATATTTCTGGCAAGTTTAATGATCACATTGTTCTCAGTATGTAATCTGCTGAACTATTTGCACTGAACAATAATTATCTAAACTATGAATGACCTCAATGTGATGGATAGTTTATTAGCATCTAAAAATTAAGAAATTGCTGCTTATATGCATTCCTTGTGAACTAAATTTAGGCTTGCCAGGATAGCATCTGCAACATTTTGCCCCTGTAATGCTGCTTAACTTTTCCAGCCAAGTAAGGAACACTTGAAACTATGAAGCTTCATTCTTGCAGGAGGTAATTTTTTCTCAGCTGTTTTAAAAGATAAGCGTTTTTTTTCTAACTTCCTTTTCAGTTCATTTGTTTCAGGCTTACACAATCTTTCTTTCTCTTTTCTTCATAGTTCTTTCGGTGCCTGGTTTAACATGAATTCTTACTATTTTGTTTGCTGATTATTTTTGTTCATTAGAATCTTTAAATCTCTTTGGTTAATGAGGTAGATGATTGGTTCCCTGTTTCACTCATGACCCAGATACACTGTTGAAGTTGCAGCACCACTGTCAACTTGTACTTGAAATAATTTCAGATGCAAAATTATTTAAGCTCAAAGTTGAGAGAAAATGTGCGTAATGGTGTAAGCTAAGAGATACGTCAGTCCCCACATTCATGGTCCGAGCAAATACAATTTTAAGTTTAGTTCGTCAAGCCCCAAGACTGGAAACCCACATTCCTAACTGTGATCAGGAATGCTGTTGATTGTGTTTTTTTTTTAATTTTACATGATGGTAGTGATGGAAATAAGAAAGAACACCTTTTTGGAAAATAGAAGCCTTGAATTATGTTTCTAGACTGATTTGTCCAGAAGTGGGAGCCTGGCTAAAAGTAATTAGTAGATCTATTTACTTATTGCACTGTGAGCTTTTCAATTCTAGTTACTGTTAAAGACCTTCCAAAATATACTAGCAGATATTTTGATTTGACAAAGAAATAAGTTAACCAGCTTCTCTTTCTGCAAGCCAAACATTTCATTTGAGCTTATCTCGTCCGTTTTGCATTTATGCATTTGTAGTGGTATTCTGTATCCTGAATACATTGAAATATCAGTTGTCATTTTTTTCAAAGCATTGTTTGTTATCTGAACATTGCATTTAGTGAAGTGAATAAATTCAATTTTGCTGGGGAAGCTGCAGCTGTTTTCTGAGAAATTAAAGTGTGTGTGGGAAAGCCGGGTTCAGTCAACTTGTCTAAACAACGAAGATCACAAGACTGAATTGCAGTCATGCCTCAGGTGACACTGATATTTATTGCCACTCAATGGCTATAGATGCTTTTATAGAGAAATTTAAAGCAGTTTCCTTTTATTATTGTGAGCATCACTGAGTCGTGGCTGAAAGAAGGCTATACTGTAGTTGGGAACTTAATATGAAAGGATATACTTTGTATCACAAGGACAGAGGAAGACATAGGCGGTGGTGTGGCTCTGTTGTTAGAGATGGAATTACATCTTTAGAAAGAGGTTACATAGGGTCAGAGAATGTTGAATCTTTGTGGGTGGAAATAAGAAGCTGCAAAGGTAAAAAAAAAATTCTGGAATCATATGTAGACCTCTAAATAGTAGCCAAGATGTGGGGTTGAGATTGCAAAGGGCGTTGGAAAGAGTATGTAATAAGGGGGACTTCAATATGCAGGTGGATTGGGAAAGTCAGGTTGGTGTCAGATCGGGGAAAGCCCATCATAGATTGGTCGTTGTGTAATAATCCAGGCTTTATTAAGGGAGCTTGAGGTAAAGGAACCCTTAGGAGACATTAATGATAATGTGATTGAATTCATACTGCAATTTGAAGCATAAGTCATATGTATCAGTATCACAATGGAATATAGGAAGTTACAGAGGCATGAGAGAGGAGCTTGCCCAGGTGGATTGGAGGAGGATACTGGCAGTGATGGCGGCAGAGTAGAGATGGCTGAAGTTTTTGGGAATAGTTCATAAGGTGCAATATAGATATGTCCCACAGAAGAAGTTGCTCTCAAATGGCAGAGGGAGGCAAATGCAGCTGACAAGGGAAGTTAAGGACTGCATAAAAGCCAAGGAAAGGGCAAATACTGTAGCAAAAGTGAATCAGAAGTTCGATGATTGGGAAGATTTTAAAATCCAACAAAAGGCAGCTAAAAAAAACCGTAAGAAAGGAAAAGATGAAATATGAGGGCAAACTAGTCAATCATATAAAGCAGCATATTAAAAGAATTTTCAGTTGTGTAAAAAGTAAAAGGGAGGTGAGAGTTGATATTGGACCACTGGAAAATAATGTTGGTGAGGTAATAATGGGGACAAAGAAATGGCAGATCAACTTAATAAGTACTTAGCTTCAGTCTTCATAGTGGAAGACACTAGCAGTGTCCCAGAGGTCTGTGAGTCTCAGGGAGTAGGAATGAGTGCCATTTATTACAAAGGAAAAAGGGTGAGGCATACTCATAGGTCTTAAGGTGGATAAGTCACCTGGACCAGATGGACTATATCGCAGAGTTCTGAAAGATATTACTGAAAAGATAGCAGATGCATTAGCTATGAATTTGATTCTGGCAAGGTTCTGGAGGACTGGAAAATTGCAAATGTCACTTCACTATTTAGAAAAGGACGAAGGCAAAAGGAAGGAAATTATTGGCTAGTTAGCCTAACCTCAGTGGTTAGGAAACTGTTGAAGTTCATTATTAAAGGATACTTGGAGACTAATGATAAAATAAGTCAAAGTTGGCAAGGTTTCTGTAAAGGGAAATCTTGCCTGACAAATCTGTTAGAGTTCCTTGAGAAAGTAACAAGCTGGGTGGACAAAGGAGAGGTAATGGATGTCATTTACTTGGATTTTCAGAAGGCATTTGATAAGGTGCCACACATGAGGCTGCTTAACAAGATAAAATCTTATGGCGTTACAGGAAATCTACCGACATGGATAGAGAAATGGTTGACAGGCAGGAGGCAGTGAGTGGGTATAAAGAGGGCTTTTTCTGGTTGTCTGCCAGTGACATGGTATTCTTAAGGGGTCAGTAATGGGACCACTACTTTTCACATTGTCAATGATTTAGATGGCTTTGTGGCAAAGTTTGCAGATGATACAAAGATAGGTGGAGGAGTAGGTAGTGCTGAGAAAGCACTGTGATTGCAGAAGTACTTAGACAAATAGGAAGAATGGGCAAAAATGTGGGAGATGGAATACAGACAAGAGAAAATCTGCAGATGCTGGAAATCTGAGCAACACACCCAAAATGCTGGAAGAACTCAGCAAGCCAGGCAGCATCTAGGAAAAGAGTACAGTTGACGTTTTGGGTTGAAATTAAAAATCCATTTGGGATTGATGCTTTCTTTTGATAATGTTTTACAGGATTCCAGTACATTGGAATGTAAGAAACAGGAGCAGGAGTGGGCTACATGAGCCCTTACAATATGTTCTGCCTTTCCATAAGATCATAAGTGATACCATACCTTTGCAAATTTAACTTTTCAATTCCCATTTCTACTGATACCTTCAGTATTTGAATATGTGCAATATCAGTCATTGTCTATCAGTGTCCAGAAATCTACCAGCCTTAGCCTTGAATACGCTCTACGTGTGAACATTCACAATTCAGTGAGATAGGGAATTTTGTGTGGTCATAAATGTCTGATCCTATATCCTGAGGTGTTGTGCTCTAGTTCTAGACACCACTGATAGAGAACAACTTCTCACTGTCTACCAGGTCAACCTTAAAATCTTGCATCTCAGTGAGCTCACCACTGATTTCTCTAATCTTAAGTGAGATTCCAGATTGTTTAATGTCATTTCCTATACACAATATTGCATAGCTGTACAAGGTATTTAACCATCTTTCCTCTTGTATGTTCCCCTCAATCCAGGAATCGGTTGTGTAAGTAATTCTAATACAGGGCTGTTACAGCAAGTAATTAGCCAAAACTGCAAATCACAAAGTGCCAAATAAAATTCCAGTCTTCAGAGAGAATTTGAATACTTAGTAATAGATTGTCAGGCACTATATATAAAAATATAAATCTGTGTGTGTCTATAGACCATATGCTACCATATAGGCAGGCATTATCAACAGAGGCATGTGGGTAATTTTCGAGGCAATATTTCTTTCATCCTCCACTTCTGAAACCTAGCAGATGTGTTAAGTGATTAACACCTCTAATACCTGTGTGTTGTGACATAGCATATTGGTGTGTGGTTGTTGATCTATTTTGCAGACTTGCTTTTCAGAAACTTGCTTACGTCATTTGTTTTCGTTTGAAAGTCTCTATTCATACAGATAAAATTGCCTAATATTGATAAAAATGTACAGGCTTGTTTATCGTTCAATAAAGGTTATTTTTTCTCATTCTCACAGTATGCCTTAATTAAATAACCTTTTGATCTGAGCTCAATTTAGCAATTAAATGCCTGGAACTATGCCATCTTTGTAAAATAATGCAAATAATCTTTTGGGAGATTAATGGTGTTATATTTATTAACTGGTATTGTACGTGCAATTTTGAGAAGTATATAAAAAGAAGAAAATTTTGAAAAGTCTCAGTTGATATGTCATGAATTTAAAATGGTATCTGTGGTTCTCTCCTTGCAGATGCTGTCTGACTGGTACTTTCTGTGTTTATTTCAAATTTATAGAAGCTTTGATATTTTGCTTTTCTATTAAATTCTTCATGCTTAGACAGGATGGAGTTGGAGGTTATGGAGTTGAACTTATTTTTAGGCTTTTTCTGTACATAGTTTTGTAGTTAGTTTGAATCAGACTGGGAACTACAATTGTGCAGATGATTCAAAGTCCAATTCAGGTACCTAATAAAGTGGCCACTGAGTGTATGTTCATGGTCTTCTGCTTCTATGGTCCATCCATTTTAAGGTTTAATGTTTATGTGTTTAGAGATGCTGTTTTGCACACCACTGTTGTAATGCATGGTTATTCGAGTTACTGTCACCTTCCTGTCAGTTTGAACCAGTCTGGCTATTCTCCTCTGAACTTTCTCATTAACAAAGCATTATCACCCACAGAACTGCCTACTCACGGGATTTTTTTTTGTTTTTTGAACCATTCTTTGTAAACTCTAGAGATGTGTGTGAAAATTGCAGGAGATCAGCAGTTTCTGAAATACTCAAACCACTCTGTTTGGCACCAAGAATCATTCCACAGTCATAGTTGCTTATGTCACATTTCTTCCCAATTTTGATGTTTGGTCTGAACAACTACTGAATCTCTTGACCATGGTTGCATGTTTTTATGCATTGAGTTACTGCCACATGACTGGCCGATTAGATATTTACACATTTATAATACATTCCAGCCAGTAGTGTATATGTTCATTAATAATAAATTTATTTGATCGATGAAAAACTTGGAGATGGGAAACAGAAGTTAATGCATGATAGTAATAATATAATTGGGATGGAATGATAAAGCATATGCAAAATATCAGCCACAATATTATTCAATGGCAAATTGCTATAAGGGACTGTATGGTCAACTATTGATTATAATTCTTGCAGTTATCCATTCTGTCAGAACTCCAGAATGCTCGTCTATTAAGTGGAAATGGATCCAGATTTGTGATGTTCTGGGAACAACAGTTGCTAATCTTGATTATAATAAGGTGCAATTAGGAACCAAGGCATTTTACTGAGATTTTTCAGGGACAGTGAATAAAGCAAAGGTTTTTTTTACCTCATTTTCCATCCTTTAGTCCAAGTGTGATCTGGTAAAAATCTAGGAAGTGGAACATCTCACTGTAGAAACTCAAATAAAACTGAAGTAAATTTTTCAGAAAGCTAAAAAGACAATTTTTAGAACAGCAAAATTGTACATTTTATGTCTCTAGGCTGATGTTACTTGAATTAATTTCTCTGGATCTCTTCTGAATGCTCCTATTTCTATGATTTAAACTAGTGAAACTCACTTTGAACGTAATCCTCTGCACCAGTCAGAATCACTTTACATGTGTCAGCTATATCTAAGGTACATTCTGTTGCTTTATTGTAAAATAATAAAAAATTCTATTGATTCCTGAATCTTGTCCCCAAAATTAAAATATTTGCTTCCATCTGTACAAACAAAATCCATTACACCTTATATATCCTTGGGAACTTGAAATCAACAACTGCCTCTAGTGATTTATGCTGAGCTAGGGATTTTGAACTAAAGAAGATATAGGTATGAATTTTGCAGTCTCTCGCAAAGTGATAGCACTTGTAGCTCACAGCAAAGAATGTTTTACAATGAGTGGTATTGCATGCCTTTTACTTTTTTTGGTTTGAGGTAAAGCATTATGTCGGTCTGATCCCTAGAGTGCAGCAACAATCATGATACAAATCAGTAAATGCAAAATGGATTCATTTCAACGGATGCTGCCTGACCTGCTGAGTTCATCCAGCTTGTTTGTATGTGTTGATGATACAAATCAGGCTTGGCTATTGATTGTGTAGGAGCCTTGTATCTGTTTTCTATGTGCAATGTATTCAGTATTGCACCTTTATTATGTTTATTATGGTAGCTAATCATTTGTGGGGGGGGGTCATTGTGTAGTGAAGAGAATAAGTTACGTATTCATCCTTATTCTGGTTAATTTAGAGCTGGGGACTGTCGAGTGTCATATCTTTTGTTGACTGCTTAACTTAGCTAAATTACACTCAATATCATTAGTTTTAGTTTCATTAGTTTCATTTCATCAATTCAAGATTGTATGTTTTGCTAGATGCTAATAAAGGGTTGAATACATTTCTTTGTCTTTTTAGAATATTATTATTGGATTAATCAGAGGTCATGTCATACAGGATAACAACCCGTGTGAGATCTCCAGCAGTGGCGTTGGTTTGTTCAAGTTTCTGCTACAGATTGTATTAAATAATGTCAACAGATGGCATCTCAGGTGGTAAAATTACAAAAGTCTGGCAGGTTATGAAGTAAAAGTTGGCAGGTGCGCATGAGATTAAGTTAGAAATTGGAATATCATAAATCAATTAAAATATTTTCATAATTTAAGTTGTGCTGAATTTTGAAACAGTTATTGGAGGAATTGACACCCTCCAAAGAAGTGTTTCCTAAGGGGAGAAAATATGTTGCATTTCTAAAATATCACTTAGACCAATTACTATAAAGCATAGCATTCCGGGGAAGTTTCTAATAGGAGTATATTGTAAATATCTGAATTTCTTGTGAGTTCACTGATTTCTGTTGATATCCAAGGAGAAAGTTGCAGAATAGCACACCTTTTGGGCTTGCATCAATGAGGATAATTACACTTTTCTTTATTAGAATGCATGTGAATGAATGAATGAATGAATGATCTTTATTGCCATTATATATAGGTAGAGTGAAACTCTGTTTGGCTTCCTCTCAGACAATTAAATAAAGTGGTAGATAAAAACAAGACAGTAATTGAAAAACAGTGTTAAGTAGATAAGTAGCAGAAAATAAGTTGCAGCAGCATCAGAATATCACAGTAATGCACAAAGTGCTGTTATTGCAAGTATTTGAGTCCTTGTGTGTGCTCACAGTTTCAGTCATTATTCTATGGGAGTGGTGTGATGGAGGCCACAGCTCTGGGGTAGAAGCTGTTCCTCAGTCTATTTGTTCTGGTTTTTAGTGTCCTGAACCTTTTGCTGGACGGAAGCGGGTAAAACAGGGAGTGGCTGGGGTGTGTGGTGTCTCTGGTTATGCTGATTGCTTTCCTCCTGAGTCTGCAGGAATAGATGGTGTCCCATCCTGGGAGCTCCATCCTGACAATTCGCTGGGCTGCCTTCACCACGCGATGCAGGTCTTGTCGCTCAGTGGCTGTGCAGCTGGCATACCACACTGTGGCGCTGTTGGTCAGGATGGTTTCAGTTGTGCTTCTGTAGAAGTCAAGCAGCAGCTTTTGTGGGAGTTTGGCCTGTTTCAGCTTTCTGAGGAAGAGGAGTCTTTGTTGTGTCTTTTTTACAAGCAGCGAGGTGTTGGTGGGCCATGTCAGCGAGGTGTTGGTGGGCCATGTCAGCGAGGTGTTGGTGGGCCATGTCAGTGAGGTGCTGGTGATCCATGTCAGCGAGGTGTTGGTGGTCCATGTCAGCGAGGTGTTGGTGGTCCATGTCAGTGAGGTGTTGGTGGGCCATGTCAGCGAGGTGTTGGTGGGCCATGTCAGTGAGGTGTTGGTGATCCATGTCAGCGAGGTGTTGGTGGTCCATGTCAGCGAGGTGTTGGTGGTCCATGTCAGCGAGGTGTTGGTGGTCCATGTCAGCGAGGTGCTGGTGGTCCATGTCAGCGAGGTGCTGGTGGTCCATGTCAGCGAGGTGTTGGTGGTCCATGTCAGCGAGGTGTTGGTGGTCCATGTCAGCTGTTTTGACAATGTAACTCCAAGGAACTTTAGGTGTTCCACATATTTCAGAAGTTGATACTAGATTCTCTCCACTATGGCAGTGAACACTGAGAGCTTCATTGTTATTTTAAGGATTCTGTGGATGCTAAGCAATTTGTGTCCTTAAAATGATATAACTTTTCACATTATGGATGAAATCATTAGTTTGTTGTCTTTATCAGACACAAACTGTCCTGTTAAAATTATCTAATAGACATGGGAATGTTCAGTTTAGACACTGTTACACTTAGTAAGATAATTTAACCAAATTTGTATTTCTGACTTAAGAGTTCATTTGTGAAATTTGTGCACACTTTTTTCCTGATCATTAAAGGCTGGGCAGTTGTATTGTGACCATATCACGGTGTCGCCAATTAGCTAATGCACATAAGAGATTCCTCGGGAATGCACTGGTAGGAGCACAGTTAAAGCATTCCTGTGCTGAATACTGTCTGGGACAGTCAATCGTAGAGAGATACCTTGTAATGTATATGGTGGATCAGCAGCTCAATGCAAAGGAGGCTCATAAGTAAAACTTGGCCCATTTTCAATGTAACTTTAAGAGCGCATATTGTATTTCTTTGCAACAAAATTGAAGCCTCTAATTCAGACCTAGGCTAATGCAGTTTTTATTGGCAGCAAGGATGAAGGGAAATTAGCACAGTGGGGGAAAAAAGAAAACATTAATTAATTAATTAATTATTAATTAATTCATTCATTCATTAATTGAGATGCAATGTGGAATAGGCCCATCCAGTCCTTTGAGCCTCACAACCCAGCAACCCCTGATTTAACCCTAGCCTAATGATGGGACGATTTACAATGATCAATTAACTTAACAACTAGTATGTCTTTGGACTGTGGAAGGAAACCGGAGCATCCAGAGGAGACCCATGGTCACGGGGAGAACATACTAACTCCTTACAGGTAGCAGTGGGAATTGAACCTGGGTCATCATACTGTAAAGTGTTGTGCTAACAACTACACTACTGTACAATGGGGCTAAAAGGCAGGTATTCCCAGGGTTCTAGGACACATCCCATAGATTGGAAAGCAAAATATGTAAATAACTATTTAAGACAGGAGAGTGAAGAAGTAGTTTGTCATCAATTGGAAAGAAAATGCTGGAATGTATTATAAATGAAGTTAACAAGACAATGTAATAATAAGATTAGATAGAGCCGGTATGAACTTATGAAAGGGAAATTATGCTTGACCAATTTGTTTAAATTAGTAGAATGGAGAAGGATAAGCTGGTTGATGAGGTTATCAAATAAAATTAAAGTGTTTAGCATATTCTGACATGAATTGGCTATTTATTAATAGACAGTACCCAGAGAATAGAAGTAAACAGGTAATTTTGTGCTTGAAATGCTATGACAATACAATAGAGATCTGTGCTGGGGTCCCAGCTACTCTCAATCTCTTATCAATGATTTGGACAACAGAGCAAGTATAATACATCCAAGTTTGCTGGCAATAGAAATTGAAGTTGCAGTGTTGTCTGCAAGGAGAACACAGATAGGCAAAGTGAATTGGCAGGTGGAATGAGATATGGTAAAAATATGACATCATCTATAGTAGAAAAGAACATTCTTTTTAAAAGGTCTGAGCTTGAAAGGTGTTGGTCTTCAGTGGGATTTGGAGATTTTTGTACATGAAATGCTGAAAGTTTACATGCAAGTTGAGTAAGTGGTATGCTTTTTATGCTGTAAGGGTGACTTGAGTTCAAGCTTTGCTCTATATAGGCACCTAATGAGACTGCTCCTGAAATATTCTGTAAAGGAATTCATCAAAGGTTTGCCAGATTTGGTAGGCTATTTATATACATGTAATACATAGACTGTGTCTATACAGTCATGATTTTAGAAGAATGGGAAGTGATATCACAGTAGATGCATGGATGATGGTACCCCTGCTTCATATGTCTAGAACCAGACGTCAGTGTCCAAAACAACGCAAGGTAGAGATGAGATGTGGATGGTTCTAGGGAATTCTCTGTCCAAGAAGGTTGTGTAAGTGCAGTTGGTGAATATATTCAAGGTTTAAAAAAAAAATCAATGAATGTTTTGTTATAAAGTGAATGGGTTTGGTGTGGGGAAAATGGACTGAGATAAAATAGTAGACAAGACCGAGTGGAATAGTGAGTAAGCATAATGACTGAATGGCCAGCTACTGTTTCTATATCGTATGTCCTTAAGACATTATAACAAGAAGCATGCTAAACTGATACTAAAGTAATATTTAAATAAGGTTCGCTGTCTGTTAAGTTTATTTTTCTATAGATTTCTAATCCTGTGATGAAGTAAGAGTGATCATAAATTGGATAACCACAAATTTCAATATCAATCATATTCCTGTAAAGATAACCACGAAACAAGTAACTCTGCTGCTTTTATCTTTTCCCCTTAATATCTAAATGGTGCTAGAATGCGACCACAAATCCCAAAAGGCTTCTCTGAAGTATTCAAAGATGAACAGTTGCTGGACATTAATTCATCTCATTTCTGGGAACTGATTTGTTTTGCAGAATGCTTATTGTATCTGTGATTGAAAACTTACAAAGGGTGAGATGACTTTTCTGGTAGGACTATCTTTGGGGTTTAATTAATTTTCCTACAAACATAGTAAAATGAAAGGTGTTCACAGTTCACACATTATGGCGATCAACATTAAATAGAAATTGTCTGTCTTTTTTTTATTGTAAAAGTATTTGGTGATTTTTATCTATTCTGTGAGTTCAGACAGGTCACTTCCCACTTCCTGTCTCATAGAGATAAGAAAGCAAAAATAAAAGCAGAATTCTCAGTGGGTCAGGCAGCATCTGTGGAGTGAAGCACATTAGCGATTTGGATAAATGACGTTTTATCAAAACCAGTGTTTACTTTATGCAAGTATTGTTTCGTGAATCTTCATTGGCTTTCCGTAAATAAACATTTAACTCGTCCTTTTTTACAATTACTTCCAGTCTCATCTTACACAATGGCTGGAAATAGCAGGAGTCAGTCCTACATACTAATAACACTTTTCATCCCTTCTGACTGCATACTTGATATCTTCTTCTTTCGGTTTTAGCTAAAATTCATTAGACAGCATTAATGTCTATGAAACAGAAACTTTAAGTTTATGCCCCACCTCAGTGGTTGGGCAAGTTGTTAAGTTGATGCCCTGAATGTTGTCTTTGGAAGATATGGAAAATTATATGTTATTATTGCAAAGCAGAACCGGGGAATTATCCCCAAAAGCCTAACTAATTTTTATCCCTCAATCACAACATATCTGAAATGGGTTATCTGATTGTTATCACAATGTAATTTGTGTTTGCCACATTGTAATTTTCTACATTATAGTAATACTTCTAATTCAAAATTATTTAATTTTCTCTGAAGTATGTTAGTATATTCTGACAGGAGTGTGAAAGGTGTTATACAAACATAAGTTTTTGTTTGTTTCTGGAGTGCTCTAGCTAAACTCCAGATGCTGTTTCCCTTTCATTCATTTTCTATGCATGGTGTCAAATGAATGAAAAAGAAAATTATTTTGGATTAGTTATTTTATTTACTCCAAGTCTGAATTCAATGCAGTTTAGATGTAGAACAAAATACCTTCTTTGTACCTTGGTTCCAATCAGGGTTGGTTCCTTTCATATTTTTTCCATTTCAGCCTCAGTGAGATTGCTGATGTCAAGAAAATTTGAATATACTTGTCTGTATGCTCAAGTCCACCTTAACCAGCGAACCTAGAAGAATAGAACATGGAAATCTACATGTTGTGCCGAACACGTAACCTACTCTAGAAACTGCCTATAATTACCCTACCGCATAGCCCTCCATTTACCTGTCTAAACTCCATGTACCTGTCTAAAAGTCTCTTAAGAGACCCTATTGTGTCTGCCTCCGCCACTGTCACTGACTGTGCATTCCATACACCCACCACTCTCTATGTGAAAAAATACCACTGACATCCCCTCTGTACCTACTTCCAAGCACCTTAAAACTATGCCCCCTCTTGTTAGCCACTTCAGCCTTGAGAAAAAGCCTCTGGCTATCCACTCGATCAACACCTCTATCAGGTCACTTCTCATCCTCTATCACTCCAAGGAGAAAATGCCAAGTTCACTCAACCTATTCTAATAAGACATGCTCTCCAATCCAGACAACATCCTCGTAAATCTCCTCTGCACTCCTATAGTATCCACATCCTTCCTGTAGTGAGGTGACCAGAACTGAACACAGTACTCCATGGGGGGTCTGACTAAGGTCTTATGTAGCTACAACATTACCTCATGGCTCTTGAACTCAATCCCATGGTTGATGAAGGCCAACACACTGTACACCTTCTTAACAACACTGTCAACCTGCGCAGCAGCTTTGAGTGTCCTATGGACACGGAACCCAAGATCCCTCTGATCCTCCACACTGACAAGAGTCTACCGTTAATACTGCAGTCTGTCCTCAAATTTGAATGTCGTACAATGATTCTGTGCTTTAAATCCATGTCCACAATGTTGCATATTTAGCAATAACCTACTATAGCTTTTAATTCCTGCAAAAATTTGCTTATGTATTTGAGTTCCAACTAATGGGAATTGAAAAAAAAATCTGTTTGGCAAGGTGGCTGCATTGTGGTGTAGTTTTATTTACATTGTAGGTGTGCTTGCTGTAGTATCTGCAACATCTGTTTGAAGTAGATTACCACAATCTTGAAAAATTACTAATTAAAGTTAATTAACTGGCACTGCTAATCAGTTCTCAACTGTGTATAACAGTACCACTAATTAACTCACACACAGTTATTTCAGATCCAGTGTTTTATTTTTGGATTTATTACCAAATTGCTGCTGCAGTTCTTACAAAGATTAATTGGAAGTATAGGATACAACAGATGTATTTTTCACAAAATGGTAATTGACAGTTTAAATGTTTCTCTTCCTCAATCAGTGATGCCATCCTGGAATGAGTACTGTCTATACCTTCAAAAATAAAAAAAAACACAAACAAAGAGGGTTAATATATTTCTTTCCCCATTCGCACTATTGTCTGGCACTGTCTCATTTCCATGTACTTTGGAGTTGATGATCTTATTGAAGAAATGGATTGGTTAAGTTTAACCCCAGCTATTTGATTCAACTTACAAAGGTGAAGTGACAAAGTGATTGCTTGTGGAAAAAGGTTTGACTAAACTGGAACTATACAGTTTTAGCAGAGCGAGGGAAAACATTCTGAAAGGACTTGAGAAGATAAATGTGAGTACCTTTCTCCATGGGGAAAATAAAACTAAGAACATAATTTAGGGTGAAGATGGCTATTTAAAGTGAGGAGGAATTTCTTCTGTTCTAAAGATTGTGAATTTTGAAAAATGATCTAGTGCTTTCCTGGCATATATTACAAATACACTCTCTTGGACTTCTGGCCAGGTATAGGTTTTGATTATAACCAACATTTCCATGACAAACTCTGCCATCTGCATTGGGGATGATGCCTGGGTATGTCTACTCTGGTGGTATTCATCAAGGTGGGAGAGCAGAAACCTGATTGGATGACGACTAACCAATCGGGAGGTATGGACTATGGGGGTACAAATACCACCAGACGCCCAGGCATCATCCCATTGAAGATGACAGAGTTTGTCATCAAAGTATAATGTATAATCGATATCTGTACCTGGCTGAAAGCCTGAGAAAAGATCATTTGCCTTTAGAGTTTTGCATCCTGAGAGCTTTGAATGCTGGATCATTAAATATATTGTAGATGGAATAGAATTTTGGACTACTGGGTTTCATTGTTTAATACCACTAAGCCATAAGAACAGAATTGGGCCCTTCAGCCCATCAAGTCTGTTCCACTATTCAATCATGGCTTATTTACTTTCCCTTCCGATCCCATTCTCTTGCCTTCTCCTGTAAGAGGAGAGACAGGAAGGAAAGCAGTGCTGAAGCCAGCTAAAAGATCAGCAGTGAATGGCGGAGTCAGTTTTCAAGGCCTAGTGTACCATGCTGCTGCTCTTGTTTGGTATGGTCAATTGTTCTTATGTTAGAATCATTAAGATAATAACACCAAGAAGTTGCCCAGAAGAAAACATTCTCTTGAACGGTCTTTCTAAAAGTATGATCTCACACTTTCATAAAAGCAAGAAAGTCTAGAAAGACTGAAGGTTTTAGATAAACTGTATGTGCTGTTTAACCTTGTTATTTGTGAATCACATGCTCCTTTTTTAACAACAGAGCCCAAAAAACAGGGGAAATTGTAATGCACAAAAAACTAAAAATTCGAAAACTGAAATGTCAGCAGTTCGAAAGTATTTATCTCCCTTTTGCTCTGTGCTTAGTTGAACCTCCTCTCATAGCTATTACAGTCATTAGTCGTTTCAGATAAGTCTCAATTAGTTTTCACAATATGATGGAGCAAGATTTGCTCATTCCTCCTTGCAAAATTGTTATTTGGGAAGTGGCAGTGGAGAGCAATATTGAAGTCTTGCCAGGGATGTTTGATTGGGTTAAGGTCCGAACTCTGACTGGGCCACTCAAGGACATCAGTTTTCTTCATTTGAAGCCACTCCATGATTGGTCTGGCAGTGTGCTTATGGACATTTTCCTGCTGAAAGACAAACTTAAGAGGCTAGCAGATTTTTAACAGCATTCATCCATCCGTCAATCCTGGCCAGATTTCCAGTCCCTGCTGCTGAACAGTATCCCCAGACCATGATGTTACCTCCACCATACAGTGGGGATGGTGTTACCTGCCTGATGTGCAGTATTAGATTTATGTCACACATATCACTTCGTGTTAAGGCCATAAATGTGCACTTTAGTCTCATCTGACCACAAGACCTTCTTTCATGTCTTTACAGTTATTTCTAAGTGACACTTTGCAAAGTCTTTATGGGCAAGAATATGCTTTTTGTTTGAAACTGAGGCTTCTTCCTTGCCATTTTTCCATAAATTCCCTTTCTGTGCAAAGCATTTAGAGATTGTGAAGCCATGAACTTCATCTCCAGTTGCAGCCGCTGACTTCTGCAGCTCACTCAGTGACTATTGGCATCACTGTAGCCTCTCCTACGAGTGCCATTCTTCTCCAGTGCCTAGGTTTAGAGGAGTGGCCTGACCTAGGCAGTGTGGCTGTGGTTTCATGTTTTTTCCACTTTTTATGCTGGGCTGCACTGAGCTCTGATGAATATTCAGTACCTCTGAGATGGTCTTGTGCCCTTCCCAGATTTGTGCTTCTCTGTTATCAATTCCCTGAATTGTCTTGAATGGCCTTTTGTGATCATTTAGGTTTGACTTGTTGAGAAGCTAACTTACCCTCCATTTTTCTACATCAGCAAATTGGGTGCTTGGTAAGGTAATATGCAGTAATGCACCTAAGGAGAGCTAGCATAGTAATTACAAAGAATGAATACTTTTTCAGCCTCACATTTTTGGTTTTTAATTTTAGTAAATTGTTGACTGGTTTTGGATTTTTTATTTTGATTTGATATGATGCACAATTGTTTGTAGATTTGCTCAAAAATCCTACTTCAATCTTATTTTCATTTAAAAAATGAGATAGCAAAATGTGGAAATAGTTGTGGAGGCTGAATTAAGGCACTGTATATCAAAGGATGAGAATGATAATCATCATGATTTTTTGTGACTTCTTGTATTTTTAATTGGGTCTTAATAATATCCTCATTTCAATAATTATAAATCCTTCTCTTTCTGTTAATAATACATAAATATGTTCCCTTGTGAAATCATGTGAAATTCATGATCATGCTTATTAATAGTTAGCAGGGCTTCTCCTCTGAGATTTTTTTTTGCTCTAGATTCTCAACTTAGTTTTACTGATGCTTTGTCTATGAACATGCTTTAGTAAGGAGTAAATGAGAGTTTATAAAATGTAATTTTGAATTTTTTTATAAAACCATAAAATGAAACAGCATCAAATCCTTTCAACCAGTACAATAAATTATTGTACATTAAAATAAGTTGTTTCTTCATGTACATGAGAAAGTCTGCAGATGCTGGAAATCCAAAACAAAACACACAAAATGCTGGAAGAGCTCGGCAGGTAAGGCAACATCTATACAAATTAATATAGTTGTCATTTTGAGGCAAAGCCCTTCTTCAGGACTGAGATGGAAGGGGGGAGAAACCAAAATAAAAAGGTTGAGAGAGGGGAAGGAGGCTAGCTGGAAGGTGATAAGTGAAGCCAGGTGGGTGGAAGAAGCACCAGACGCAGGAAATACACTACATCTACAAATTCCTCTTTATCAATAGAACATTGTTTGGTCCTCAATCAATCAATAAATAATCCACTGGATCCTAGATCCTTGCGAAATTTGGGAGATTTACCTCCCAAGTTTCCCAATTACCTCCTCCATCTTCCCCTTGTGCACTGCTGAATCTCTTATGGGAGCGAACTAACTCTACCTGTGAAGTTGAAAATTGGAGGGAACTTTTCATTCTGAAGGTGGTCCAGCATGGCAGTTTTTGAAGATGAAGTGTGAGATGGAAGAGGAGGATTCTAGGCCTAGGCTTGCAGACAATTCTGATATGGTTAATAATGAAGAATTATAATCTTCTGAGTCATTTCACTGCACTAGTGAAACAATGGACACAAAAAGTCCGTCTTTATAATGAAAGCTACTTATTAGTGGGTTTTCCATGGACTGGTGATCCAAGTTGTCCTATTACATTGTGCCTAGTCTGTGGCAAATAACTTACAGATGTAGCAATGACTCCAGCAACACTGGAGAGGGTTCAGAGAAGATTCCCATAAGAATGATTCCAGGAATGAAAGGGTTACCATATGAGGAACGTCTGGCAGCTCTTGGGCTGTATTCCCTGGAGTTCAGGAGAATGAGGGGGGATCTCATAAAAACATTCCGAATATTAAAAGGCCTGAACAGATTAGATATGGCAAAGTTATTTCCCATGGTAGGGGAGTCTAGGACAAGAGGGCACGACTTCAGGATTGAAGGAGGTCTATTTAGAACAGACATACGGAGAAATTACTTTAGTCAGAGGGTGGTAAATCTGTGGAATTTGTTGCCGCGAGTAGCTGTGAAGACCAAGTAACTGGGTGCATTTAAGGCAGAAATAAGATAGGTTCTTGATTAGCTAGGGCATCAAAGGGTATGGGGAAAAGGCAGGGGAATGGAGATATCTGGAAGAATTGGATCAGCCCATGATTGAATGGCAGAACAGACTCGGGCTGAATGGCCTACTTCTGCTCCTATAATCTTATGGTCTTAGCTACAAAAACTACAAATCATGCCATATGACACATAAAAGCGATGATTACTTTAAATGACTATTGGAATCTCAAAACAAACAGATTAAAGCTTTTGAAAATAAAGTCACAGTTAAAAGACTCTGGAATCAGGTTATCTAGTAGCTTTAAGACTAGTTCACTCGAAGGTGTTTAAAAACAACTGTGTGAAAACCTAGACAAGGAACATACCAGTCTCTTGCTAAAGACAGAAACTTGGTGGCCTAGCCGAGGAAGAGTTCTCAACAGGGTGTTTGAGCTGAAAGGTGAATTGCAGGAGTACTTTCAATAAAATAATAGGTCAGATTTTGCTAAGTGTTATGGTGATGAATGGCTGCAGAAACTAGCTTACCTAACAGACATTTTTCACCGTATGAACCAGTTGAACAAGTCTCTGCAAGGCCCTGGAGAAAATGTTTTGACCAAATGACGAGATTCTAGAATTTAAAAGGAAACAATCTTTGTGAGTGTTATTGAAAACCACTGGAAGAACTGCAGAACAAAATTGAACACTGTTTTTTCCTCCCTTTCAACACAAGTGTATGACTAGGTGAGGAACCCTTTCTGATTTTTTTGCTCAGCCTGAGAACTTCTCTTTGAGAGAAGAGGAAAAACTTTGTGAGCTGCTCTCTGATCATGCATTCTAGATGAGATTTACTGACTTGTCCCTGGACAAATTCTAGATTTCTGTGAAAGAAGAGTATTCTGCAATTCATAGGAAAGCAAATGACATTTTGCTGCAGTTTACAACTTATTACGTGTGAGCAAGCTTTTTCTTCACTTTCAGTTGAAGGTGAAATCCGTGAATGCTTATCTCAGGTTCAACCCAGAATTGAGAAATTTATCATGTTTGTTTTATGAATTTTTAAAATTTATGAAAGGTAAAGAAAGAATAATTTCAAGAAAGGTGAGCTAAGCTTAACTATTTGTTTTTTCCAAGAAAGGTTGTCTACAAATTCATTCTCTGCTCAAAAGAACATTGATAATTATTTTTGGATTATTGTATTTACAACTTGCTGATCATGCTAACATTCTATGAGCTGTAGATATAATAATTTTTATGAGGAGTTCCCTGAGACCTGAAAATTATTTCAAGGGTTCCACCAAGGCAAAAAGGTTAAGAAAGGCTGCTCTAAGGGAATGTTATTTAATCCCCTTCCCTTTCATATTCTTGTAGAATATTCTTATCAGATTTTCTGTTTCCTGCTAGCTTGCTCTCATAATCCATTTTCTCCCTTTTTATTACTTTTGAGTCACCCTTTGCTGGTTTCTAATTTCATCCATTTTATGGCCTGTTCCTAATCTTGGTGACATTGTATGCCTTGTCATTCAACATGATACCATCTCCAACTTCCTTTGTTAGCCACTGCTGTATCATCCTTCTTGTGGTCATTTCATTGCTAAATGGAAGTTATCTTTGTTCGTAATTTTGAAATAGCTCCAGCCATAATTACTTACTGTTTTCTTTTAATCGATCTTTCATAGCCATGTTAGACAGCTCTGCTTTCATACCTTTGATATATGTATATGTGTGTCTGAGTATGTACGCTTACAGCTCTAGTTTCAGGTCGAATTTTCTCATTCCCACACCGAATATGAAATTCTGTCATATTACGATCATTCTTTCCCAGAGGATCCTTTACTTATAATCATTTCTCAGTACACATGAGCAGATCTAAAATAGCATGCTCCCTGTTTGGTATCACAACACTTCCTTTATTAAAAGAAACTAACTTGAATGTCTTAAGCATGTCCCAAAGGCTGCCGTTACCTATTTACTTTGCCTACTCTATATAAAAGTTTATACCTTTCCTGCTATTACATTAGTACCCCTCTTGCAGGTACTCATTCTTTTCCCGACCTGCGCTGCATTCCACAGTGCAGCTTCTGTGAGGGAACTTCAAATTATCTCCTGACTTGAGCTTTTCAGTAGCCTTTTCGCGGAGATATTTGGAGTGCTCTTTTGTCTTCATGGTGTAGTTTTTGCCAGGATGCTGATGCCAGCAGATGGATCTTCCAAATACGGTTATATTTTTACTACAATCAATTGAAACACCTTGACTGCACACGTCTCCAAAAACAGATCTCCATTTAATTAATTATGTGACTTATAAAACCAATTGGTTACATCAGTGATGATTTGGTGCATCATTCTAAGGGGGGGGGGGTAAATACTTACACAATCAATTATTTTGTGCTTTATATCTGTAAGAATATAATTTTTATATTTTACAGATATAATATTTGTAAAAAGGTCACTTTGTCGAGATCTATTTTCACTTTGACACAAAAGAGTCTTTTTCTGTTTATCAGTGTCAAAAAAGCCGAATTAAACCTACTGTGATTCAATGTTGTAAAACAATAAAATGTGAAAACTTCCAAGGGGAATGAATACATTTTATAGGCACTGCATATTTAGATGTAGGCAAACATGCAGGTGTAAAAATTGGTCATGGAAATTGTGCTGTACAACTAAACAGCCTTACCAACCATAATTATGCCACAGCTGTACAATTATACAAATCACTTATAGATTTACTGAAGTGCAAGTGAAATTTGAAAATTTCAATGAAACATAAGAACAGCTGTAAACTATGAATCAACAATTCATGTATATAATATTTTACATCCTGATGAAGGGCTTCAACCTGAAATGTTAACAATTTTTTTTCTGTAGATACTGCCTGACTCACTGACTTCTTCTGACATATTCTGTATTTTTCCAGGTTCTAGCATCTGCAGTCTTTTGTATCTCTAATATTTTGTGTGTTGTGCATGACAAAATCTTGTTATTGTGTTTGTACTGAAGTTACTTTATAAAACCTTTTTAGCAAAAACCAATAGTGTATTTCAAACTAAAGTCTTTACAGTCTTGGAGAGTGTAGAAAATGTTCACTCAGCCAATTCCCTGAATGAAGAAGTTAATTGCTGAAGATGTTATTCTGTGGAGTGCATGTATAATAGGAACTGATGAGTTGAGACATACAGCGTACTGAGGTGGATTGATAGAACGGATGCTAAAAGTATGTTTCCGCTGGTGGAATCTGGCGGATATAGTTTCAAAATAAGGGGCTGCCCATCTTGGATGGGGATGAGGAGGAGATTTTTCTCCTGAGAATTATGAAACTTTGTAATTCTGATTTACTGACATTTATGGTGATAGACTTGTTAAATATATTAAAAATGAATATTGACATTCATTTAAACAATAAGATGTCCAAACAGTATGAGGAGAAAATGCGATAGTGACTTTGGAGCCAAATGAGAGTCAGCTATGATTTTGCTAAATAGCAGAAATTGATTAGCCTACTTCTACTAATTCTTAGGTTTTTATATACTCTCAGTAAAATATGCACCCATTTGTTAATAAATATTGGGTAATATCATGGAGTACTCTTGTTAAGGAGATGAATCAATCTGAGAAGTTCCTGAGCATGTTTTCAATCTTATGGCTGGTAGAGCTAGTATGGCTAAATATATATTTAATTTGCTCTTTATGTGAACATTCTGACATATTCCAATTCCTGAGCTGTAAACTTGTATGATTCTAAAAACAACTGAATGGTTATTTTCCATTATTAGCTTTAACAAAAACAGAGAGCAATAACATAGTAAACTGTGTAGCAAAGTAGGGAAAGGAGACCAAAGAGGAGATTGGGACAGTCCTCACCTACCACCGTACCAGCTCTGCGTCCAGCACATTCTCCAAAACTTCCGCCACCTCCAATGAGATCCCACCACAGAGTATGTCTTTCTCTCTCCCCCACTTTCTGCTTTCTTTAGGGATCACTCCCTACGTGACTCCCTTGTCCATTCATCCTTCCCCACTGATCTCCCTCCTGGCACTTACCCTTGCAAGCAGAACAACTGTTACTCCTGCCCCTATACCTCCTCTCTCACTACCATCCAAGGCCCTGAACAGTCCTTGCAGGTGAGGCAACATTTCACCTGTGAGTCTATTGCAGTCATTTGCTGTGTTTGGTGCTCCTGGTGTGGCCTCCTATATGTCAATGAGACCCAGTATGGATTGGGAGACCACTTCGCCAAGCATCTGTGCTCCATCCACCAGAATAAGTGGGATCTCCCAGTGGCCACCTATTTTAATTCCACTTTTCATTTCCATTCTGATATGTCCATCCACGGCTTTCCCAACTGTCGTGATGAGGCCACACTTAGGTTGGAGGAACAACACCTCATATTCCGTTTGAGTAGCTTTCAATCTGGTGGCATGAACATTGATTTTTCTTAACTTCTGGTAATACCGCTCTCACCCGTCCACCTTCTCCATCCCCTTTTCCATCTCATCTCATCTCATCTCACCAATCAGTTTCCCGGCTCTTCACTTCATCCCTCTCCCTCCAGGTTTCACCTATCATCTGGTGGTGCTCTCTCCCCTCTCCACACCTTGAAAATCTACTCCTCAGCTTTTTTTCTCCTGGCCTGCCGAAGGATTTTGGCCCGAAACATTGACTGCACTTTTTTCCATAGATGCTGCCTGTGTTCCTCCAGCATTTTGTGTGTGTTGCTCAGACAAGTTAAATTCTTCTTGCTCCATATGTCAAATATTGTGAAAAAGAAAGAATAGCGAACTTGTGTGTGTGTTTGTCAGAGTGGGGTTAAGGAGTAATGTACATTTCCGACTTCTGGCATCATTTGGAAAGTGAAATAACGTAATTTAAAAAAGTAAGCAGGAATAGGTGCAGCACGATAGTGTAGCAGTTGGTGTAAAGCTATTACAGCACCAGCAGCTAGGTTCAAATCTGCTGCAGTCTGTAAGGAGTTTGTACTTTCTACCCATGCCCATGTGGATTTCCTCCGGTTGCTCTGGTTTCCTCCCACATTCCAAAATCATAGGGTTCATTCGGGTAATTGATCACGTTGAGGCCATTCATCAGGTTGTACTTGGGTGGTGTGAGATTGTTGAACTAGAAGTACTGTATCTCTAAATAAAAATAAATAAATAATTTGGGGAAAAATAGAAAGATCTAAGGAAATGTCAAAACATAGACTGAGTAACTCTATGACTCCTTTCTGTACAGTGTGATTCTATTACCTCTCTTATGATATTAATATATCCACAGCAAGGACATTTATTCTTCCATTTTCAGCTTGGGAGAATAGATTATGTGATGAATTTAAGATTTCATACACTATTGTTCTGATTTCATGCTTGGCCTTTGTGATAAAATAATCTGAAAAAAAATAATAGTGTCTTGTGGCAAGGACTGAGATAGATGGAAATGAAGACTTGTGATACAGAGTGCCTTGTAAAAATATTCAGCCCCTAGACTTTGGTTCACATAAGTGAGTATTACAACCAGGGATTTTGATTAACTTAACTGAGATTTTTATTTGGGAATCACATGCTCCCTTTTTTTCACAGTGGAGCCCAAAATAACAGGGAAAATTGTAAAACATGAAAACTAACTAATCAATAACTGAGCAAACACGAGGAAATCTGCAGATGCTGGAAATTCAAACAACACTCAAAATGCTGGTGGAACACAGCAGGCCAGGCAGCATCTATAGGGAGAAGCACTGTTGACGTTTCGGGCCGAGACGTTGACAGTGCTTCTCCCTATAGATGCTGCCTGGCCTGCTGTGTTCCAAATCAATAACTGAAATGTTAACATTTCAAAAGTACTTACCCCCCTTTGCTCAGTATTTAGTTAAACCATCTCTTGTAGCTATTACAGCCAGTAGTCTTTTGGCTAAGTCTCTGTTAGCTTTCTATAATGTAATGAAGTAAGATTTTCCTGCCTCCTTGCAGAATTGCTCAGGCTGTGCCAGGTTAGTTGGGGAACAGCAATCTTGAGGTCTTGCTAGATATGTTTGATTGAGTTAAGGTCAGGACTCTGACTGGGCTACCCAAGGACATCAATTCTCTTCATTTGAAGTCATTCCGTGGTTGCTCTGGCAGTGTGCTTTGGGTTGTCCTGCTCAAAAACAAGCTTCCTCCCCAGTTAAGCTTCCTGGCAGAGTTTAGCAGGTTTTTATCCAGGATCTCTCTATATTTAGCAGCATTTATCCTCCCATCAATCCTAGCCTGATTTCTAGTCTCTGTTGCTGAAAAGCATCCCCACAGCATATGCTACCTCCACCATTCTTTACAGTAGAGCTGGTGTCACCTGGCTGATGTATAGTACGAGATTCATGCCACACATACTGCTTAAAGTTCCACTTTAGTCTCATCCAACAATAAGACGTTCTTTCATATCTTTACAGCATCTTACAGGTGATGCTTTGCAAAGTCTTTATGGGCAAGACTATATATTTTTTTAAACAGGGCTTCTTCCTTGCCACACTTATAAATACCCTTTTTCTGCAAGGCCTTAGAGATTATGGAGCCATGAACTTCATCTCCAGTTGCAGCCACTGACTTGGCAGCTCACTCAGAGTGTCTATTGGCGTCACTGTAGCCTCTTTTACAAGTGCCATTCTTCGTCGATTTAGAGGGGTGATATGACATAGGCAATGTATCTATGGTTTCATAGTTTCTCCATATTTTATGATGGACTGCACTGAGCTCTGAGATATGTTCCTTGCCTTTGAGCTGGTCTTGTGCTGTTCCCCAGACTTGTGATTATCATTTCCATGACTTGTATTGAATGCTCTTTAGTCTTCATTTTGGTTTGATTTTTTGAAAAGCTTATGGAGTGAGGTGGTATTTATTCTTATGAATTCATTGAAAACAGGTGATTCTCCAATTTTCTACATCAACAAATTGGGTGAGGTGGTAAAGTGGTCTACAGTATTGCACCTGAGAAAAGATAGCATAATAATTACAAATGGGATGAGTACTTTTCAGCCTCACAATTTTTGTTCTTAATTTTTAGTAAATTGTTGAGAGGTTTTGGAATTTTTCTTTTGATTTGACATAATGCTCAATGGTTTGTAGATCAGCTCAAAAAATCCTACTTCAATATTTTAAATTTAGAAAATGAATAAAGTAAAATATGAAAATAGTTGTGGGGGCTGAATACTTTTTCAAGAGACTCTAAATTTCTATTCTCCAAGGAGAAAAAAGGATACTGCAGAGACAGAATTCTGCTGTGAAATGTTCCAGCTCATTCAAAAGCATGAATTTGGGACATCATTCTGAGCAAGATTTGAAATCTATGTCAGTTGTTTGATTACTTTTTTTATGCCATTCTTTTCCTCTTCATTTTGTTCACTTGAAATTTTAAGAGCTTATGTCTGTGGCCATAGGCAAATTTTGTACGCATTATGCATATGTTGTCGTAGATAGATTGTGGCTCATATGATGCAGCTGGAAAGTATGCGGGGACCGTCTGCTTCCTGTGAGATTTGTACAGGTGGTCGGGGGAGGTACAGTGAAATGGCATTTCACCCACTTCCTTTGTCATACACAGTGACATACTGTAATCCACTGGCCGATTACAAGGCTGATTCTTCAGCAGGCTTTATTTGTGGTGGCTTCTTGCTGCTACTGATTTGCCTTTTGTAGGTGTGTGTGACTACACTTGTGGTTAAATGTGCCCATTTTGGTTTGAAAATCTTCAAATCATTTTGAGTTTTAAATTATTCCTTCTGCTGCGCAGCCCACCACTCTTCAAATATTTTCCATTACCTCTCAAATTAAAACAGTGAAAAAAACTGCATAATTAAAACAATTTTTACGAGGCATTTTTTTTTAAAAAAAGCCATTTTGTTTCCCTGAACTATAAACAACTTACATTCAGGAACTTGATCTAACTTAATTATAGAAAAAGCTGGAAGCACTCGGTAGGTCAGCAGCATCTGTGGAAAGAGATTAAGAGTTAATATTTCAGTCAAAGACCCATCATCAAAACTGAGGAAGGGAGAAAGTAAATTAGTTTTAACTTGACAAGAGGATCGGGGGTAGGGGGTAGGCAGAGGATAGGGATAGGAGAAACAGGATATGTCTGAAAGGTTAGAGACAGGATAGCAATGGTGATAAGTTGTTGTTGATGCTATCTAGTTGATAGATAAATGAGCAAGTTAGAGAAAACCATGTAGACATTGTGAAATGCAGTTCAGAGCCACCGGAAATGCCAAGCACATCAGGCAGCATCAGTAGAGAGGGAAACAAAACTGAGATAATAATACACATGGATGTTCTGAAGCAAAACTGGAAAGTCTTGATACATATGAGAAAATGAGTTATCTGAAGTAATTGAATTTGATGTTGTTGTTCTGGGTTGTAAACCCAGCCATCTCCATCCTGGACACACCATTGAGGTTCAAAAGGCTATTGTAATTTATAGTATATTTTATGTACTGCATTGCACTGCTGCAGCAAAACAACAAATTTCATGACATACTGCATATCAGTTATAATAAATCTGATTCTGATTCTTCTGAGTCCAAAAGGATACAATGTACTCAGACAGAAGATGCGATTCTGGTTGACCATGTTGGTATAGAGCAGGAAGCCACAGCTATTGGTTTCACTGAGAGTGGAATTGATCAGTTCTGTTGCAGGTTATCCATCTCTGATTTTGCTGTTAGATTTACCAAGGACTTCTAAGATAGTGATGAAAGAGAATATTTTCTAACAATTACCTACAGTAAATGGAATCGTAGCATTTTATTGTCTGTTAAAGGAATCCACTGTGTGCAGTTATACAGTAAACCCTTAGCATCTAAAGGGAATACCATGCCAGAAATACTTGTAAACATTGATAACTGAAAATATAAATTTACCTAAGAATGGAAGTCAAGAAAAGTAGGTACAATATCAATGTAAAATTCAAAGTTCAAAGTAAATTTTATTATCAAAGTACACTTATGCCACTATTTACAACCCTGAGATTCTTTTCTATGTGGGCATACTCAGCAAATGTACAGAATAGTACCTATAAAAGGATTAATGAAATATCAAGTAGAGTTTAGAAAACAACAAACTGTGCAAATGGAAATATAAATAAATAACAATAAATAGCAAGAACATGGAATAACGAGAAAGAGTCCTTAAAATGAGATCATTGGTTGAGGGGTACTAACTGTTGTCATTTTTAAATTAGAGCTCTACCAGTAGTATTACAATACGTAACAAAGAGACAGTGTTAATAACAATGCTGTAACTCCTATTGATAAGTAACTTAGTAACTGTGCTGTCTGCTGCTTCATTGGTAGCCACCACTGATGGTGAGAAAAGTCGGAAGCCAGTAAATAGAAACCTACAGCACAATACAGGCCCTTCCCGCTCTATGGTTACAATAAATCAAAAGCAAACTAATCTTGTTTTGACAGGCTGAAACATGCAAGTCATCCATCCAACCACATTTATTGATAGAAAAATACTTGATGAAAGGGCATCATTTGGGTTGTGATATGCATTAAAATTCCAGGATCAAGGAAAATTGCTGATTAATATGGGAATTTCTTAACCAGTAATTGTTTCATAGTGAATGTGTGCAGATTATTTTAATTTTTGGCTGATTCATTTTATCTAATTCCACAGGTGCCCAACTGAGTTGTTGTATTCAATTTTAAATACTGTGGATTCCAGTTAATTGGGACACATTGGGACTAGTACATTTTGGCCCAATTAGCCAAAGTTTCATGGCAATAAGTAAAAAGATATAAAAAAGAAAAACTGAATAGCAAATGATATATTTAAATGAAATACAGAACAAATTAGAACAGTACCAACAGTACCACAACACTATAAAACTCTATTAGTTGCTAATTGTAATCGGCAGAGGAATTCATCCGGTGTATGCAATGAACAAGATCAGCACACACATCTGCTACATACAATGGACTGCCTTCATATCATACTGTCAACGATTGCATCTTCAAATCTTCTTTTTCATTGTAACATTGAAGGTGTTTCTTGATACTATATTTAAGTTTACTAACAACACAACTGTTGTTGGCCGAATCAAAGGTGGTGACAGATCAGTATATGTATAGGAGGGAGATTGAAACGCTGGCTGAGTGGTGCCACAACCTCTTACTTAATGTTAGCAGGACCAAGGAGCTGATTATTGACTTCAGGAGGAGGAAAGAAGTCCATGAGCCAGTCACATCAGGGGATCAGAGATGAAAAGCGTCAGCAACTTAGAATTCTTCTGTGTTTATCATTTCAGAAGACCTGTCCTGGACCTAGCACGTAAGTGAAATTACAAGGAATCACGGCAACGCCTCTACTTAGAAGTTTGCAAGGATTCAGCATGATATCTAAAACTTTGACAAATTTCTATAGATGTGATGGAGAGTATATTGACTGGCTGCATCACAGCCTGGTATGAAAACTCCAATGCCCTTGTATGAAAAATTCTACAAAACTTAGTGGCTACATCCCTGTCCATCATGGGTAAGGTCCTCTGCACCATTGAGCACATTTACATGGAATGCTGTTGCAGGAAAGCAATATTAGTTATTGAGGACTCCCACTACCCAGACCAAGTTCTCTTCTCGTTGCTGTCATCAGGAAGAAGGTACAGAAGCCTCAGATTCACACCACCAGCTTCAGGAATAGTTTCAATCATCAGGCTCTTGAACGAATGGGGATAGCTTCACTCAATTTCACTCGCCCCACCACTGAACTGTTCCCAAAACCTATGGACTCACTTTCAAGAATTTGTCATCTCCCGTTCTTGATATTTATTGCTTATTTATTGTTATTATTATTTCTTTATTTATTTTGTACTTGCATAGTCTGCTGTGATTTCTATATTGTTCGTCTATCCTGTTCGATGCAGTCTTTCATTGATTTCATTATGGTTCTTGGACTCATTGAGAATACCCACAAGAAATTCTCATTGAGAATATTTTCATTGAAATTCTCATTGAAAATTCTCATTGAGAATACCCACAAGAATGAGCAAGTGCAACAGGCAGTGAAGAGGGCAAATGGAATGTTGGCCTTTGTTACAAGGGGAATTGAATACAAGAGCAAGGATGTTCTTTTGCATTTGTACAGGGCCCTGGTGAGACCACACCTGGAATATTGTGTACAGTTTTGGTCTCCAGGTTTAAGGAAGGACATTCTGGCAATTGAGGAAGTGCAGCGTAGATTCACTAAGTTGATTCCTGGGATGGCAGGGCTGTCTTACGCAGAGAGATTGGAGAGATTGGGCTTGTACATGCTGGAATTGAGGAGATTGAGAGGGGATCTGATTGAAACGTTTAAGATAATTAAAGGATTTGATAGGATTGAGGCAGGAAATATGTTCCAGATGTTGGGAGAGTCTAGTACCAGAGGGCATGGATTGAGAATAAGAGGTCAGTTATTTAAAACAGAGTTGAGGAAGAGCTTCTTCTCCCAGAGAGTTGTGGAGGTGTGGAATGCACTGCCTCGGAAGACGGTGGAGGCCAATTCTCTGGATGCTTTCAAGAAGGAGCTGGATAGATATCTGATGGATAGGGGAACCAAGGGATATGGGGACAAGGCAGGGACTGGGTATTGATAGTGAATGATCAGCCATGATCTCAGAATGGCGGTGCAGACTCGAGGGGCCGAATGGTCTACTTCTGCACCTATTGTCTATTGTCTATTGTCTATTGAAAACAAATTTCAGGGTTGTATATTTTAACATGTATGTATTTTGATAATAAATTTACTTTGATATTTAAAATTCTTCATAGTACCTAACTTTGTTGAAGTAGTGAAATCATTTCACTTGTACACTTTTTAACTCCTGGCCATTTCTGGCATCTTTAATCCTGAATATTTGAAACCAAAGTGAGAAGAACAGTTTGGAATTGTCTTACTGCTTATTTCTCTCCAACGATCAGTGACAAAAATTACTGTTTTGCTTGCTTTGGTTTTAAATGTTCAGGCTTAGACAGTGACAACAATTATTGTGACAAAACTCAGTGACAAAAAATCCTGTTTTTTGAGCACAAACACATGCAGCAGAGCTATTTCTGATTGATATTCACAATCCTGATTGATAAGTTACAGAACCTGGGCCTCTGAACCTCCCTCTGTAGTTGGATCCTTGACTTCCTAACTGGAAGACTACAATCTGTGCAGATTGGTGATAATATCTCCTCCTCGCTGACAATCAACACTGGTGCACCTCAGGGGTGTGAGCTTAGTCCACTGCTCTGCACTGTCTATGCCTATGACTGTGTGGCTAGGCATAGCTCAAATATCATCTATAAGTTCGCTGATGATACAACCATTGTTGGTAGAATCTCAAATAGAGACAAGAGGGTGTACAGGAGGGAGAAATACCAACTAGTGGAGTGGTGTTGCAGCAACAATCTTGCACACAACGTCAGTAAGATGAAAGAGCTGATTGCGGTCTTCAGGAAGGGTAAGACAAAGGAACAAATACCGATCCTCATAGAAGCAATATCGAGCCAAGTTAGAAGCCCAGGCTAACCAGAGGGATGCCAGTAGACTATGGCAGGGTCTAAAGGAGATCACTGGGTGCAAAGAAAGGGCTGGGAATATCTATAACTGTGGCGCTTCTCTTCCTGACGAACTTAATATATTCTACGCAAGATTCAAACAGAAGAGGAGTGTCCCGCCCCCTCCGGATGAACTGAACCTGTTGGCATCGAGATTCATCGTCACTGAGGAACATGTTAGAAGAGTCTTCCTGAAGATAAATCTAAGGAAGGCGACGGGCCCAGATGGCGTCCCGGGACGGGTTCTCCGGGCCTGTGCAAGCGAGCTAGCTGGAATGTTTGTTGACATCTTCAACTGCTCCCTGCTTCAGTCTAAGATCCGTTCGTGTTTTAAGAAGGCAACGATAATCCCGGTGCTGAAGAAAAGCAAGGTGGCATGCCTGAATGACTATCGACCTGTGGCTCTGACATCAATTGCTATGAAGTGCTTCGCAACACGTCAACGGCAGATGCCATCTCTCTGGCACTACATTCCTCCTTAGAACACCTGGAGAATCAAGGCACATATGTAAGGCTCCTTTTCATTGACTACAGCTCTGCCTTTAATACCATCATTCCAAATAAACTGATTCCTAAGCTCTGGAACCTGGGTCTTAGCACTCAGATCTGCAGCTGGATCTTCAACATCCTCACAGACAGGACCCAGGCTGTAAAAATAGGGGACAAGCTCTCCTCTACAATCACTCTGAGCACCGGTGCCCCACGAGGCTGTGTACTCAGCCCCCTGCTGTACTCTCTGTACACCCATGATTGTGTAGCCAAGTTTCCATCAATCTCAATATATAAGTTTGCTGATGACACCACAATTGTAGGCTGTATCTTGGGTAATGATGAGTCTGAGTACAGAGAGGAAATTAAGAATCTGGTGGCATGGTGCGAAGACAATAACCTATCCCTCAATGTCAGCAAGATGAAGGAATTGGTTGTTGACTTCAGAAGGAGTAGCGGACCACACAACCCCATCTAAATCGGTGGTGCACAGGTGGAACAGGTCAAAAGCTTTAAGTTCCTTGGGGTGAATATCACAAATGACCTGACTTGGTCTAACCACGCAGAGTCCACTGCCAAGAAGGCCCACCAGCGCCTTTACTTCCTAAGAATGCTGAAGAAATTTGGCCTGTCCCCTAAAACCCTCACTAATTTTTATAGGTGCACCGTAGAAAGCATTCTTCTAGGGTGCATCACAACCTGGTATGGAAGTTGTCCTGTCCAAGACCGGAAGAAGCTGCAGAAGATTGTGAACATAGCCCAGCACATCACACAAACCAATCTTCCATCCTTGGACTCACTTTACACTGCACGCTGTCGGAGCAGTGCTGCCAGGATAATCAAGGACACGATCCACCCAGCCAACACACTTTTTGTCCCTCTTCCCTCCGGCAGAAGGTTGAGGAGCTTGAAGATTCGTACGGCCAGATGTAGGAACAGCTTCTTTCCAACCGTGATAAGACTCCTGACCCGGATCTGGGCCGTACCTTCCAAATATCCGGACCTGACTTGCACTACCTTACTTGCCCTTTTCTATTTTCTTATTATGATTTATAATTTAAATTTTTATTATATTTACTTTGATTTGTACTTCAGGGAGCGCGAAGCACGGAATCAAATATCGCTGTGATGATTGTATGCTCTAGTATCAATTGTTTGGTGACAATATAAGTAAATTAAAGTAAAGTGGAGCGAGTGAGCAGTTCCTGGGTGTCAAGATCTCTGAGGATCTAACCTGGTCCCAACATATCAATGCAACTATAAAGAAGGAAAGTCAATGATTATACATCATTCGGAGTTTGAAGAGATTTGCTATGTCAATAAAAACACTCAAAAACTTCTGTAGATGTACCATGGAGAGCATTCTGACAGGCTGCATCACTGTCTGGTATGGGGGGGGGGGGCGCACGGGTGCAACTGCATAGAACCGAAAGTAGCTGCAGTGGGTCGTAAATTTAGTCCGCTCCACCTTGTGTACTGCCCTACGAGGTACCCAGTTTTTAATCTTGTACATTTCCTCATATCTGACATTCTGATATAGAGCATCTGGAACATTTCATAATTTCATATTTCTTATAAATCTCTTTATATTTGCTTCCCAGTAAAGCAGGGGTGGCTAATCTTTTACATTCCATGTGTCAATCTTTTCGTGCACGAGTTCAGATGCGCCATATGACTCTTGTACCCCCATTCATTTCTTGTAAAAATATGTTAATATAGACATATCCAGCATTTTTATGTGATATGTTGATTTAATATAAAAACGAGATAAACATTACTTACCTTAATGAGACTTTTAACAAATATATTTTGTCTTCTTTTGATTTCTTCCTTTTTCTTAATCACATATTCTTTCCATAACTCAGACCCAAGCACTAACTTCAGTTTTCCTTCTATTTCAGTTTGATGTTGTGTTTTATAGTGTCTATTAAGATCATGTCTTCTATTATGTGAGAAAGTGTTTTCACAAACAAAGCACAACGGTTTTCCTGACGGACCCACTACAAATAAGAACTCATTTTCCCACTGTTCATTAAATTCACGCTTACTATCACTTTCTGCTTTTCCTCAGCTCATTTTCTTTTATACTGTGATGGGTAACTGAATGTAAAAACAAGGGCTTAATTTTCAAAAAAGTACAGAACTGCAAATGTTCACAAAGGACAAACAAAGCAGAACTCGGTAGCGCATGAGTGTCATTTGTAAACTGACTGGCAAAAACCTGCGACGCAGCACTGGTGCAGACGCCTGGCGCCTGAGGATCAAACAAGTATCAAACATGTATTAAACAGTTATGGAACGAATGCAGAACAAAAGTCCTTCTTTCCTAGTTTGACTCATTGAACTTCTTTTAAAATTGAAACAGATTAATGTGAAAGAAGATAACATTCACCAAAAGATGTGCACAAAATAATAAAATTGCTAAGTTTTAGATTTATTCTCAGTAAAACCCATTTCTAGCTCTAAGCTACTTGAATTCCTGTTATAGTTTTTTTTCTACAAATCGGTTTTTGGTTAATACTTTTTGCATGTGTAGGCTTTCTTCTTTATCACTGGGGTGCAATGCGCCACTTCAAATCATCCAAAGCGCCACTTTCGGCACACGTGTGATAGGTTGGCCATCCCTGCAGTAAGGGATAATAATGATATATGGATCAGATTATTCTATCATGTTTCAGAACATATCAAAATATTTTGTAATCAACTAATCATGTTTAAAGTTAAAACTGGAGAATGATGAAAACACCAAGCTAGCATGATAGCATTTGTGGAGAGAAAAGTAGTTGTAGCTCAGTGACATTTTATTAGTTCTGGTGAAAGGTCATGAACCTGAAACATTCATGTTTCTTTTTTCACAGATCCTACATGGTCTTTTCAGTATATCTAGCATTTGCTCTTTTTTATTTCAGATTTCTTCCATCAGCAACTTTCTGTTTTTGGAAGTATTTTTTGAGTTGTGGTCAGTGTTTGCCTATTGGTACTAAGCTGGAAATACTTTATATGATCTCAGTAGCTAAAAAAACTGAAACCTAGCCAATGTTCTAATGGGACTCTACCAGGAATGCCTAGTGTAGTAGGCTTTAACCCGAAAAGTTGATGGGTATCACCATATCATTCTGCCCAAAAACTACCAATGTACGAAGCTAAGTCTGTGCACCTTTGGCCTAATCCTCTTCCTAATCAGTCTCTATATAAGCTCATAGTTGAGATAGACTTGAGTCTAATTTTGGCATTGAGTCAATGTATGTAGATGATAAAAGGCCATCTTCTGTACTTGATATTTTGAACTCAAATTTTAATACTACTCTACTAAGATTCTCAGTTGTATCAGTAGCATCAGTGCCTCTGCCTTGTGATATTCCTTTAAATTCAGATTGACCTCATTTATATCACACTAAAGACTAAAATTACATAATTTGGAAAGATTTTTTCAAAATTCGAAGTAAATTTATTATCTAAGTAAATATTTGTCACTATATACAACCCTGAGACTCATTTTGTTGTGGGCATACGCAATAAATCCATAATAGAATAATAACCATATTAACCATAATCAATAAAAGATCACACCAACTTGGGTATTCAACCAGTATGCAGAAGACAACAAACTCTGCAAATACAAAAGAAAAAAAGAAATAATAATAATAATCATAAATAAATAAGCAATAAATATTGAGAACATGAGATGAAGAGCCCTTAAAAGTGAGTCCATCGGTCGTGGGAATATTTCAGTGATGGGACAAGTGAAATTAAGTGAAGTTACCCTCTTTGGTTCAAGAGTCTGATGGTGGAGGAGGAATAGCAGTTCCTGAACCTGGTGGTGTGAGTGCTGAGGCTCCTGTACCTACATCCTGATGGCAGCAGTGAGAAGAGAGCATGACCTGTGTGGTGAGGCTCTTTAATGATTCTTTCCTGTGACAATGCTCTATTTAGATGTGGTCAGTGGTGGGGAGGACTGGGTCATATCCACTATGTTTTGTTGGCTTTTCTGTTCAAGGGTATTGGTGTTTCCGTACCAGGCTGTGATGCAGCTAGCCTATATGTTTTCCACCACACATCTATAGAGTTTTAGATATCACGCCAAATCTTCACAAACTTCTAAGGAAGTAGAAGTGCTGTTGTGCTTTCTGCGTAATTGCACTTACATGCTGGACCCAGGACAGGTCCTCTGAATTGATAACACCAAGGAATTTTAAAGTTGCTGACCATCTCCACCTCTGTTCCTCTGATGAAGACTGACTCATGGACCTCTGGTTTTGGGTTAAAACTTTACCCTATAACTTACTTTAAAAACTTTTCTTTAGATTTGAGTATTCCAAAATGCTTTATGCTAATACTTTTATTTTCCCTTCACTCACTTTCTCATTTGGATTATAATAATCTACAAACTAAAACACCAAAGCAGTGGCAATTGAGAACTTAAAGGTTTTTTTTTAAGTGGACACATCCATTTACTAGTTTATACTGGCTCTGTGCTGGTACATATACACTGCTTAATGACTAGAATTTTGTTCTGTCTTGGATTTACTCGGTAGTTACCACATAAAGGAGCACTTGCTGATATTTCTAATTGTTCTTTTGTAGGGATGCCCTTTAACATTTTGTGGAGGCTTAGTTTTAATGGGGATTTGTGAAAACAAATTAAAAACAAACTGACAGATTTCTGCCAACTGGGAACTTGCTTGATTGTCAGGGAAGTAGCAAAGAATGGAATTAAAAATAACATTTAATCTCTGTGGTGTTTTTATTCTATTTACCGTTTATTTATTTAGAGATACGATGCAGAATAGGTCCTTCCAGCTCTGATAACCCCGATTTAGTCCGAGTTTAATCACACCACAATTCACAATGGCAATTTAACCTACCCGGTACGTCTTTGGACTGTGGGAGGAAACAGGAGAACTCAGAGAAAACTGACGCATTACTTGAGGAGAATGCACTGATTCCTTACAGAGGCCGCCGTAATTAAACTCTAAATTTTGTCACACCGAGCTGAAATAGTGTTGCACTAACTGCTACGCTAACGTGTTGCCCTTTTCTTTCATTCTAAGCAGGACATTTTGTTTTCTAAAGATTAAAATCAAACAAAGCAGTTGGAATTGAATTGGTGAAGGATTTCCTGCAGTTGAATTGTCCTGCAATTTCTGCAAGTAGGTTGATAGAAACTATCAATGAGTTTTCACTGTCAAGAGTTTCTGCATTGGTCTTTACTATTGCAAGAGAAATACAGGTTTTTTTAAAAGTAGTTTTTAGATGAGTGAATCAGCATGAGTGTGCCATAGCAAATTTCAGGGTATTGTAAGTAAACCTGTGTGGATGTTTTGTAATGCTTGCGAAATGAAGTTTCTTCATATTATTACTCTTTTTTTCCATGTTATCAGCAGGCAAACTCATGCTGGATGCTTTAAGTATTAATTATATTTTTCACAAGTTATGTCTTGTAATGACTACATAGTAAACACTCAGTGCTCATTGATGTTTAACCGGTTTTAGAATTTACCTTGCTATTTAATTACATTTATCTCATACTTTTGGCATTTCCTCATATTGCCATCCCAGTAGATGTATAATGTAGATCTATAAGTGTGTAATGGAGAGTGTATATACTGGCTGTATCCAGGCTTGGTATGGAAACACCAATGCTTTTGAACAGAAAGTCCTACAATAGGTAGTGGATTCAGCCAGTTACATTATGGGTATTACCCTCCTAACCATTGAGCACATTTACATAAAATGCTGTCACAAGAAAGCAGCGTCCATCATTAGAGATCCTCACTACACAGGCCACGCTCTTTTCTCGCTGCTGCTATCAGGTAGAAAATACAAGAGTTTCAGGAGTCACACCACCAGGTTCAAGAACAGTTACTATTCCTCCATTCTTGAACCAGTGTGAATAACTTCACTTGCCCCATCATTGAACTATTCCCACAACCTATGGACTCACATTAAAGGACTCTTCATCTAATGATCTTGCTTGTTTATTTATTTAGTATTATTTTGTATTTACTAAAATACAAATTTACTAAAATACTAAATTTACTAAAATTTACTAAAATACTAAATTTACTAAAATTTACTAAAATACCTTATTGAATTTTTTGAAGAAGTTACGAGGAATTTTGACGAGGGTAAGGCAGTGGATGTAGTCTATATGGACTTCAGCAAAGCCTTTGACAAAGTTCCACATGGAAGGTTGGTTAAGAAGGTTCAGTCGTTAGGTATTAATGCTGGAGTAATAAAATGGATTCAACAGTGGCTAGATGGGAGATGCCAGAGAGTAGTGGTGGATAATTGTTTATCGGGATGGAGGCCGGTGACTAGCGGGGTGCCTCAGAGATCTGTTTTGGCCCCAATGTTGTTTGTAATATACATAAATGATCTGGATGATGGGGTGGTAAATTGGATTAGTAAGTATGCCGATGATACTAAGGTAGGAGGTGTTGCGGATAATGAGGTGGATTTTCAAAGCTTGCAGGGAGATTTATGCCGGTTAGAAGAATGGGCTGAACATTGGCAGATGGAGTTTAATGCTGAGAAGTGTGAGGTTCTACATTTTGGCAGGAATAATCCAAATAGAACATACAGAGTAAATGGTAGGGCATTGAGGAATGCAGAGGAACAGAGAGATCTAGGAATAACTGTGCATAGTTCCCTGAAAGTGGAGTCTCATGTAGATAGGGTGGTGAAGAGGGCTTTTGGAACGCTGGCCTTTATAAATCAAAGCATTGAGTACAGAAGTTGGGATGTAATGCTAAAGTTGTACAAGGCATTGGTAAGGCCAAATTTGGAATATTGTGTGCAGTTCTGGTCACCGAATTATAGGAAAGATATCAATAAATTAGAGAGAGTGCAGAGACGATTTACTAGGATGTTACCTGGGTTTCAGCAATTAAGTTACAGAGAAAGGTTGAACAAGTTAGGTCTCTATTCAATGGAGCGTAGAAGGTTGAGGGGGGATTTGATCGAGGTATTTAAAATTTTGAGAGGGATAGATAGAGTTGACGTGAACAGGCTGTTTCCATTGAGAGTAGGGGAGATTCAAACTGGAGGACATGATTTGAGAGTTAGGGGGCAGAAGTTTAAGGGAAACACGAGGGGGTATTTCTTTACTCAAAGAGTGATAGCTGTGTGGAATGAGCTTCCTGTAGAAGTAGTAGAGGCCAGTTCAGTTGTGTCATTTAAGGTAAAATTGGATAGGTATATGGACAGGAAAGGAGTGGAGGGTTATGGGCTGAGTGCGGGTAGGTGGGACTAGGTGAGATTAAGGGTTCGGCACGGACTAGGAGGGCCAAGATGGCCTGTTTCCGTGCTGTGATTGTTATATGGTTATATGGTATTTACACAGTTTGTTGTCTTTTGCGCGTTGGTTGTTTGTCCACCCTGTTGGGTGCAGTCTTTCATTGAGGCTCTTCAACAAAAGGGGTAACTACACTCACTTGCCCATCCTTGGAGATGTTCTCACAACCAATTACCTCACTTTAAGGATGCTTTATCTCATTATCTCACTTTCTTTTGCTATTTATTTATAATTGTATTTGCACAGTTTGTTGTTTTCTTGATCTTTCATTGATCCTTTTATAGTTACTACTCTATAGATTTGTTGAGTATACCCACAGGAAAAAGAATCTCAGGTCAGGATTGTATTTGGTGGCATATATGTACTCCGATAATAAAATTTTCTTTGAACTTTGAACTTTAATAGCAATAATTCTTCTCCCCCTGAAATTGTTCTATCCCCTCTTCTCCCCTCCCCTAAAGAAGGGGTTTCTTCTACAAGTGTACAGCTTAACAACTGCTCCCAGTTGTGTTTCATATGCTGCCTGGCCTGCTGCGTCCTACCAGCTTTTTGTGTGTGTGTTGCTTTCATGCGTTCATATTGTTAGCCAACATCAATTTTTAAGTCATGGAAGTGAAAACCATCAGCTCTTTGAACTATTTGATTACAGTTCTCATCAGATGATGTTCATTGCGTAGTGATCAGTTAGAAATGAGCCAGAACAGGCAAAAGGATTTTTTTCCCTACACCTCAACAAACATATGCAGAGGCAAAGCTGAACATATTTAAATGGTTCATATTTCACATGTAAGAAAAATATATACTTTAGCTTTGGCTAGTGGAGGTCTTGCTCTATGTATCTATGTCTTTCTGAATCTTATTTCTCTGTCACAGTAAATTCTCATTCTTCTTGGTCGTTTATTATCATCTACCTCACTTCAGGCTGCTCACCACAACCTCTGTTGAACAGTTACAGCAATTGCACTTATCAGCCTATTTTTTTTTCACCCAATTCAAACCTTGAAAGTGAACTTCAACCATAGTCACATTTTCACTGCTCTTTACCTTAGTGAGCTACTTACCATCATCTCCCTTCAGAAGTCTGTGCCCTTTTATCAGATTCCTGCTCATTCACATCCTCAAAGCCTTGGGTTTAAGATTTTGTCTTGTCATTGAGGTATACAAAATTATGAGGGGTATAGATGCAAGCATGCTTTTTCCACTGAGATTTGGTGTGACTGCAATGAGGTTATGGGTTAAGGGTGAAAGGCGAAAAGTTTAAGGGGAACATGAGGGGAAACTTCTCACTAAGAGAGTCTTGAGTGTGTGGTACATGCTGCCAGTGCAAGTGGTGCATATGAGCTTGATTTCAATGTTTAAACGAAGTTTGGATAGGTAAATGGATAGTAACGGTATGGAAGACTATGATCCTGGGGTAGGTCCATGGGAATAAGCAGTTTAAATAGCTCGATATAGAATGGATGGGCTGAATGACCTGTTTCTACGCTGTACTTTTCTATGATTCAAAATCACCGTGACTCACCTAACTTATTACACTATGTTCAATGTTAAATACTGATGGTTTAATAACCAGTTCCAACTTAACTGGCGTATTCCTCCACCCCTTGTGTTTTTTGTTCAAATGTAGTCCACTTGAATTTCCAGATGTCTCCGCGATGTGATTTTCTTTCTCTACATCTGAATTATGAAACTCAATCTTGATTTGACTTTTCCCATTTCCCAATTTCTTCTTGATTAGCTTGTTTGTTTTTGTCTTTCTCCATCTTGTCCTTGCAACTAAATCTATCAATTGTGTAGTGAATTACCTCCTTGATTTAATTAGCACATATACGTTTGAGATCTGTGAAATCTATATCACTTTTCTCCAACCCATCATGTGACCCACTAACGTGGAAAGCTCACTAACGTTTCTACTTTCTGAGGAAGCTGAAGAGAGCTGTATTATGCACATTGATACATCATTCTACAGACGTGTGACAGGGCACACCCTAACAAGCCGTATCATTTTATGCTATGTTATGGAAAGTGCACTGCAGCAGACTCAAAATTTGAGCTCTTAGATAACTTTTACCAAGGTCTCAGGCCTTAATTAGCTTGTTAGGGCTATGGCTTGTTCACAGTCATAGTTAGGAAAGGCCAAGTGATGCAAATTTCAAAGCTTTATAAATATCCTGATTCCTCAAACTGCATCCCAACATTCATCAACCATGTGCTCTCCTAAGCAGCTGCCTAGCACTCTGAAAATTCAAATAAATGATGTCCGTAAAACAGGAGAAGGCTATAAGAAGGTAGCAAAGCATTTTCAGGTAGCCGTTTCCTCAGTTCGTAATGTAATTTAGAAATGGCAGTTAACAGGAACGGTGGAGGTCAAGTTGAGATCTGGAAGACCATGAAAACCTTCCGAGAAAACTGCTCATAGGATTGCTAAAACCCTTGTTTGACTGCAAAAGACCTTAAGGAAGATTTAGCAGACTCTGGAGTGGTGGTGCACTGTTCTACTGTGCTGCGACACCTGCACAAATATGATCTTCCTGGAAGAGTCATCAGAAGAAAACCTTTCCTGCGTACTCACCAGCAAATTCAGCGTCAGAAGTTTGTAGTGGAACATCTAAACAAGCCTGATGCATTTTGGAAACAAGTCCTATGGATTGATGAAGTTAAAATAGAACTTTTTGGCTGCAATGAGCAAAGGTATGTTTGGAGAAAAAAAGCTGCAGAATTTCATGAAAAGAACACCTCTCCAACTGTTAAGCACGGGGGTGGATCGATCATGCTTTGAGCTTGTGTTGCAGCCAGTGGCACGGGGACATTTCACTGGTAGAGAGAAGAATGAATTCAATTAAATACCAGCAAATTCTGGAAGCAAACATCACACTGTCTGTAAAAAAAAAGCTGAAGATGAAAAGAGGATGGCTTCTACAACAGGATAATGATCCTAAACACACCTCAAAATCCACAACGGACTACCTCGAGATGCAAGCTGAAGTTTTTGCCATGGCCCTCACAGTCCTTCAACCTAAATAGCATTGAAAATCTGTGGTTAGACCTCAAAAGAGCAGTGCATGCAAGACAATCCAAGAATCTCACAGAACTAGAAGCCTTTTGCAAGGAAGAGTGGGCGAAAATCCCCCAAACAAGAATTGAAAGACTCTTTGCCAAAGGGGGTGTTACTAAGAACTGACCATGCAGGCTGCCCAAACTTTTGCTTCGGGCCCTTTCCCTTTTTTGTTATTTTGAAACTGTAAAAGATGGAAATAAAAAAGTAATCTTGCTTAAAATATTAAAGAAATGTGTCATCTTTAATTTTATGGCTTTAGGAAATCAGGTCATCTTTTACTCGCTTAGCTATTCACAGTAACAGAAATTTTGACTTCACAGTAACAGAAATTTTGACCGGGGTGCCCAAACTTTTACATGCCACTGTATATATAGAAAGGTGCCCGATAAGGGCCAGAAACGTCATGAAGGATCCCACCCACCCTGCTCATGGACTGCTTGTCCCACTCCCCTGAGGGAGGAGACTATGTAGCACCAGACTCAAAAACAATTAGTTTCCCCATAAGCAATAAGGCTGATCAACACCTCTACCCACTAACCCACCCCTCCACATTCCCAACCACCACTACTTTATCATTTACTGTCAGAGTCGCCATGTACAGACACTTATGTGGCTGACATCACTTTATGGACATAAAAGCAATCAATGTGTAGAAGCTATATTATGTGTTTATATATGTATTTATTAATGTGTTCTTTAACATATGTTTTTCTTGTGCTGCAGCAGATTCAGAGTAACAGTTATTTTGTTCTCCTGTACATGTGTACTGGAAATAACTTTAAACAATCTTGAATTGTGATGTACTTCTGACCGCATTAAAACACAAATATTTACTGCTTGACGTCTTTCTCTTATGCTGCAATTGTATTTATTGAACTTCTGCTGTCAATTTAATTTAAATTTCTCTGTTAATCATTTCTATCACATTATCATGTAATTTAGTAATCCAGCTATTAATAAACAATCCCTACCTTGCTGCTGAGTGACACAACCATCACTTTGACTTCATATATATTAACTATAATGGACTAACACTTAGGAAGAGTGAGTTTATCAGATCTGGGTGAGTCTATTGTTGTGGATGCTATTTGGCTCTATTCCTGGAGATTTCTTCATGTGATGTATTGTGTCAGATGTAATCATTCCGATGTAACTTGCTACATGACAACAACATGTTAGTGATTGACATTTAACAAAACTTGATTGGTCTGGCCAACCTGATCAGGTATTTGGATTAGGTTTCAGCTTCATGCTCCAATTCATGTCTTGATGGCATGAAGGACTTTCTCATCCCTATCTACTATCTCACCTGTAAAACTTGTGTCACAGAATCTGTCATACACCTGAAACGTGTAACGACTAGGGAAGGAAATGCCTCAAGAAAGTAGCTTCTATTAGGAGTCCTCACATCGGAACATGGTCTCTTATCATAACTACCATTGGGAAAGAGGTACAAGAACTTGAAGACTCAATGTCTCTCGATGCCTCTTCCCCTCCACTAACAGATTTCTGAATGGTACATAAACACTATCTCGCTCATCTTCTTTTTCACTATTTACTTCTTATAACTTATAGCAATTTCAATTTCTTGCCACTGTAATGATGCCACAGTACAATAAATTTCACCACATATGTAATAAACCTGTAGTAATAAACCTGATTCTGGTTCTGATTGTTTTAGCTTGGGCATAAGCATACTTTGTGCAACAAGTGATGGAGATAATGCTCAAGTGTTTCAAGTTCATCAGCTTAGCTGATTTGCTCCCCATGAATACATCCTTTAAGTTACATCCATCAATTGCATGAACATGTACGAGTGTGTACATACTGATGGATAGATCTATTGGCAGAATTTTTAGGAGTCTTTAAGAGGAGAAGATTCCTCGCTAATGCAGAGGTCACTTCTGAGGTGATCACTTAGCATTTGGATAGAACAGATAAATGGTGAAACTGGAAACCACCAATCCAGTGTTTCAGACACTTGAGGATTGATGTGTATTGATTATTCACACATCAACGACAGGCTCAGAAGGCTATCAAAATGGATAATGGAATAATGATCTTCATCTCTTGAGGACCAGAATGTAAGGTGATAGAAGTTGTGCCAAGTTTCTGAGAAGAGATTTCTCCTGTTGGTTAACTTATTTTTTTACAGATGCATGAATCCTTTATTGGGTTAACTCTCCAAGTCCTTACTTTCTGTTGGACTTATGAAATCAAAATGCCATCCTTGAGATAAACATTTAGTTAACTCAAAAGTAATCTGAGAACTTCTATCAGAGCTATGGCATCACACTTACAAAGCAAGATTTTCCATTTGGGTGCAATGGATTCAAATTACCGCATGATTCACACACACCCAGAGTCATATTGCTGACCCCACCATAATTTCTGGGTCAGCCTCATTTAAATATAGTGGGCGAGCTCAGAACAAACAGTTTGTCTGTTGGGAGGTGGAAATGGCACAATGTGGGAGGTGATAAGGCTTGCAGCAGCTTTAAAGGGCTCTAAGGACATCATCTAACTTATTTGTGTTGCACTTCACCAATACATGCATGGAGAAATGTGGCAGCCTATCTAAGAGAGATAAGCTGATGAGGCAGACTGGTTTTAGAAAGGTGAAATGCAGGTTGCCAAGTGAAAAGCAAATACGTACTTGTAGCACCTCTCATAATCTTAGAGCATGAAAGTACTTTATATTCACCGTGATAGTTTTAAGATCACTGGTGCTGGGTTGCAATTGTAGCAAGGTATTTATAAAACCATAAGATATAGGAGCAGATGAGGCCATTTGGCCCATCGAGTCTGTTTCACTATTTCATCATCGCTGATCTATTTCCCTCTTAGCCCCAATCTCCTGTCTTTTCCTTGCATCCCTTTATGCACTTACTAATCAAGAATCAATCATCCTCTGCCTTAAATATACCCCAATGACTTGGCCTTCAAGGCCAACTTGGGTAATAAATTCAACAGATTCACCACTCTGACTGAAGAAATTCCTCCTCATCTCCATTCTAAAAGGATGCCCCTGTATTCTGAGGCTGTGATCTCTGGTTTTAGACTTCCTTCACTATGGAAAACATCCTCTCCACATCCACTCTATCAAAGCCTTTCAATATTTGATCGGTTTCAATGAGGTCACCCCCTCATTGTTCTGAATTCCAATGAGTAGAGGCCCAGAGCCATCAAGGGCTCTTCATATGATAAGCCTTTCAATCCTGTAATCATTTTTATGAACCTCCTTTGAACCCTATCAACACATCCGTTCTTAGATAAGAGGCCCAGAACTGCCCACAGTACTCCATGAGGCCTTAATTATGCAAGCTAATGTCTCATAGGCAGTTCTGAGCTAATGACCTTCATCAGTTGTTTTGGTTGCCCCTTCTCATTGATGGAGGGGCAGATAGTGTTAAGAAAATGGGTAGGCTACAGAAGGACTTAGACAGATTAGGAGAATGGGCAAAGAAGTGGCAAATGAAATACAATGTTAGAAAATGCATGGTCATGCACTTTGATAGAAGAAATAAGTGTGCAGACTATTTTCTAAATGGGGAGAAAATCCAAAAATCTGAGGTGCTAAAGGACTTGGGAGTCCTTGAGCAACACCATAAAGTTTAACTTGCAGGTTGAGTCAGTGGTGAGAAAGGCAAATACAATATTAGCATTAATTTCAAGAGTTCTACAATACTAGAGCAGGGATGTGAAGCTGAGGCTTTATAAGGCAGTGGTGAGGCCTCACACTTCTCCAATATTTCTGTTTTGAACTATTTTAATCTTTAATATATGTACGTGTGTGTATTTTTTTTACTGTAGTTGATTTACTTATTTTTTCTTTCTGCATTATCATGCATTGCATTGTACAGTTGCTGCTAAGTTAATAAATTTCATGACACATGATGGTGATAATAAACCTGATTTTGATCATTTCCAAAAACTGACAGCTCTGTCACTGCAACACTATGTCATTATTGTACCAAAGTATGAATTTAGATTACCTATTTAGACAAAAACTGAAATATTCAGCAAATAACAACTCAAAAGGTGGAGCAGCTTCTGCAGAAGGTAATGGATACTTGAATTTTCAGGTTGTAACCCTTCATCTGGACTTGACCTGAAACATCGACTATTCATTTCCTTCCAGAGCTAGTGCTTGGCTCACTGAACTTCGCCAATAATTTGCTCTGTTTTTTTTGCTCCCGATTCCAGCATCTGCAGTTTTCCATATCAATACTTGGCATGTCAGACATCATCTGACATCTGACTGGCGGCATGGTAGTGTAGTGATTAACACCATTCTTTACAGCAACCCGGATTCAATTCCTGCCGTAGCCAGTAAGGAGTTTGTATGTTCTCCCAGTGACTGTGTGGGTTTCCTCTGGGTGCTCCAGTTTTGTCCCACAGTCCAAAGTAGGTTAATTGATCAGTGTAAATTATCTCATCATTAGGCAAAGTTAAATCGGGGGGGGAGGTTGTGAAGTAGGACAGTCCGAAGGACCGGAAGGACCTATTATGTGCTGTATCTCGATAAGTAAATAAATAAACCTATGGAAAAAGAAATACAAGTGTAGAAACGGGCTGTTCAGCTTTAGAGTAATGACCAACTTTAGCATTTCCTCTGCAGGTTATAGAGTTATAGAAATGTGAAAAAGTTCGGCACAGAAACAGTCCCTGCCAAACCATTTAAATTGCCTTCCCCAATCGACCTGCACCTGGATCCTCCATACCCCTGCCATTATTGTTTCTACCAAACTTCTCTTAAATGTTGAAATCAAAGTTAGTACACCGCTTATGCTGGCAGCTTGTTCCACACTCACAAGGTTGAAGAAGTGTCCCCTCATGTTCCTCTTAAACTTTTTACCCAACATCCTTTACCCATGACCTCTAGTTGTTGTCCAACACAACTTCAATGGAAAAAGCCTGCTTGCATTAACTGTATCTATACCCCTCATAATTTTGTACACCTTTTAAATCTTCCCTCAATCTTCTTTGTTCCAGGAATGAAGTCCTAATTTATTCAGTCTTTCCATAAAACTCAGGTTCTCCAGTCCTGGCACATCCTTGTAAGTTTTTTCCGTACTCTTTTCAGGTCATCCAAAACTCTCAATGAACGGATACATTAATCCACACATGACGGATATATAATATAATCCATATAAACCTCCATATAATCCATCGTATATTCAATGGCTAGCAAAAATGTTCAAAGGATATAATATATTCCAACTATGTAGGTGCATAATTCTCTCTTTTTAGAGGAAAGAATTTCATGCTTTCAAAGTACAGTTTACTTGCAAACAGCTGAGCAACATGCGCCAACTGCAAATTTGAGTCGTTGGACCTTTTTAAGTATTGTAATTGTCTGTCCCAGAATTCTTAGGTTCTGAAAGATAAGCCTAAGGATAATATGTGGGAGATCAAGATTATTTACTGCAAATTTGTGTGATTTTGGGGAATAATGGCTGGATGCCACTCAGATACCCCAGTTATAGAACATCACACACAATAACTGGATTAATGAGGTCCAATTATGTGGACTTGGAGAAGAATTCAAGGATGGCTGAATAACATAAGAGGTTGCATGATGCCTGGTGGTAGAGCAAGTACCAAGTTAGGGAAGCAAGTGTCACTCAAAGAAGGTAAGAAGGTCAGTCTCTTGCCTTCTACTGGAGATATTTGTTTCACTCTGAAATGGGAGACTTTCTGTTGTCCATCATTTTGTAAGTTGCAGAGAAGGGGGAAAGAGTGGAAAAATAATGAGAGTATCTATTATAGATTAATAGTCTTAGGGTACCTTTATCAGAACTTCCGCCCAAACCTTCCTCTGAATCAATGAAAACCTTTCACTGTGAAATTTAATAAATCTCTATTTATATCTGCAGACTCAAACACTTCGACAGGTATGTGCATGCAGATCAATCATATTACCACCATAATCACATGGAAAAATCACATATGTGAGTAAGTGAATATAAAAAGTACAAAGTAAAAGTCCTGAGGCTCTTGTACCTTCATGCTGCTGAGCATGTCCTGGGTGATGGGGGTCGTTGATGATCGATGCTGCTTTCCTGCTATAGTGTTTCATGTAATGTGCTCAGGGGTTGGGAGGGCTTTACCAGTGATGGACTGGGTCGTATCTACTACTTTTTGTAGGATTTTCCATTCAAGGGCATTGGTGTTTCCATACCAGGCTGTGATGCAGTCAATACTTTCCACCACACATCTATAGAAGTATAGAATGTAAATACGAGTGAATCTGCAGATGCTAGAAATAAATAAAAAACACAAAATGCTGGCAGAACTCAGCAGGCCAGACAGCATCTATGGGAGGAGGTAGTGACGATATTTCAGGCCAAAACCCTTCTCCTGCCAGCATTTTGTGTTTTTTATTAGAATGTAAATACCTTCAGTTCATGTTTGTTGGTGCTGGATTCTCCAGACTGCTACTTTGTAAATGGACCCATCCTTGTCAGTTAGGTTTTACTGTTATTCACAGAAATAGATGAAATGGTTATCTAATGTATTTGAGTAGAACCCTCTTGAGGCTGAAATTGCCATCAATGGTCAGTAGCTAAGTTCACTGTAGGTACTCATGCATTGGGAAGATACCAGTCAAACCTCTGTCACTAGAAGAGTTTACCAGGTTGCGGAGGAAAAAGTTCATCATGTTTTCAAAACCACTTTGGAAAAACTGCAACATCCTGACTAAATTTTGGGAATCTCTGGTCCATGGCTTCTGAAGATGGAGAAAGAGCAGCTGGGATGGCACTAAGAACTTTGAATTCAAGTGTCAGGGATACACAGAAGCTGAGTGATGGAACCTCACAAAATACCCACTCATCCTTCCCATCAGGCAGTTCCCACCCCATCTGTGGTATAGCCTATGGGTCCCATACTGACCTTAGAAACCACAGAACTAGAGTGTGACCACCAAAGAAGAAGGAGGAGGAGGAGGAGAAGTATTAAGTTCAGAGTCAGTTTTAAGTGATGATATAGGTGCAGGCTGCACTTTATTGTTTCCAAAGTCAACTGGGTCCAATATCCTTTCTGACATGGGGAAGGACTGGGAATATGTTAGGGTCTCAACCCATAACTAATGTTATGAAAGTTAGGACTTATTGTGTTTTATCACTAGAGCGGTTCATTGTTTTGATAAAGTGTTCTGCTTTTGTTTCTGTAGCATTCTCATTTTATAAAAGCAGTAAACAGAAGTTTTAGAGTAACTGATAAGCTAGTACACTTTTGCTTTTGAAAAATACAGATAGTGGAATATGTACCCAGGTTATATTTGTGGATTATATTTCAACCATGCCAATGATTCATTAGGCTATTAAAATTATACTTCTAATAACAGTGATACAGCAGTTATTGCTGTGGTTTCACAATTCTATGAAGCTGGATTTGATTCTTGGATATGGTCTGTGTGAAATTTGTATGTGACTGAATGGGTTTCCTCACTTTCTCATTTTTCCCCACTTTCCAAACATGTGCTCTTGTGTAAATTAGAATTTTCAAATTGACTGTATGAGACAGAATAAGTTGAAGAGTTTACAGGGAAATGAGGTGAAGGGGTAATGGGAATAATTCGATTTCTTCCTGGGGAGCCAACATTGTCCCGATGGATGGTATGTCCTCCTTTGAGGTTATTAAGTCAACTAAGATGTTGATAAAAATATTGCTCACATAAAAACATCAACCAGTTAAGTTTGAAATAAGTTTGTATTTTGTGCAGTCTTATATAAAGTGCTATTGCTAAGAATTAATCAATTTTCTTAGTTTTACTTCGGGGAATATTCTAAACTGATTTATGAGTGCTGCAAGTCAAGTAGATATGTACCACTTAGTCCATTGAACTATTCAAAATTTACATTTATTAGATTTGAAAAAGTGGATTCTAAGTATATAGCAGAAACTGTCGGAGTATATAGTACTGAAAAAGTGTGGGTTGGTCTGCCAGCAGTATTTTCAACTAAAAATGTGTATTTTCCATGAGGAAAGTGATTACATTTCCGTCTCACGGGTAACACAGGAAATAATCGCCTACAGTTATTTATGCGTCAGCTGTTATCCTCATTTTTAAAAGTTATTCTGTGATGTGCAGAGGTTTCACTATGGTTTCTAAAATATGTTTCAGAGGTGAATGAAATTGTGGGTAAAGATTTTTCTGAGTGCATAATTTCAGAAGAGCAATAGGAATTAAACACGCTTTAAAAGTTATAAATACTGTGCATCACAGTACCGCAGAACCTTGTGACTTTTGCTTTTTTCATATTAAACAGCTTTAAAATATACATATATTTCAGCAATGGGCTCAAAACAAAGAGGAGGCAGTTGTCTACAGAATATCTTGTAGATACGTCTGGAACACATCCTATGTGTATTGCCGACTAAAATCACCACTAATTTTAATTTGTTTACAGTTCAGATAAAATAAATCTCAGAAATCATTAGGTATTGACCACAGGTTGTTTTTGGTAACCAGACATTGTCTGCATTTGGACATTCTTTCTGTGTAGTTTAACTAATATCGCACTCCAGTATATTTAAACTATTAGAACAGTACTATCTTCAAATTTAATCTTGTTCTCAGTTTGCTGAACCCCTTTCTGCACTTTTAATTTGATCTGGAATATCATCATTCCTTTTCCCTTCAGGCTCATGCATAGATATTGTCCACTCTTCTGATTGAAAATCATTGATTCTCTAACTTGTTTATTATATCTTTTTTCGGTTTTGTTTTACATTGCTGACTTCCTTATTCAGTTGTCTATGTTTGTAGGTCTGTGTGTTGCTTCCTGTTTCTGTACTGAGAATGCAGATTTGTCACCTAGTGCCATTACTAGGATTTATGAAAGTAACTCCTTGCAAATAAATGAGGATTTTGTTTTACAACCGAATTTCAGAGGTTCTGGTTGCAATTTAGATTCTTTTGAAGACCATCCTTTATCTCACAACCTATTTAATTGTGTTATATTTTTACAAGATTTGGTGCTCATGTCACATTATGGCATTGCTGTTTGATTTGTGAATCTCAATGGTCTGGTGTTTAAATATCAAATCAATAAAGTGGAGGGCAGTTGAACTGTAAGTATTGAACCATGAATCTCTTTCCCATTGCCATAATTTTTCCTGCCAATTTACCAAACGGGATAATGATTGTGTTAATCCAAGAGCAAACAAAAACACAGATGCTGAACAATCTAGAAAATAATGAAAAAAAAACACTGAAAATGCTCAGCAGATCAGATGGCAATTGTGGGATGAGTATTTTCTATTTGATTCCAGGTTTCCATTTTCGGCAGTATTTTCCTATTGTATTAATATTCCCCTTCATGATGAAAACTTTATCTAAATGATATGCAGGGCATGAAAGTCTAAAAGATTCTTTTATTTCTGTGTATTTGTCTGAAGTGGATATGAAACAGCATCAGCTTGGCTCTCATTGAACATAGACCATAATTCAGAAAGAATTGACTGACTTGGCGATTCCAATTTGGAACTGGTTTTATAAATGCAATAATTCTCTGTGACAGACTGGAGCATTTTGTTTTTTGAAATTGGGGTCTGTATGTCATATTGAGACAAGTCTGAGGAGTAAATCAGTCCTTGCCCAGTGGATAGTGACAACAGCTCTCTGTCAGAAGTGTCCAAATGATGTGAATAAAAGTCCTGATGAACAGAGATATGAAGGTAAAGGGCATAAACACATAGATACTAAGAAACAAAGTTATGTAGTAGCTACTTTTTGTGTTGCATGGTGTAATTTTGATTTAAACTGGAATGGATTGAGTAAAAGGACATGTATTGAGATTTTGTTTGCAGATAATATATTCATTTCCAGAAAATAGATCTTCATTTCTCCTTTCCAGATGTATTTCTGAAAGCTCTGATTCTAATCATCTACAGGGCAATTTACTCTATCCTGGGATAACATTCAAAATGAAATAATCAGTCATTTGTTTAAATTGCAGTCTGGTAGTTCTGCAAGATGGTGTTGTATGTACAGTGTTGCATGCACAAAAATACAGAACTATTTTGTAAATTAAATTATTGCCTTTCTGTAAACCCAATTAGGTACAGTTCAATCGCCAGTTTTCCCTTTATCAGTAAATGTGACAGCTGAATAATATGGATTCTAGACTCCTCCCTCTTCTCTTTCTTCCATGGTCTTCCATCCTCTCCTATCAGATTCCCCCTCCTCCAGTCCTTTATCTTTTTCACCAATCAACTTCCCAGCTCTACACGACACTCCTTCCCCCTCTCCTGGTTTCCCCTATCTCCTACTGTCTTGAATTTTTTCCTCTCTTCCCCCCTACCTTCTTAGTCTGACTCCTTTTAGTCCTGATGAAGGGTCTCAGCCTGAAATGTCAACTGTTTACTCATTTCCATAGATGTTGTCTGTTCTGCTGAGTTCCTCCAACATTTTGTATGTGTTGCTATGGATTCTAGCCTGTTAACCTCAGAAATGAGTAGCAGCCGATAAGTTTGTCCGTGATTACCATGAAACCAGGTTTTGCTGAACCAGAAGTGACCATCGGAATGAACTAGAGCAGCAATGCATTTTACTCTACTATCCTGCACTGTGTCCTATGGAGAATGAACATTCACAGTAAATCTCAGCGGCAGGAAAAGTTGACCAAGTAGATCTTTATATGATAGAACTGCTGATATCGAAGTGTGCAGTAGATTTCTTCAGACTCAATTAAAACCATGTGTTCTCATAAAATATAGATTAGGTGAGACAGGTTTACTGTTATGTTTCCCTTCTGCCTTTTCTTTGTTTTAATTGGTTTATATTAACAAGTGTCAGGAGCCTTCCACCAATGCAAAAAGCTATTTCCTTGCCTTTGGGTGAGAAGTGGACACAATAAGGTTGACTGATGCTCCACATTTTTTCATAAATACTGCCATTCCTTTCATCATTGTCACTCCACTTTAGGTTTATACTTAATTTTTAACTTAGTGCTTTCGTGCTCATTGAAGTGCTCATTGTGTGTTAATATATATTACAATATTTAATGTTCCAGTCTTAATTATAAATTTTCTATGAAGTAAAATAAAAGATACATCTATTCTGAATCTACTGTAATTATATAGTACATTCTCAAACTACAAATTACAGTGGATAAAAAAATGAAACTTTTTGACTTTAATGTTGTTTATGATAACTATTAATTGTAAAATTGCAAACCACTGTTACAATGGACCATTGAATGATTTTAGCGCTACATTTCTATTTTAAACAGTCAAAGCTTTTGTTTTGCTCTGGAAATGTCTGTTCATCTCCAACTATTTCCTTCCCTTTCCACGTTGTCGGTTTTAAAAGGTATTATTGCAAATTATACTTGTGCAACATTTGACTTTCATTACTAAGTTTAATGTATTGTAATAGCCTAATTACATGATTTGCAACATGGTACCTAACCACATCAGGAATAAACAACCAACGATTCAGCCTAAATCCAGCCTGTGCGCTAAAGGTTGACCCCCTCAAGAATGTCCTGCCACTCAGTGCAGTTGAGGATGATCTGTCCCAGGCTTCAACTATTCTCTTATGCCTATTGCTCATGGTCTTTAATTCCACAGTTTTTCAGAATATGTCCACCTTCTGCTTAAACCACTTTCAGGTGGAGTCTTCTGGAGATCCACGGCAGTCTGTGAGAAGAAATTCCTGTGCACCTCACTTTTCAACGACCAAGTCCTTATATCTATGTCCTTGTCTTTGAGAGTATGCCACCAGTGGAAGTATTTCAGCATCTACCCTGTCATTGCCCCCTTAAGATCTTATGAGGCCTTTAACTGGTTGGGGTCAGCATGGATGCTGCGTCATAACTGTCATGCGCAAACTAGGGCATACAATATGAAGAGATAGCTGTTGCCCATACAGTAGGTGTCCTCTTGCTACACAGCTGATGAATCCAAAGGAATAGAAGAGACTGAAATAGTCTGGCACCAGCAGCATTGCAGAGGTTGCCAGTCAATGCTGAACTCAATGTAGAACTGCATTGAGGTCCTCAGCCCTGGATTTTTCCTCAGGGTTTACTCCTGAAGCCTTCCTCACAAGTGGTTATAGCCGCAAGGCAGTAGAGGTTTGAGATCAGAGTTTTCCTTCTCTTCGATGAGCTGCCAACCATGGCTAATGAGCGCTATCTGTCCAAAGAAACTGGTTTTAAGATGCTAGTAACCCGCCTTTGCCGTTCTCCTGTCAGTAGAAACAGTTCCGCAAGGCTTAGTAGCTAAACCATACATGAAGATCAGGAACTGGACTTGGTTGTCAGAGGCTAGTTGAGATGCATGGCATTGGGAGCTTATCCCCACTATCTCCCTCAGCTATAACAACCTTAATAAATCAAATACTGAAATCTTAAATACATCAGTAAAAGCAATCCTTATAAACTCTGAAGAAAATAGACCCATCATTAGTGGGTTAGTCTGTTTGCAGATGACATGGAGGTTGGAGGTGTGGATAGTATTAAAAAAAAAACAGTTGTTGAGGGTTATAATAGGATACGAATAGGATGCAGAGCAGATGGAGTTCAACCTAGAAAAATGAGAAGTAATTCACCTTGGAATGTCATACTTGAAGGCAGAGTACAGGGTTACTAGCAAGATTCTTAGTAGTGTGGAGGAACATAAAGATCTTGGTGGTCCATGTCCTTAAATCCCTCAAAGTTTCTGTGTAGGTTAAGAGGGTTGTTAAGAAGGTGTGTGGTGTGTTGGTCTTCATTAGTTAAGGATTGACTTCAAGACCCTTGAAGTAATGCTGTAACTCTATAAGACCCATGTTAGATCCCACTTGGAATTGTGTTCAATTCTGGTCATCTCAGGATATGGAAGCTTTAGAGAGGGTGCAGAGGAGATTTACCAGGATTCCGTTTGGATTGGAGAGCTCATCATATGAGAAGAGGCTGAGTGAGCTAAGGCTTTTTTATTTGGAGCAAAGGAGCACGAGCGGTTACTTGATATGAATATTCAAGATGATAACATAGAAACATAGAAAACATACAGCACAATACAGGCCCTTTGGCCCACAAAGCTGTGTCAAATATGTCCCTACCCTAGAACTACCGAGACTTTACCCAGAGCCCTCTATTTTTCTAAGCTCCATGTATCCATCCAAGAGTCTCTTAATCCATCCAAGAGTCCTATCGTTTCCATCTCCACCACTGCTGCCGGCAGCCCATTCCACGCACTCACCACTCTCTGCTCCTGACATATCCTCTGTACCTACTTCCAAGTACCTTAAAACTATGCCCTCTTGTGCTTGCCATTTCAGCCTTGGGGAAAAGCCTCTGACTATCCACATGATTAGTGCCTCTCATCTTGTACGTCTCTATCAAGTCATCTCTCATCCTCCGTCACTCCAAGGAGAAAAGGCCGAGTTCACTTAACCTATTCTCATAAGGCATGCTCCCCAATCCAGGCAACATCCTTGTAAATCTCCTCTGCACCCTTTCTATGGTTTCCATGTCCTTCCTGTAGTGAGGCGACCAGAACTGAGAGTACTCCAAATGGGGTCTGATCAGGGTCTTATATAGCTGCAACGTTACCTCTTGGCTCTTAAACTCAATCCCACGATTAATGAAGGCCAATGCACCGTATGCCTTCTTAACCACAGAGATAAGTGGCATAGATCAAGTGAGCAGCCAGAGACTTGTTCTTAGGGCAGAAATAGCTAATGCATGCAGACACCATTTTAAGGTGATTGGAGTACAGGGGAATGTCAAGGGTATTTTTTCACTCAGGAAGTGGTGGATGCATGGAGTGTGCTGCCTGGGTGGATGGTAGAGGCGGATACATTAAGGACATTTAAGAGATTTTTAGATAGGCACGTGAATGGTAGAACATTAAAGGGCTATGATGGAGGGAAGGATTAGTTTGAAAGTAGGTTAAAAGGTTGGTACAACATTGTGCGCCTAAGAACTTGTACTGTGCTGTACTGTTCAATGTTCTGTGTATGTTAGTTTTTGTTCAGCTGTTTGTGATGGGGCGTGGCTTCCTAAGTTTATTTTAAAAAGTTGAGGTGGCATGTAGAAGTCTGATTCTGAAAGCAAGCTCTAAATGAATAGCCCTTTAAATAAAGTACAGGTTGAAAATACAGTGTTAGTAAAATATAATAAAGCAACAAGAACTATAGGTGCACAAAACTTGGAATAAAAAAGCTGAGGATTTTCTACAAGTCAGCAGTCACGGAGAAGAAAACAGTCGACATTGCAGGCTAATGCTTCTTCATCAGAATTATTTCCAGAGTTTTCTAAACACAAGCGATTCTGCAGATGCTGGAAATCCAGACCAACACATGCAAAGTGCTGGAGGAACTCAGCAGGTTAGGCAGAGTCTATGGAAGTAAATAAACAGTCAACGTTTCAGGCCACGACCCTTCATTAGGACTCTATAAGGACTGTTTATTCATTTCCATGGATGCTGCCTGAACCGCTGAGATCCTGCAGCATTTTGTGTGTGTTGCTCTAGAATTTTCTGATTTTTTAAATTATTATTTTACCTAAAGCTGTTTTTCTATCAGTGAATAGCACCTGTTCTTATTTAGACCAGTGTGGTTGAAAACTTCACCTTGGAGCAGTGTTGATAAGTTGCATTCTGGAAAAAGAAACTGCTAGGGACCAAGAAAATATCACACCAATGTAATTATATATTATTAACAATAGGTTTTAATTCACCCCAAAACAGAATCAAAGTTGGCTTACGGGGAAGTAAAATCTACAGATGCTGGAAATCCAAACAACATGCGCAAAATGCTGGGGGACCTCAGCAGGCCAGGCAGCATCTATGGAAAAGAGTACAGTTGATGTTTCAGGCTGAGACCTTTCAGCAGGACTGGAGAAAAAAAGTTGATTAGAGTTAAAATGTGGAGAGAGGGGAGAGAGAAACACAAGATGATAGGTGAAGTAAAGAGCAGAGAAGTTGATTGTGAAAGAGATATAGGGCTGGAGAAGGGTGAATCTAATAGAAGAGGACAGAAGGCCATGGAAGAAAGAAAAGCAGGGAGGAGCACCACAGGAAGACAATGGGCAGGCCAGGTGATTTGGTGAGAGAGGGAAAAGGAAATGGGGTATGGTGAAGGGGAGGGGAGGGTGGGCGACACTGGAAGGTTGAGAAGTCGATGTTCATGCCAGCAAGTTGGAGGCTACCCAGTGGAATATAAGGTGTTGTTCCTCCAACCTGAGTGTGGTCTCGTAGTGACACTAGAGGTGGCTGCTTTATCATGACAGCCATTTTCATTCCACTGCCCATGCACCCATTTTAATTCCACTTCCGATGTGTTTATTCATGGCCGCCTCTACTGTTGCAGTGAGGCCATACTCAAATTGGAGGAACACCTTGTATTCCATCTGGGTACCCTCCAATCTGATGACACTAACATCGATTTCTTGAACTTCCGGTGATCTCCCTTCCCACCTTCACCATTCCCCATCCCTTTATCTCTCTCTTGCCTTATCTCCTTGTCTGTCCATCGCCTTGCTCTGGTGCTCCTCCCCTCCTTTTCTTCCATGAACTTCTGTCCTCTCATATTAGAATCCCTCTTCAGTCCTGCATCTCTTTCATCAATCAACTTCCCGGCTCTTTACTTCACCCCTTCCCCCCTGGTTTCACCTATCACCTTGAGCTTCTCCCTCACCTCACCCCACCTTTTAACTCTACTCTTCACCTTTTTTTCCAGGCCTGCTGAAGGGTCTCAACCCTAAATGTCGACTGTACTCTTTTCCATAAATGCTGCCTGGCCTGCTGAGTTCCTCCAGCATTTTATGTGTGTTGCAAAGTTGGTTTAAACTGTTTGAACACTATTTTTGACTATGTACTGCCTCTATTACTAGCATTGCATGTGTGATTTTTTAAAAATGTAATTATTTTCTTTTGCAAGTGAGCAATTACTAAAAGATAGTTTTTGAGAATAGTTTTATCCTGGTAGAACTCTGGAGCAATTTGTTTATTCCTAACAAATGATGCAGAAAACTGTGTTTAAATTGAGAAAAACTCCTTAACAGCTTTTTTGAAAATTTTATTTCAATTCATTTAGTATTTGTATTGATTGAAAAGAACCAGTAATTATATTTTTCTTTGCTTTAATCTGTGTGAAAAGTCCATCTATTAATTATCTTAATAATAGATCTATTTTGGAATATGCCTCTGGGTCATTGATTGAAACTGATGTCTTGAAATGGTAGAGATCCATTGTTTATAGCACCAGAGGTAACCCAGTTATAATCCTGAATTTTACCCAGTGTGAAATCCCACATGCATTTCACTTAGGTTTATAAAATGCACAGTATTGTAGTAATTTTATATTTTGCACTGTACTGCTAATTGCAAAAAAAAACTAAATTTCATGACGTGAGTGATGATAAACGGAATTCTGATATGGGTCTCTATTGTGGACTGAGAGTGGGAATTGGGCAGGGAGAGGAGAATCATGGTAGGGAAAAAGGGAAGGGAGAGGGGAAGGAGTGGGAAGCACCAGAGAGATATTCTGTAATTGTCAATAAACCGATTGTTTGGATTCAAATGAACTTGCCTGGTGTCTCAGGGCCGGGTGCATGTGCACCTGTGCCAATCCCTGCCCCTGGTTCTCTTTCTCTGTCACCTATCTCCAGTGGTGTTCCACCCTTGTCACTCCCAACGTTCTTTGCTCCAGCCAGACTTACAAACTTGCTCTCCACTCTATCGAGTCAAGTGAAGTTTATTGTCATTTAACAACATACATGTATATAATGTATATAGAAACGAGACGTTTCTTTGAACCAGGGTGCAAAGCACAGAACACATATAACTTATGAAGGTAAGGAGAAAATCTACACATGAATCACACATAAATAACAAACTAAATAATATTAAATAATGTAAGGTACGGAAAGCAGGTTAATTTATTATCAAAGTATACAACTCTGAAATTCTTCTTCTTCAGATAGCCATGAAACCACAAAAGAAATGAACAGTGGCAGTATAATCAACCCCCAAATCCCTCCTCCCCGCACAAAAAAAAACAAACAAAAACTGATCAGGCACTTTGACCCCTCAAATTCCTCTTCCTGCACACAAAAAAATAAGAAATATCGGGCTAACTACACAATCTAAAAAAACTATAAGGCTGGGAAAAAAGTCTATAGTCCAAGTCCATATCCAAAACACAGAAATCCTGGGTAACATTCTCCAGGCACAACAGCAGGCTTTTCCGTCTTTCCCTTTCCAGCAACATTGCAATCCCCCAGTGGTCAAAAGGCAGGCCCTCCTCTCTGTAGCAGAGCGATTTTACCAGTGACGAAAAGGCAGTCTCTCCTCTCTGGCAGCAGAGCGATCCCTCCAGCGATTTAAAAAGGTAGGCAGCTGGCCCTCACCTTCCACTTTCGGCTGAGTGTTCAGTCTCCTTCATCTCTTTAATCAGCAAACAATAGAAGCTTTAATTGGTGAAATGGATTCGAAGGTTGACTCACACCCCATCTCACAGCCTACTCACCATGAAGGTCGTGCACGCTGCTTCTGCTCCCTGGAATCCTCTTGGATCCTGCAGAGGGATGAAACATCCTAACGTCTCCAAACTGTAAATCATAGGCTCCAACAGTTCCAAAATTGCATTCAAGAAAAGAAACAAACATAAAAGACATAATAGAATTGAAATATATGGTTTCATGATCTACCCAGATGTTGACCGAAGGAACAGTGTACACAAGCGTCATCTTGACTGGAAGGTAGGTGATCTTTCATCAGATCAGAAAAAGTAGAAAAACAACTCAGTTTCAAAGAGAATACCTTTGAATAGATTAACCAGGGTTACCAGGGTGATAAATAATTGATGAAATGCTGATTGACTGATGAATGAGAGAGCAAGGCAAACACAGGGACATGGAAAAGCTGTGAAATGGAATTCAGAGGTATTGCAAAGAACTGACACCAAAAGGAAGAAAATTGGAAAAGTGGAGTAGGTTCATCTAAAGTAAATATATCCCATCCATTCATTTATTTAAATCGTTTACTCAACTTAATAATATGTTATATAACAACAAATATTATTGTACTTATAAATGTAAGCACTTCCTAGTCCCAGTGGTCAAACATTTCCCATTAGAAATCAGTATGAACCTAAATTGGCTCTCCTGTGTTATTTTTAAAGGCTAACTCATGGTAGTACCTGTACTATAATAGTTTTACATCCACTCCAATATATTCCCCCAATAAATGATTATTATGATCAAAAAATAACTTGAATAAAATAAAATTGTTGACAAAATGACCTTTAAATTACCTTTTAGTTTAGTAATTCCTTTATCTATTCTGTCAAATGCTGAGCTGCTTTCATTCCCAATGAAGCTCCACATTCATGCAGTCAAATTTTCCTATTTTAGATGTGCAGTTTCAAAGCCCAGCACGATTCAGTTGTGATATATGGAATAAATGTGTAGCAGAATAAGTGCACATGTATACTGAGGATCTCTTTCCATCACTACATGTTAGTACGATACACTTGGTGCTTTTATTATGTTTCTTACACAGCACATTTAATACCAGTTCTAAATATTTCTTTCTGTAGCTTTGACCCTTGCAAGAAACTGAACAGATAGCATCATTAGAATCAATTTATTCCTCACCTCCTGCTTGAAATTCAAAAGTACGAAGTAAATTTATTGGCGAAGTTCAGATATGTCACCATCTACAATCCTGAGATTCTTTTTCTTTTGGGCATACTCAATAAATCCAGCAGACATAATAGAATCAATGAAAGACCACACCAAATGGGTGTAAAACCTGTATCCAAAAGACAACAGACTGTAAATACAAAAGGAGAAATGGTAATAATAATGATTAATAAATAAGCAGTAATTATCAAAAACATGAAATGAAGAGTCCTTGAAAGTGAGTCCATAGGTTGTGGGAGCAATTCATTGAGGGGGAAGGGATGTTCAGTGAAGTTAGACCATAAGACATGGGAGCAGAATTAGGCCATTTGGCCTATCGAGTCTGTTCCACCATTCAATCATGGCTGATCATTTTTTCCCCTCCTCAGCCTCACTCCCCGGCCTTCTCCCCGTAATGTGTCCAATTAAGAACCTATCAAGCTTTGCCTTAAATACACCCAATGATCTGGCCTCCATAGCTGCCTGTGGTAGTAAATCCCACAAATTCACCACCTTCTGGCTAAATAAATTTTTCTGCATATCACTGTAAATGGACGACCCTCTGACTGTGCTGTCTCATCCTAGACTCCCCCAGTATGGGAAATATCCTTTCCACATCTGCTCTGTCTAGGCCTTTCAACATTTGAAAGGTTTCAATGTGATTCCCCTCCCCCCCAATCCTTCTAAATTCCAGTGAGTACAGAGCCAGAGCTATCAAATGCTTCTCGAATGATAACTCTTTCATTTCTAGAATCATCCTTGTGGACCTCCTTTGAACCCTGTCCAATGCCAGCACATCTTTTCTTAGAGGAGGAGCCCAAAACTGTTCACAGTACTTAAGGTGAGGCTTTACCAGTGCCTTATAAAGCCTTAGCATCACGTCTATGCTCTTGTATTCTAGACCTTGAAATGAATACTAACGTTGCATTTGCCTTCCTCACCACCAACACTGCCTGCAAGTTTACACTTAGGATGTTCTGTACAAGGGCTCCTAGTTCCCTTTGCATCTCCCTTTGGATTTTCTCCCTTTTTAGAAAATAGTCTGCACTTTTATTTCTACTAACAAAATGCATGAACATACATTTTCTAACATTTGCCATTCTCTTGCCCATTCTTCTGATCTGTGTAAGTCCTTCTCCAGCCTACCTGTTTCCTCAATAATACCTGCCCCACACCAATTTTCATATCATCTGAAAACTTGGCAATAAAGCCATCTATTCCATCATGTAAGTCATTGATATATAGCTTGAAAAGAAGTGTTCCCAACACCAAGCCCTGAGGAACACCAGTAGTCATTGGCAGCCAACCAGAAAAGGATCATTTTATTCCCACTTGCTGCCTCCTACCTATCAGCAAATGCTGTAACAATGCTAGTAACTTTCCTGTAATACCATTGGCTCTTAACTTTGTAAAAAGCCTCATGTGTGGCACGTTGTCAAGGGCCTTCTGAAAATCCAGATATACGAAATTCACTGCATCCCCTTTATTGATCCTAATTGTAATCTCCTCAAAGAATTCCAACAGGTTAATCAGGCAAGATTTTCCCTCAAGGAAACCTTGCTGACTTTGTCCAATCTTGCCCTGTGTCACCAAGTACTCCATAACCTCATCCTTAACAATTAACTCCAACATCTTCCCAACCACTGAGGTCAGGCTAACTGGTCGATAATTTCCTTTCTGTTGCCTCCCTCATTTCTTAAAGAGTGAAGAGACCTTTGCAATTTTGCAATCCTCTAGAAGCACGCGAGTCCAATGATTCTTGAAATAACAGTCTCTCGCGCTACCTCTTTTAGAACTGTAGGATGCAGTTCATCTGGTCCAGGTGAACTTTCATAGCTTTAGTGAACTTTCATAACTTTCATAACTCTCATAGCTTTAGGTCTTTCAGCTTTTTGAACACCTTCTCCCATTTAATAGTAACAACACTCACTTCTCTTCCTTCATACACAGTATGACATCTGTCACACTTTTCCACAGTGAAGACTGATGCAAAATACTCAGTTCATCTGCCACCTCCTTGTCCTTATATTCTTGAAAAAGCTTTTACTGTCCATCTTGATATTGCTTGTTAGCTTGCTTTCACGTTTCATCTTTTCCCTCTTAATAATTCTTTAAATTGCTTTCTGTAGGTTTTTAAAAGCTTCCCAATCCTCTATCTTCTCGCTAAATTTTGCTTTGTTGTATGCCCTCACTTTTGCTTTTATATTAGCTTTGACTTCCCTTGCAAGTCACAGTTGTACTATTTTGCCATTTGAGTATTTCTTTGATTTTGGAGTGATCTATCCTGCACCTTTCTTATTTTTCCCAGGAGCTTAAGCCATTGCTGCTCTGCTGTCATCCCTACAAGCATCTCCTTCAAATTTACTTTGACCAACTCATCTCTCATACTACGGTAATTTCCTTTACTCCACTGAAATACTGCTATGACAGACTTTAATTTCTCCCTGTCAAATTTCAGGTTGAACTCAATCATATTATCACTGGCTCCTAAGGGTTTCTTTACCTTAAGCTCCTTTTTAACCTTTGGTTCACTATATAACACCCAATCCAGTGTAGCTGATCCCCAGTAGACTCAATGACAAACTGCTCTAACATGGCATTCAATAAATTCACGCTCTTGAGATCCATTACCAACCCAATTTTCCCAATCAACCTGCGTGTTGAAATCTCCCATGACGATCATAACATTGCCTTTTTATGTATCTTTTCTATTTCCCGATGTAAACTGTAATCCACATCCTTGCTGCTGTTTGGAGGCTGGTATATAACTGCCATCAGAGTCCTTTTCCTTTTGTTAATTCTACCCACAAGGATTCAACATCTATGTCACATCTTTCTACTGATTTGATGCCATTCTTTACCAGCAGAGCCACGCCACCCCCTCTAGCTACCTTCCTGTCCCTCTGATGTAATGTGTAACCTTGGACATTCAGCTCCCAACTACAACCATTCTTCAATCACGATTCAGTGATGGCCACAACATCATACCAGACAATTTGTAATTGTGCAACAAGATCATCCACCTTACATCTATACTCCATGCATTAAGATATAACACTCTGAGTACTGTTTTTGCTACCCTTTTTGATTCTGCATCCCTAATGCACTGATACTCACTGGGCTGACTGCAATTATATCCTATTATCTTCCTACCCTTCCTGACAGTCTGACTGCATGCTATGTTTGCTTTTTAACCACTCATCCTATCCTGAGTCCCTTCACTCTTGTTTCCCACCCCCCTGCCAAATTAGTTTAAATCCTCCCCAATAGCTCTAACCGATCTGCCTGTGAGAGTATTGGTTCCGCTCAGGTTCAGGTGCAACTTATCACTTTTGAACAGATCATACCTCCCACAGAAGAGATCCTAATGATTGAAGAACCTGAACCCCTGCCCTCTGTAGCAGCTTCTCAGCCATGAATTAATCTGCCAGATAATCCTGTTTCTACTCTCTTTGGTGCATGGCACAGGTAGCAATCCAAAAATTACTACCCAGGATGTCCTGCTTCTCAGCTTTCTACATAGCTCTCTAAATTCTCTCTTCAAGACCTCTTTGCTTTTCCTTCCTATGTCATTGGTACCAATATGTACCAAGACATCTGGCTGCTCTCTCTTCCTCTCCAAAATGTTGTGGACGCGATCTGAGATGCTCCTGACCCTGGCACCTGGGAGGCAACATACCATTTGGGTATCCCATTCATGTCCACAGATCCTTCTCTCTGTTCTCCTGACTGTTGAGTCCCCTATCACTACCACTCCTCGTTTCTCCCTCTTTCTCTTCTGTACCATGGACCTATGCTCAGTGCCAGTAAGCCAGTCTCCATGCCATTCCCTTAGGAGGTTATCCCCACAACATTATTCAAAACGACATGCTTATTATTGAAGGAAATGGCCACAGGGTTGCTCTGCACTAATTGCCTATTCACGTTTCCATTTCTCCTGACAGTCACCCAACTACTTGCCTCCTGCAATTTTGCTACTTCTCTGTAACTCTAATCAATTATAACCTCACTCTTCCTTACAAGCTGAAGGTTATCCAGCTGCTGCTGCAGATCCCTAACCCAGTCTTCAAGGAGCTACAGCTGGATGTACTTCACGTGGATGTGCCATCCAGCATGAAGAACATACAACAGCCATTTACTACACTAGGTACAGTAAGAGAAAAGACAAAGGAATCTTAACAGAAGCTTATCCAGAGTCAATGCCTCCTTTGAGCCAAAACCTGACATGCCTACTCTCACCACTGGCCTACTCCCAACAATGGCGGCCCTGCTTGTCCCTTCTGTATTTATAAACAAACATCGCTGACCTGTGAGAAACCTCATCACTGTGGCCTGCTACTGCTGCTGATTGTTCATGAAATGAGCCTGAGCGCCTGCGAAACTTCCCTTTTAAACATGCTCCGCTGACCTGCGAGAAACCTTGTTGCTGTGGCCGGCTCCTGCTGCTGATTGGGCCATTGTTATCCCCTTTGGTTCAAGAGGCTGTGGTTGAGGTGTAATTAACTGTTTCTGAACCTGGTGACACAGAAGTTGGGGGTGTTGTGGGTAGTCTGGAGGGTTGTCAATGGTTATAGTGTGACATCGATAGGATGCAGAACTGGGCTGAGAAGTGGCAGATGGAGTTCAACCCAGATAAGTATGAAGTGGTTCACTTTGGTAGGACAAGTTTGAAGACAGAGTATAATATTAATGTTCAGTCTCTTGACAATGTAGAGGATCAGCAAGATTTTGGGGTTCGTGTCCAGAGAACACTCAAAGCTGCTACACAGGTTGACAGTCTTGTTCAGACGGCTTATAGTGTGTTGGCCTTAATCAACTATAGGATTGAGTTAAAGAGCTTTGAGGTAATGTTACAGCTTTATGAGACCTTATTTAGACCCCACTTGGAGTACTGTGTTCAGTTCTAGTCACCTCACTACAGGAAGGATGTGGAAACCATAGAAAGGGTGCAGAGGAGATTTACAAGGATGTTGCCTGGATTGGAGAGCATGCCTTATGAGAATAGATTGAGTGAACTTGGCCTTTTCTTCTTGGAGCGACAGAGGTTGAGAGGCGACCTAATAGAGGAGTATAAGATGATGAGAAATATTGATCGTGTGGATAGTCTGAGGCTTTTTCCATGGGCTGAAATGGCTAACACGAGGAGGCATAGTTTTAAGGTGCTTGGAAGTAGATATAAGGGGGATGTCAGAGGTAAGTTTTTCACACAGAGACTGGTGGGTGTGTGGAATGCACTGCCAGCAATGGTGGTAGAGGCGGATACAATCGAGTCTTTTAGATAGATACTTGGAGCTTAGAAAAATAGAGGGTTATGCAGTAGGGAAATTCTGGTTTTAGAGTAGCTTACATGGTTGGCACAACATTGTGGGCCATAAGGCTTGTAATGTGCTGTAGATTTTCATGTTCTATGTTTTATGGTGGTGTGAGTCCTGAGGCTTCTGTACCTTCTTCCTGATGGCAGCAGTGAGAAGAGAGCATGACCTGGGTGGTGGAGTCTCTGATACTAGAAGCTGTTTTCCTGTTACAGTGCTTTGTGTAGATGTCCTCAAAGGTGGGAATGAGCTTTATCTGTGATGGACTAGGCCATATGCACTACCTTTTGTAGAACTTTCCATTCAAGGGCATTGACGTTTCCATACCAGACTGTGATGGAAACAATCAATAAACTCTCCACCACTCACCTATAGAAGTTTATCAAAGTTTTAGATGTCATGCTGAATGTTCACAAACTCCTATGGAAGTAGAGGCACTATTGTGCTTTCTCTGTAATTGCACTTATGTGCTGGGTCCAGGACAGATCCTCCAAAATAGTAAAGCTGCTGACCCTCTCCATCTCTGATCTTCTGATGAGGATTGGCTCATGGACTTCTGGTTTTCCCCTCCTGAGGTCAAAAATCAACTCCTTGTACTTGCTGACATTGATTAAGAGGCGGTTGTTTTCGTACCACGCAGCCAGATTTTCAGTCTCCCTCTTATACGCTGATATGCCACCACCTTAGATTCGGCCAGTGACGGTGGTGTTGTCCCAAACTTGAATATGGCATTGGAGCTGTGCTTAGCCACATATTCATAAGTGTAAAGTGAATAGAGCCTGGGGCTAAACACACAGCCTTGTGATGCACCTGTGCTAATGGAGATTGTGGAGGAAATGTTGCCAATCCAAACTGACAGGTGTCTACAAGTGAAGAAACTGAAGATCCAATTGCACATGGAGGTATTGAAGCCAAGGTCTTGAAGCTTATTAATTAGTTTTGAGGAGATGGTAGTATTTAATACTGAGCTGTAGTCAATAAAAAGCATTCTGACATATGCATCTTTGCTGTCCAGATGTTCCAGGGTTGAGTGAAGAGCTAATGGGTTGGTATCTGCTGTGGAGCTATTGTGCTGAAAGGCAAACTGGAGCGATCCAAGTTGCTCCTTAGCCTGAAATTGTTACGTTCTATCAGTAACTTCTCAAAACACTTCATCACTATAGACATAAGTGCTACTGGATTATAATCATTGAGGCAGGTTACCAAGTTCTTCTTAGGCACTGGTAAAATTGAAGCCTGCTTGAAACAGCTGAAGCGAGAGGTTAAAGATCTTGGTGAATTCTCCAGCCAGTTAATCAGCACAGGTCTTTAGTACCTGGCCAGGTACTCTGTTTGGGTTGGTTGCCTCCTGGGTTCACCCTCCTGAAGGATGTTCGCACGTAGGCCTCAGAGACTGAAATCACAAGGTTATCAAGGGTTGTGGGAATTCTTGATGGTCCCTCCAAATTTTGATGGTCAAAGACAGCATAGAAGGCATTGAACCCATCTGGAAGTGAAGCCCTGTTGTCACTTATGTCACTTGATTTTACTTTATAAGAGGTGATCACATTCAGCCTTGCCGCAACTGTTGTGTATCCTTCATTGACTTAACTTTAGTCTAGAATCGCAATTTTGCCCATGAGATAGCTTTTAGGAGATCGTACCTGGTCCTTTTGTAACTTTATTGACTTGAATGCCTCTGATCTGACCCTTAGCAGATTGAGGATCTCATGGTTCATCCAGGGTTTCTGTCTGGGGAAGACTCTGAACAATTTTGTGGGGACACACTTGGCTACAACTGTTTTTATAAAGTCTGGGACAACCACAGTGTATTCATTCAGAACCACAGTTATAGTCCTTGAATACAGTCCAGTCCACCGAAGTGAAGCTATGCCTCTCACGACTACCTCCTTGTTGTCCTAATCTCGGGGAAACCTTGCTGTGTAGCATGTATGCAGGTAGATGAAGGACAGCTAAGTGATCAGATTTCCCAAAATATGGTCTGGGCATAGAATGGTAGGCATTGATTCTGCCTACCTTGACATGAATGGATTCAACTTGTGAAGGTTTCTGAGAACCAATATGATTTCATCCGTCTACTGCAAGTAAAAGGATCAGATTTGCCTAATGGAGTGATGGGGGTAAGAACATAAGTACTAGACTGAGGAATAAGCTTTTCAGTCCTTTGAACCTGATCCAGCATTAGCAAAGCATCATGGGTAGTACTCTACTTTGTCTTTTGTTCATCTAATCACGTTGATTCCCTTAATGTACGAAATTCGATTGCTCTTTTGTAAGCAAATGAACATACGTCACCCTATGCTGAAATGAGAGAATCTATAGAATGTTTTTCACCTTGCATTAATTAATACGTATTTAGTTGAGTCCTGAATGGCTGATCTTTTCTGAGATCATGCCCCATGCTTCTTCAGCAGCCAGCAACAGAAAGTTTCTTTTCTGAATCATGTATGTTTAAAAGAAATCATCTCTTCCTCTACTAAACTCGAGCAAACTTGTTCCAGTCTTATCAATCCTTTCTTAAAGGATGACCTTCTCCCACCAAGAAATAAGTCTAGTCATTAACATTTTTTTATTTATTAATTTACAGGATGTGGGCATTGCTAGCTAAACCACAATTTATTGCCCATCCCTAGTTGCCCTTGAGAAGGTGGTGATGAGCTGCCTTCTTGGACCACTGCAGTCTCTGTGGTGTAAGTACACCCACAGTGCTGTCAGGGAGGGAATTCCATGATTTTAACCCAGTGACAATGAAGGAACGGTGATATGTTTCCAAGTGGTGGAGTGTTCCCAGGTACCTGCTGTTCTTGTCATTCTAGATGGTAGTATTCAAATGGGTCTGGAAGGTGCTGCTTTAGGAATTTTAGTGCATCTTGTAGATAATACACACTGCTGCAACTATTCGTCAGTGGTGGAGGGATTGGATGCTTGTGGAAGGGACTGTCTTGTACTGGATATTGTCAAACTTCTTGAGTGTTGATGGAGTTGCAGTCATCCATGTGACTAGTGAGTATTCCATTACACCCCTGACCTGAGCCTTGTAGATGGTGGACGGGCTTTGGGAAATCGGGGAGGTGAGTTACACGCTGCAGGATTCCGAGCCTGTGACCTGGGTATGGAAATTAACTTTTGCGGTGGTTCTCTAACATGCATAATGTTCTTATGCTAAGCATTAGATAGCAATGGAAAGTATTGTTAATTACAGATATTCTATCCAAGCCTGATGTCCTTCATGCAATATCACATTAGAAGAGTGATGTGTTGTTCCTATTGTAATGTGCTAAGTATTTAGCTTTCTGTAATTTCAGATCACTTTGTAGTTATTTTCTCTTTAATAATTAGTGTGTTGTAAGCTCAGTAGAGTTTAGTTCTTGTACTGTATGCCAGATTTCTGTTGTAGTTAGCCTGTAGTACTCTATGGGCAGTATTTGGCACTGTGGTCTATTTCACGCTCTGTGGTATTATGGCCAATATAGTGTGGTGTCAGTTATTCATATTTTATAGACTGCATTTGGCACTTGGTGGTCCACATTTGTCATTATGAGCAGTTTATTGCACTTTGTTAGTGCCGCATATAATCACTTTTCAGCACGGAGATCATTTACATCTTTACTAAATTATGGCTTCTGGCAATAATGGAAACTTGTTCAGAGTCAATAGATAAGTGACAGTTATACATGAGACAGCATATCCATGGAGTCAGTAAATTATCCTAACAGTGACACACTGTCGTGTGTTAAAATTACTCAAGGACATCAGTTATCAAAACCATAATATGCCTTCATTTTTCCTCATTCATGTGGATTTTCTCAGAATGGTTCCATCTTTTGTTGCACTCCTTGGATTCCTGAATGGGATCCTTATTCTAAAATGTAATTTTACCAGAATATATACAATGGCATCTCACTAAAGAAGAGATTCAAGTTATTTTTTTAGGCCTGCTGGAATAAATATTGGAACAGAATTTAAACCAGGGCAGATACAGTCACATAATTGGAGCTTTGGTACTCATTTGATTCTACCTTGTGATAAACATTGTTTGCATATGAGGTAAGAACATGGTTTTCATTATTGCATTACCTGATCTTGATGTGAACAAACTATTATGAATTGACATACCAATGCTCTCTAACATACATTAAGTTCTTGGGCTTTTATTTGTCCTTATCCAACAGTTTTGTGCAGGAAATGTGGCTGGATTAGGATGTCCTCATTACTATAACAGTGCAGTAAATCAACAGCTGCAGCAAGTTTCCTGTTTCCCAAAAGTGCACAATGAGTTTAAAGTTTGGTTAAGAAAGCTGTCTCTTGTGTTCTTTCGATAATGAGAAACTGACATCATTCTAGATTTTAAGTTCTTGAAAGCTATGAATAAGTACCTTGCTTCGTAGGATATCCCAAAAAGAATCTTTAGGAAAACAATTTTTGTGAAATTGCTTTTAGTTTGGACTTTATTTTCCTTCTGAGTTGGGGCCAGGGAGTGGGAGATCTGTGTTCGTGGATTAAATAGTTTCTGCAGCTTTAAGCTATAACCTGCAGATTCTCAGCTACAAAGTTATACATTAATCCTGGTACCTTTTGGGGAAAGTTGTGCATGCTTGTGAATGTGATGGGCTCTTTAGCTGCTTCCTGCAAATTGAAACAGCATCAATGTAGGCCTGAACTTGTTGAGTTGCTAATACCATGCACTGGTCATCTCCCCCCACTCTGCCCACTTTGTGTCCTCACTTGTGCTCCAGTTGGCAGGTGCAATGCATGTCCAACAGCCGTTGATCCCAAGGGATCATGGGTTTGCGCCTCTGGTGGACTGTGTCCTCTCCAGGGTGCAAGCCTGGGTGGGAGGATTTGGAGGACCGGCTGCTGTCCATGCAGTGGGCTCTCCCTGTCCAAGTCCCTGTGTAGTCCAACGGAAGGGCAGCGCCAATACAGCTTGGCACCTGAGTCGTTGCAGAGGCTGCCAGAGTGAAGTTGTAAACAATCCTGGGGTTTTACTCCCGAAGCCTTTCCCATGGGTGGGTATGGCCTCAAGGCAGCAAAAGTTTAAAATCAGAGTTTTCTTTCTCCAAGACGAACTGCTGTCCAAGGCTGACAAGCCCCACCTGCCCGACCAACAGTAGAGCAGGCATGGAAAGAAAGCATCGCAGAACATTTCTGGGATGTGGTACAAGTTGTTCACATAAAGAATAAAATGCCCTAAAAAATTAAAACACTAAGAATTCTCACCAACAACCATTGGATCAGTGAGAGTGAGGAAGTGTGATGCAATCTGGTATTCTTATTAAGGAAAGAGAGAGCCTGTGGTGTGTAGAATGCCGGGTGAACAATGTAGTCTTTGGTGTACTGCGAGTCTGTGTCTTTACTGTTGCTTTGCTCATGCTTGAGTGCTCGGTGACAGGTGCCGATGCATTTTTTTGCTGGTGGGGGAAGGGGGGATTGTTGCTTGCTGCCGCTTACGCGCGGGAGGTAAGGGGAGCTGGGGGGCACTTTGGGGTTCTAACATTTAACTGTCATTCATTCTTTGGGGCACTCCTCTGTTTACGTGGATGATTGCGAAGAAAAAGCATTTCAGGATGTATGTTGTATACATTTCTCTGACATTAACTGTACCTTTGAAATCTTTGGTTGGGTGTTCCATGGTCACTGCTGGAGGATGATGGAGGATAATTGTGATCTTGTGAAGTGTAGAAACAAGGAGTAGTACTGGTTAAGAAGTGGTTTGCTCGGGAGGAAATATTTAGGGTTCCACTGAGGATTATGGAAGAGCAAGGTGATTGGAAAGGGTCTGCAGAAAACATTCATCCTTCTTTTGCCCACAAATAGCGCACCTCATAGAGATCATCCATCTTGCATACTTTTCCAACCTCAGGGTGACTCTTCCTTCAAGTGATTAGAAATGGGAGATGGTCAAGCTCATTATAACCTGCTTTCAGAAGATGCAGAGTTACCTTCTGTAAACCTCTGCACTAGAAAAGAATTAGTGTGTGTGTGGATAGAGGCCAGGTAGATGAACGCAGGCAAAGGGCTTGGTTCAGGATGCTCTACACCTGGGGTTTACAAGCTTTTTTTATGCTATGGACCCCTTCCTTTAAGCAGGGGTCCATGAACTCCAGGTTGGGAACCCCTTCTCTACCTCAAGATTTTCTTAGTCATTTGATAGCCTTTACTGAGTAACCTTTGTATCGTATTACACTCTAAAGAATTTAGCAGGCGTACTAGACAATTAAATGATTTAATTTTTTAGGCTGAACAGCTTTTCAATCGTTTTGGACATGATTATGTAGTAGTTTTTATTTGTAATATAGCAAAATCTACAGTAGTGACATAAATGGAAGCTGACTTTATTTGTCTGACAACTTAACAACGTGACTTGCAAAGATCAATTGTAGTAGGTGCAAGTGTACTTCACATAATGATGGCACGAGATGCAGACTGCGCAATGTTTCAAGACATCATTAAAGTTTCATTGATTGTGAATCAGAGCGTCGGTTAGAAAATCTGATGGATAGAGGAGTTAGCGGGAGCAGAACAAGAAATGTGGATGGTGAAGCTAATTAGCAAGACTGGTCAGTTGGTATTTAGAATTAATGATGTAGTATTTGAGAGCCTGGTTTAAGTCATGGGGCAGAGGTTGGGTTTGGCCTAGTATTCATTTCTATAGTAGTTTTTGAGAAATGTATTGGCTGATAGAGCATCCTGTGTGTGACGTATGTATGTTTACTGCTCTGATGCATCGGAGTTCAGTTGTGATGTTCTTTTGCAGCAAACCTTCACAGATCACTGTGTACAAGTACTTAATTATGGCAGGCCTTGTACAGCAGAGACTTACTAACATTTCAGAGTTCTGACAGCTGGAATCCCGAGAGAATCACAGGGAAATTATGCTGCAAAGCAAGAAGTAGTGAAAAATCAAACTGCTTTTTAACTTTCACAATAGAAGCAGCTGGAGAAGCAATAATTTTTGGCTGGAATTCAGGAAAAGTGATCTTTACTGATTTGAGATGATCTCAGTGTCAGGCAGTGTAATTTACTTATGAATGAATGATGAAGGTTTTATGATGAAGGTAACTTGACATTTTTTATTGAGTCACACAAAGAGAATATGAAAACAACAGAGTGGATGCAGTTGAAAATATTGTGAACCCCGGTGAAAAACAAAACAAAAACTGCTGATCAAGTTTAAGTTCAGGATTATTGTCATACAACCAGACACATGAATACCACCTAATGAGACAACGTTCCTCCAGATCCTCCTGCCTGATGGTAGGGGGTCAAAGAGATTGTTGGACGAGGGAGAGATCCTTGACAATGCTATGGGCCCTGCATATGCAGCACTGCTGATAAATATCTTGGAAATCAGATGCTACAAGTCTGAAATACAAACAGAGGTTGCTGTAAGTACTGAGCAAGCAAGGTAGAGAGAGAGCGTGGAGAGAGAAATAAAATTAACATTTGAGAAATAGTTGCAGGAACAGATAATTCAGCCTTGGTTCTGATTCTACTATTGAATGTTAGATCCTTTAACTCAGCACTACTTTCCTGCACTAACTCCATATTCCTTGATTTCCTTAAAATTAGTCACAGTGCACTTGGTAGAAAATTCTGAAGATTTGCGTTTCCTACTGAAGAAACACTAACTGAATGCCTGAACACTTTTATTGTGATACCTGGTTTTAGACATAGGAAATATTATTTGTGAACTTTTTCAAGGTGGCACAGTGGAGCTGCTGCCTCGCGGTAAAAGTTGTTCTCATGCTTATTCATAAACTATCTTGCAATAAATAGCAACTGATCATTTACCTTCCCAATTGCTCACTAAACCTGCATGTCAACATTCCCTGAAAAATATATAGGAACACTTTTTTAACACAAATACCTTTTAATGCTGGTATGGCATGCTAAAAAAAATGGCTCATCCTTTCAGATATATTCTGTTTTGCTGGTTTTTTTTCAAAGTGGATAACCTTGTATTTTTGTATACCATGTTCCATCTTCATAAACTTATCCATTCTCTTAGCCTATGAATATTTTCCTTGAAACCTCCTAAAGTCTATATTGTGAGCAAACATAGACATAGTACACATGTTCTCATCTAGATGGATTGTGAATTCGAGCAGGGGGGCAGCATTGTTCCTTGTATTTATTCATTATGTTTTCCCAAACCAAAAATATGTTTATTCAGTAATCAAACATTACTCCATGTTGGTATTTTACCTATAATCCTGTGAGCTCTAATTTTATACATTAGGCTCTCATATGACAATTTATCAAAGACCTGATAGGCTTGAGATGAGACCTGAAAGAAGTTTATAAGATTATGAGAGGCATAGATAGCATAGACAGCCAGTATCTTTTTCCCAGGGTCGAAATCTCTCATTCTAGAGGGGATACATTTAAGGTGACAGGGAGTAAGTTCAAAGGAGATGTGTGAGACAGGTTTTTTACTCTGTGAATGATGGGTGACTGGATTGTGCTGCCAAGGGTGCTTAAAAAGCCTTTAGATAGGCGTGTGGATGGGCAGAGAATGGAGAATATGGACAATGTGTAGGCAGAAGGGAATAGTTAGGCATTTAATTACTTCTTTAATTTGTTTGTCACAGCAGCAGGGGCTGAAGGACCTGTTCTTCTCCTATACTGTTCTACATTCTATGTTCTGAAGATTCTCCTCATCTATTCTGCTCTTTAAAATCCAAACATCTTTTAAACACCAGCAACCAGCATGATTTTTTTCATAGTTTTTTGAATCTTTGTGAACCATACTTGACTCTTTGGAATTTTGGAAGATGATAACCAGTGCATCTTCTTTCTCCTTAGCCCCTCCAGGACCTTAGGAAAAAAGACAACAAATGCTGGAGTTTTATCATGTTTTGAATCTATTAATTTCTTTCACTAATGCTAATTTCCTTGAACTCATTTGCATCAGAACTGTGGTTCTCCACTATATCTGAGAGATTTCCTGTGTCTTCATCTGTGAGGACTGACATAGCAAACATAGAATAGTACAACACAGTACAGGCCCTTCGGCCCACAACGTTGTGCCGACCCTTAAACCCTGCCTCCTATATAACCCCCAACTTAAATTCCTCCATATACCTCTCTAGTAGTCTCTTAGATTTAACTAGTGTATCTGCCTCCACCGCTGGCTCAGGCAGTGCATTTCACACACCAACCACTCTCTGAGTAAAAAACCTTCCTCTAATATCCCCCTTGAACTTCCCACCCCTTACCTTGAAGACATGTCCTCTTGTATTGAGCAGTGGTGCCCTGGGGAAGAGGCGCTGGCTGTCCACTCTATCGATTACTCTTAATATCTTGTATACGTCTATCGTGTCTCCTCTCATACTCCTCTCGAAAGAGTAAAGCCCTGGCTCCCTTAATCTCTGATCATAATGCATACTCTCTAAACCAGGCAGCATCCTGGTAAATCTCCTCTGTACCCTTTCCAATGCTTCTACCTCCTTCCCATAGTGAGGCCAGAACTAGACACAGTACTCCAAGTATGGCCTAACCAGAGTTTTATCGAACTGCATCATTACCTCATAGCTTTTAAACTCTATCCCTTGACTTATGGAATCTAACACCTCATAAGCTTTCTTAACTACCCTATCTACCTGTGAGGCAACGTTCAAGGATCTGTGGACATGTATCCCCAGATCTCTGCTCCTCCACACAACCAAGTATCCTGCCACTTACCTTATACTCTGCCTTGGAGTTTGTCCTTCCAAGGAGTACCACCTCACACTTCTCGGGGTTGAACTCCATCTGCCACTTCTCAGCCCACTTCTGCAATGTCTCTCTGCAATCTTTGACAATCCTCTGCACTATTCACAACACCACCAACCTTTGTGTTGTCTGCAAACTTGCCAACTCACCCTCCTACCATCCAGGTCATTAATAAAAATCACATAAAGTAGAGGTCCCAGAACTAATCCTTGTGGGACACCACTACGCACAACCCTCCAATCCAAATGTACTCCCTCCACCACAACCCTTTGCTTTCTGCAGGCAAGGCAATTCTGAATCCACCTGGCCAAACTTTGCTGGATCCCATGCCTTCTGACTTTCTGAATAAGTCTACCGTGAGGAAATTTACTTGCCATTCCCTATTTCCCAACATATTTCTCCTGTCTTACTATTAAAGGACCCATCTTTGCTAAGTTTTATTTTGTGTATGGATTAGAGCTACAGCACAGAGCTAAGCCTTTTGGCCTATCTAGTCCACTCCAAACCATTGATCTGCCTAGTCCCATCGACCTGCTCTCTGACTGTAGCCCTCCATGCCCCTTTCATCCAAATTTCTGTTAAATGTTCAAATCAATCCGACATCCACCACTTAGGCTGGCAGTTCCTTCCACATTCTCGCCACCTGAGTGAAGAAGTTCCCCTTATGTTCCCTTTAAATATTTTACCTTTCACCCTTAACCAATGAAATCTGATAGTAGTCTCAGCCAACCTCAGTGCCTGCTTGCATTTACCCTATCTATACCCCTCATAATTCTGTATACCTCTATCAAACCTCCTCTCAATCTTTTACGTTCTGGGAATAAAGTCCTAATCTATTCAATCTTTCCCTGTTACTCAGGTCCTCAAGTCCTGACAACATCCTGGTAAGTTTCTCTGTACCATTTCAATCTTATTTACATCTTTTCTGCAGGCAGGTGATAAAAACTGCACACAATACTGTACTCCAAATAAGGCATCACCAACACCTTATGCAATTTCAACATAACATCCCAATTCCTGCACTTAGTATATTAATTTATGAAGGCCAATGTGCTAAAAACTTTCTTTAGATCCTATCTACCTGTGAAGCCACTTTCAACGAATTATGGGTCTGTATTTCCAGATCCCTTTGTTCCAATGCATTCCCCAGTGCCCTACTGCTTACTGTATATGACCTACCCTCGCTGATCCCCCCCAAGTGCAATTCGTCACATGTGTCTGCCTTAAATTCCATTACGCCTGCCATGCTCTTCCATACCCCTCCCATCCATGTACCTATCTGTGGTGAACTACATGTACCTGTCTGGACACGCCCCCTGCTGACTGCTCCTGTGGCTCCTCCCACAGACCCCGGTATAAAGGCGATTGAGGCCTGAGCCCGGCCCTCAGTCTGCAGGATGTAGTATGGTGGTCAACTACTGCTTGTTCTTTCTTCCAGCCAACAAAAGCCGATATCTCGCCTTCACGTCTCAGAGAGAGTTATTGATGGTGCATCACTATCCAAATTTCTATTAAATGTTGAAATCAATCTCATATCTACCACTTTCATTGACAACTCATTCCACACTTTCACCACCCACCGAATGAAGAAGATCTCCCTTATGTTCCAGCCCATTTTTCAAGCTGATCCTGATCCTGCTGCAAGCTTTGATAGTCTTCCTCACTGTCTACTACACACCAAATCTTAATGTCATCCACAAATTTGCCGATCCAGTTAACTGCATTATCATCCAGATCATTGCCATAGCAACAACTGACCCAGCACTGATCTCTGTGACGTACCACTAGTCTGACCTCTAGCCAGAGATGCTGCCAACTATTACCAGTCTCTGGTTTCTTCCACAAAGCCAACGTCTAATCCAATTTACTACCTCACCTTGAACGCCAAGTGACTGAACTTTTTTGACCAAGCTCCCTATGTGGAAGCTTGTCAAAGGCCTTGCTAAAGTCCATGTAAACAATATCCACTGCCTTGCCTTCATCAACTTTCCTGAAAACTTCCTTGAGGAACTCTTAAGATTGGTTAGACATGGCCTACAAGCACAAAACCACGTTGATTAACCCCAGTCAGTCCCTGTCTATCTGAAAACTTGTACTGTATATCCGGCCCCTTAGAATACCTTCCAATAACTTTCCCACAACAGATCTCAAGCTCACTTCCATTTGCTATTTTCCAATTCTCCTGCATCTCACTCGTAGCTAAAAATGTTTTAAATATTTTTGCAAGGACCCCTGTAATTTTTGTACTAGCCTCCCATAGGGTCCAAGAGATCAGCTTGTCAGGCCCTGAGGAGTTATCTACCCTAATTTGCCTCAAGACAGCAAACAGCTCCTCTTTGTAAGCTGTATAGTGTCCATGACTTCACTGCTGCATTTCCTGATATCTATAGTTTCTGTTTCTGCCTCAGGAGTAAATAAATACAGCTGCAAAAAAATAAAATAAATCCATTTAAGACATGAGTCTAACTTTAGTGGTTGGTAAGTTGATGAAGAAGATCCTGAGAGGCAGGATTTATAAACATTTGGAGATGTATAATATGTTTAGGAATAGCAAGCATGGCTTTGTCAAAGGCAAGTCCTGCTTTATGAGCCTAATTAAATTTTTTGAGGATGTGACTAAGCACATGGATGAAGGCAGAGCCGTAGATGTAGCGTATATGGATTTCAGCAAGGCATTTGATAAGGTACCCCATGCAAGGTTTATTGAGAAAGTAAGGGGACCTTGCTTTGTGGATTCAGAATTGGCCTGCTCACAGAAGGCAAAGAGTGGTTGTAGATGGGTCATATTCTGTATGGAGGTTGGTAACCAGAGGTGTGCCTCAGGGATCTGTTCTGGGACCCATTCTCTTTGTAATGTTTATAAATAACGTGGATGAGGAAGTGGAGGAATGGGTTAGTAAATTTGCTGATGACACAAAGGTTGGGGGTGTTGTGGATAGTGTGGAGGGCTGTCAGAGGTTACAGTGGGATAGTGATAGGATGCAAAACTGGGCTGAGAAGTAGCAGATGGAGTTCAACCCAGATAAGTGTGAGGTGGTTCATTTTGGTAGGTCAAATATGATGGCAGAATATAGCATTAATGGTAAGACTCTCGGCAGTGTAGTCTGTAGGACACTCAAAGCTGCTGTGCAGATTGACTGTGTGCGTTGGCCTTCATCAACTGTAGGATTGAGTTCAAGAGATGAGAGGTAATGTTACAGCTGTGTAGGACCTGGTCAGACCCCACTTGGAGTACTGTGCTCAGTTCTGGTCACCTCACTACAGGAAGGATGTGGAGACTATAGAAAGCATGCAGAGGAGATTTACAAGGATGTTGCCTGAATTGGAGAGTATGCCTTATGAGAATAGGTTGAGTGAACTTGGTCTTTTCTCCTTGGAGTGACCGAGGATGAGGTGACCTGATAGAGGTGTATAAGATGATGAGAGGCATTAATCATGTGGATAGTCAGAGGCTTTTCCCAGGGCTGAAATGGCTAACATGAGGGCTCAGTTTTAAGGTGCTTGGAAGTAGATACAGAGGGATGTCAGGGTAAGTGTTTTATGCAGAGAGTGGTGAGTGCGTGGTATGGGCTGCCGGCGATGGTGATGGAAGCTGATACGATAGGGTATTTTAAGAGACTCCTGGATAGGTACATGGAGCTTAGCAAAGTAGAGGGCTATGGATAACTCTAGGTAATTTCTAAAGTAAGTACATGTTCGACACAGCAGTGTGCGCCGAAGGGCCTGTATTGTGCTGTAGGTTTTCTATGTTTCTATGTGAAGATCTCTCTGATCTCTTTTGGTTCCATGCACAGATTACCACTCTGATCTTCCAGTGGACCTTGCATCCTTTTGCTCTTAGTATATCGGTAGAAGCCCTGAGGATTCTCCTTCACCTTTTTTTGTTTGAACAATCTCATACCTTCTTTTAGCCCTCCTGGTTTCCTTCTTAACAGTTTTCTTGCATTTTTTAAACTACTCAAGTACTTCATTTGTTCTTGCCTGTCTATCCCTGTTATGCATTTCTTTCTTTTTCTTAACCAGGGCCTCAATATCTCTTGAAAACCAAGATTCTCTAAACCTTGTTATCCTTGTCTTTTATTCTGACCGGAACATACAAACTCTGTATTCTCAAAATTTCATTTTTGAAGTCTTCCCATTTACTGTGCACACCTTTGTCAGAAAACAACCTGTCCCAATCCGGTCTTGTCAGATCCTTTTTGATACCATCAATCTTGACATTTCTCCAATTTAGAATTTCAACCCGAGGACTAGTCCTATCCTTTTCCAAATTACATTGAAACTAATGGCATTATGATCACTAGATGCGAAGTATTCTCCTACACAAACTTCTGTCACCTGCCCGTCTCATTTCCTAATAGGATATCTAGTATTGCACTCTCTCTAGTTGGAAGTTCTATGTGCTGATAAGGAAATTTTCCTGAATACATTTGACACATTCTTTCCCATCCAGCCCTTTTGAGTGGGGGTTCCACTGAATATGTGGAAAGTTAAAATTACCTTCTATCTCAACCTTATGTTTCTTCCAACAGACTGCAATCACTCTACAAATTCAGTCCCATGGACTGTTGGGTGGTCTGCAGTGTACTCCCATTAATGTGACTATACATTTCTTATTTCTCAGTTCTACTCATAAAGCTTCAGTAAATGAACTCTCCAGTCTGTCCTGACTGAGCACTGCCATGACATTTTCCTTGACTAGTAATACCAACCCTCCTGTGTGACATCTAAAACAACAGAAGCCAGTCCTGCCCCTCCTGCAACCAAGTCTTGTTAATGCCTGCAATGTCATAATTCCACATGTAAATCCACGCTCTCATCTGCCTTTCCTGCAATACTCCTTGCATTGAAATATAGACAGTTCAGAATGTTAATCCCACAATGCTTGTCCTTTTGATTCCTGACCTTGTATGCAGGATTAACAACAACTTTCTCCACAACTACTCCACTATCTGTTCTGAATACAAATAGGGATTTTTTTTTTGGTAATGGACACCATGGTAGCATAGCAATTAGCACGACGTTATTACAGTTTGGAATATCGGAGTTTGGAGATAATTTCCAATGCTGTCTAAAAGAAGTTGGTTCCCGTCAGCATGTGCGATTTCTTCTGTTTCCTCCCACAGTCCGAAGACTTATCAGTTAGTAGGTTACTTGACATTGCAAGTTGTCCTGTGATTAGGCTAGCATTAAATAGGTGATTTGCAGGGCAGTGCAGCTCAGTAGGTTGGAAGGGCTTGTTTCGTGCTGTATCACTAAATAAATAAATGTGCTGGTAGGTCAGAGTTAAGCGCCCTCCAAAAGCTGGCTAATTCAGAGACACACAAAACATATGTTGCACTCAATACATAAATACTATATATAGAGCAGAGAAACAAAAATAACTACACAAAACACTCTCTGTTTTGTTGTGTCTTGCTGTCTTTAAGCCATTCAGGTAGTTGGAGCAGCCAAATGATTGCAGCAGACAGTCACTTGTCTGCCAATTGTGTTCTTAAACCAGATACTGATGATTATACAGAAAGGATGTGAGTTGAGAGCAATTTTGTCACTCATGACTTTCTCTCCTTCCCTCTTACTCCACTGTATCCTGCTAATGAAAACATATGATAGTTTGGGAATTAAGGGGAAATAGAGGCTTGTGTTCTGACCTACCATAGCTGAATGCCTCACTACATCAGCCTGCTGTGTCATTTTATTAGCCCAGGTTGTCCTGTTGATGCTTGCGATATTGCTCAGCAAATTGGAGTTTAATTGTGAGCTGCCAAGGACCAATCAAAAGATTTGATCCTCTGTATCCCAGACAATGAGTTCTCAATCTCTGGTAGTGTAGTGAAAGAAGTTCAAGTTGTTTCAACACAAAGGGGATTGGAAAATTGACAAGGGCATTTCCCAAGCCAGTTACTCAGCTGCACTGTTGAACCCTTATTGACAGAGAAAATGCGCTTTGTAATTCTTGCTATTTTTTTCAGATTGCTACTGGCAGCTGAAACGTATGTCGCATGATGTTCACAGAGTGGTATGTGACCTGTGACGTCATTATTGAGGCGTTATCCTGAAGTGAATGCAGTTGATTAAAGGGAACTCTTGTACATGTGATTTATAATGTGTTCTATATATACTACAGTACTGTACAAATTCAGATTTCAACAATTTGGTCAAAAGCTCAAAACAAGTTTGTCACAGTCACCATAGTGTATGTCACCATACATTATCTTGAGATTCATTTTCTTGCAGACATTCACAGGAAAACTAAGGGATATAATAGAATCAATAAAAACCTTACACAAATAAATACTGACGAACAATTAATGTGAAAAACAAGACAGACTATGATAAAAAAAGTAAGCAGATAATAAGTTGAGGTGAGTGAAGTTGTCCGCACGTGTTGAAGAGCCTGGTGGTGGTAGAGTAATAACTGATCCTAAAGCTGGTGGTGATCAAATCCAAGACTGTGAGCCAATGGTTGCATTGATTCATTTTAGGTACAGTGGAGAGATTTTAAAGAACAATGGATAGAATGTAATCATTACCATCAGTCTGAAACCATTTAATCCAGGAAGCCCAAACCAGCTTTTCTTTAAGGCGGTGTAGTTTGTTCCATTCTTTGGGTTTTTTTTACACATAACCTTAGGGTTTTCTCTTTCTTCAAGTAATAATTCAATTCTTTTTTGAAAGCTTCAGTTGATCCTGATTTCAAGCAAGTGTAAAGGATATCCCAATCCCAAAAATTGAAATGAATTTTGTTTCAGAATGAATTTTAAAAATGGTTGAGAGTGTGCCTTCAGGCTCTGTACCCCATTCCTGATGATAGCAATGAGAATAGGGCATTTTCCTGTGTAATAATAAGTAGAATTTTTGAAGTGAATTGGGCGGCAGAATCCAGCTAACATCTTTGGGAATTATGCGGATCAGATAGTTAATTGATGTGATTTTGTGGAAGTCAAATACCATTGTAAGTTTAAAATTTTCACCTTTTTGATTGAGCACAGACCAACCAACAAGGCTTGTGGTCTTAAAGTTATCAATTCCTTTTCTATCCCAGTGTGATAGTGGTTGCCAGGAAAGGATATGTAAAAGACATCAATGTTATTCAGCAAATGAAAACAGAGTTAAAAGTTTACTGGAATGTTGGAAGTAGCGCGGATCTACAGGACTCTTTCAGAGTAGAGGGTCATTATGGTTATTTCTGTCATCAACCATAATGTTGTTCCATTTTCATCCCATATTTGCAATGAAATTACTAAAAAGTGGAAGAGAAAAAGTAGGTGCAATTGCAGTAGTTTAGAATACATTTGGATAGGTACATAGATTGCATAGCTACTGACATTGAAAGACCTGTTTATCACCAGAGTGATGAAAAGAGCTGAAAAAATTACTGCTGATCCACCAACCCTTATTGTGTTGTCTGTTTTTATATTGTACTATGTTTTATGCTTGGCATTGAACCACAATCAGTTCTGGCATGCTTCACATAAAGTGATTCTGAAGGATAGAAAAGATTTTGGACCAAATGCAAGCGCATGGTACTAGCTTGAAAAGACACCTTGTTCAGCATGGGAGAGTTATGTCAAAGGGCCATTTTCCATGTTGTAGAACTCAATAATTGTCTTGAAATGTTTGGAAGCATTTAGTCCATGTTCTAGTTTCTAGTGCTAAGTACTTATTCTTGAGGGAGGAGTAGTTGTGCATCATGACTCTTTGGAGGAACTAATCAGGCATGGAGCCAAATTAAGAATGTACTTTAAAAATTTACATTGCTTACGTCATTGTGGCCATGATTGTTTGGTCTTGATAATTTTTGCACCATTTTGATCTGGGAACCATGAACTTTTTACTTCTTGAAATATTTAAAAATACCGTTTGGCTATACATTTTTGTATAGTTCGATGTGGGATATAACATTCTGTGGTAATCTTAAGATATATGGGGGTTTGGTCTTAGTTCTAGAATTAGGAATAAATGATACTTCAATGAAATGGTTACCATATGAGGAATGTTTGGCAGCTCTTGGGCAGTATTCCCTGGAGTTCAGGAGAATGAAGGGCATCTCATAGAAACACTTTGAATGTTAGAAGACCTGAACAGATTAAATATGACAAAGTTATTTCCCATGTTAGGGGAGTCTAGGACAAGAGGGCATGACTTCAGGATTGAAGGATGTCCATTTAAAACAGAGATGTGGAGAAATTACTTTAGTCAGAGGGTGGTAAATTTGGAATTTGTTGCCACGAGTGCCTATGGAGGCCAAGTCGTTGGCTGCATTTAAGGCAGAAATAGATAGGTTCTTGATTAGCCAGGGCATCAAAGGGTATGGGGAGAAGGCAGGCGAGTGGGGATGTCTGGAAGAATTGGATCAGTCCATGATTGAATGGCGGAGCAGACTTGATGGGCCGAATGGTCTTATATATCCTATGGTCTTAGAGTCTTATACTAGATGATTGTCACAGACTTGTTGGGTTGAAGGACCTTTTGCATGACTGTGACTCTATGACATCTGAAAACAAATTATGAGGAACTTTGAGTGGCAGAGTCAGGTGCAATATTACATCTATATTAGTAACCAATCCTTAATACCAGCCGGACTGAGGGAGTGAAACTTTTTTTTACTGTTCCTGAACATGGTTAATGAGCCCCAAGACAGTTCTCTGTGGTACCCTCATTACAAAACCGCAGTAATAATTGACATCAAATGATTCTGGTTATTTGGAGTTGGAATGAAAAATATTGCCTATTAGTGTGTTCTGAGGTTCTACTGTAACAGTTTTGAAGCTCTCAGAAAGTGTGTCTTACATAACCGCTGGTTTTCTCAGCTCGGTCTCAGAAGTTCTTTCCCTGACTTCTGGCCAGCACAGTCCGCATGCCCTCACTACAGCCTGAAAAGCCTCTGAGACGATCTAAAGAAATCAATGATCCCATGTACAAAACAGTCTTTGGCAAACTAAAATAAATAAAATGACACATGAAAGTAATTAAAGATGAATTTTGTAATGTGCAAATTTAGATTTACTGGAATAAGTTTTATAAATACGTATTTAAAAATTATTTGAAGTACTCTTAATTGCTGCCATCTAAGTTTAGTTAGGATTGTGAGCTCACATTGCTGCTTCTCATTTATTTACAACCTGCCAAATTTTATTTTCTGTTGGTTGACATACTAGTTAGGTCATTGTTGGCATCCGAGTTTGTTTATTGTTATCTGTGCTTGAGGAGTTGAATTTGTTTGCATCTTGCCCAATGGAACATAAATAATAAATCCTTGCTTTCCAAAAAGTTGCCATGGCTTGGAGAACACAGTAATTTGTTTGCACCAGTATGATTATTTTTAACCATAGGGAACTCTAGGATTTTACAGAGATTGAATGAAAATTGTTTAAGTACAAATGTATTTAAATAGAATTTGTATTGCTGTGGGAATGGATGAAAGTGTAATTTTGGTCATTCTTCTCTGAATAAATGATTAGCAGATATGTATGTATGAAAATATTCCTTTAAGGAATAAAGAAGTACCTTTTAAGTAAATGTCTAAAGGTAAAGATAGAGGCAGAGTTGACCATATATCCCATCATTGTTTTAAGAATCTGTTGATATTAAGGCAAAATTAATTTTCCACCTTTCCTCCCCATTCTCCTTTACACTGAGTTGCTGTTCCCTCCTTGCTACCTACTATGCAGATATTTTCCAGACACTGTTTCTGAACCAAGTTGACTCTTTGCTTACAATTATGACTATACAGTGACCTCAGGATTATTTAAAGAAGCACAGATATTCCGGAGGGGAAAACAGTCACTGTAATTGTCCTTTTTTTATTTAAAAGAATTTTTTTAAACATTCTAAGAAGTTACTCTCCCTAATCAGTTTTTGTTTGCCATCAAACTTTTAGTTGCTCTACTCTTCAAAACTCATATAAAATTTAACATTTATTTACAATGATTATGGGATAATATCCATCTGAATAATGAACAATTGGAATAAAATGATGCAGAAACAGTTAAAGGGCAATTGACAATGACTAATTAACTTGCCAACTGGTAAATCTTTGGACTGTAGGAGGAAACCGAAGCAACCATGCGGTCTTGAGGAGAACGTACAGACTTCTTACAGGCATTAGGGGGATTTGAACCCAGGTTGCTGGTATTGTAAAGAGTTGTGCTAACCACTACGCTACTGTGCTGTGTTAAATAAACCCAATAAGTAAATTTTGATAGTATCATGATCCTGCACTGGATTAAAAATACCAAAGTTTTCATGTTCGTGAACAAAGGAATATCTGTAGATGCTGGAAATCAAAGCAACATATGCAAAATGCTGGCGGAACTTAGCAGGCCTGGCAGCATCAACAGAAAAGAGTAGAGCTGAAGTTTTGGGCCTAGACCTAGACCTTTCAGCATTACTGGAAGAATCTCCAGTGCTGCTGAAAGGTCTCAGCCCTAAATGTCGACTATACTCCTTTCCATAGATGCTGCATGGCCTGTTGAATTCCTCCAGCATTTTGTGTTTGTTGCAAAGTTTTCACGTTTCCAAGTTGTAACCTTTTTTGTGCTCACTACTAAAAATTTTCTCATCTAGCTTTTTCAGTCTTAGTTCTTTTTAAGTATTGGGTAATGCATTGTATTTTTCCTGTGTTATTGACCAATTAGAAACAAATTTATTAGAAGGCATTGTGATGCTTAACTGTTCAATAGAAATGTAAATGAATGGTAGTCATTGACCTGAAACATTACCTGAGTTTATCTTTCAATAATTGCTGCCTGATATGCAAAGCATCTCCAACATCTTCTGTCCTAAAAATCAGGTTAATTGTCACTGTGTTCCAAGCGAGGAACCCTGGAGCACATCCTCAGCGGCTGCACAAGGGCACTTGGTGAGGGACAGTACCAATGGAGGCATGATCAGGTCCTGAAGACCATTGCTGAAGCCATCAGCACAGGAGTGGAGAGGGCGAAGCGGTCCTGACCCTCCAAGCAGACCATTGCCCTTGTCAGAGCTGGGGAGAAGCCAATACCCGCCAAAAGACCATCTGCAGGTATCCTGACCTCTGCAAGAGACTGGCAGCTGTTGGTGGATCTCGAAAGGCAGCTGAAGTTCCCCAACCATATTGCAGCCACCACCCTGAGACCAGACATTGTCCTTGTGTCTGAATCTACGAAGCAGGTGGTGATGCTGGAGCTGACAGTCCCATGGGAAGATCACTTGGAAGAGGCCTTTGAAAGGAAGTTATCGAAGCACGCAGGACTGGTCAGCGACTGCCAGCAGGCTGGATGGAGAGCGGGGTGTCTCCCAGTGGAAGTTGGTTGTAGGGGATTCGAAGCCCATTCCTTAGCCAGAGCCTTCAGCAAATTGGGCATCGAGGGAGAGAGGAAGAGGAGAGCCATCCACAATACCACCAATGCAGCAGAGAGGGCCTCAAGGTGACTGTGGCTCAAGAGAGGGGAGCCATGGAGTCATATGTAGCTAGCCATCTGGACACAACTGGGGTCTGATCAGCCCCGGCTGGGTCACCTGGAGAAGGGTGTATGATGTTGAAAGACCCGAAACACCCGATGATTCTAGGAACATCACTGATGATGTGTCCAGAAGCATCAGTAGATGTATACACACCGAACTGACATATATCATGAAATTACTTGTTTTGCTTTAGCGGTACAGTGCAATTCATAATAGAAATTACTATGCATTCCACTGTACCTTCTGGTACTTCCTTTACCTAAGGAAGTGGACACTGAGTGTATGTTTGTGGTTTTCTGCTGCTGTATCACATCCACGTCAAGGTTCGATGTGCATTCAGAGATGCTCTTTTGCACACCATTGTTTTAACACATAGTTATTTGATTTTCTGTTGCCTTCCTCTCAGCTTGAACCAGACTGACTATTCTCCTCTGTCCTCTCTCACTAACAAGGCATCTTCACCCACAGAACACCCACTGACTGGATTTTTAAAATTTTTTTGAACTATTCTCTGTAAACCCTAAAACATAAGATGTGAAAGAGTAGGACCTATGAGGATAAGACGTGAAAGAATAGGACCTATCAAGTGTGACAGTGGGAAAGTGTGTATGGAACCAGAGGAAATAGCAGAGGTACTTAATGAATACTTTACTTCAGTATTCACTATGGAAAAGGATCTTGATGATGGTAGTGATGACTTGCAGCAGGCTGAAAAGCTTGAGCATGTAGATATTAAGAAAGAGGATGTGCCGGAGCTTTTGGAAAGCATCAAGTTGGATAAGTCGCCAGGACTAGATGAGAAGTACCCCAGGCTACTGTGGGAGGTGAGGGAGAAGATTTCTGAGCCGCTGGCGATGTTCTTTGCATCATCAATGGGGACGGGAGAGATTCCAGAGGATTGGAGGGTTGCGAATGTTGTTCCTTTATTCGAGAAAGGGAGTAGAGATAGCCCAGGAAATTATAGACCAGTGAGTCCTACCTCAGGGTTGGTAAGTTGATGGAGAAGATCCTGAAAGGCAGGATTTATAAACATTTGGAGAGGTATAATATTATTAGGAATAGTCATCTTGGCTTTGTAAAGGGCAGATCGTGCCTTACGAGCCTGATTGGATTTTTGAGGATGTGACTAAACACATTGATGAAGGTAGAGCAGTAGGAGTAGTGTATATGGATTTCAGCAAGACATTTGGCAAGGTACCCCATGCAAGGCATATTGAAAAAGTAAAGAGGCATGGGATCCAAGGCGACATTGCTTTGAGGATCCAGAACTGGCTTGCCCACAGAAGGCAAAGAGTGGTTGTAGCCGGGTCATGTTCTGCATGGAGGTCCGTGACCAGTGGTGTGCCTCAGGGATCTGTTCTGGGACTCTTACTCTTCGTGATTTTAATAAATGACCTTGATGAGGAAGTGGAGGGATGGGTTGGTAAGTTTCCTGATGACTCAAAGATTGGAGGTTTTGTGGATAGTGTGAAGTGCTGTCAGAGGTTACAGCGGGACATTGATAGGATGCAAAGCCTGGCTGAGAAGTGGCAGATGGAGTTCAACCTAGGTAAGTGTGAAGTAGTTCATTTTGGTAGGTCGAATATGATGGCAGAATATAATATTAATGGTAAGGGATCAGAGGGATCTTGGGATCTGAGTCCATAGGACACTCAAAGCAGCTGTGCAGGTTGACTCTGTGGTTAAGAAGGCGTACTGTGTATTGGCCTTCATTAATTGTTGAATTGAATTTAGGAGTGCAGAAGTAATGTTGCAGCTATATAGGACCCTGGTCAGACCCCACTTGGAGTACTGTGTTCAGTTCTGGTCACCTCACAACAGGAAGGATTGTGAAGCCATAGAAAGGGTGCAGAGGAGATTTACAAGGATGTTGCCTGGATTGGGGAGCATGCCTTATGAGAATAGATTGAGTGGATTTGGCCTTTTTTCCTTGGGGTGACGGAGGATGAGAGGTGACCTGATAGAGGTGTATAAGATGATGAGAGGCTTTGATCATGTGGATAGTCAGAGGCTTTTTCCCCAGGGCTGAAATGGATGCCACAAGAGGACACAGGTTTAAGGTGCTGGGGAGTAGGTACAGAGGAGATGTCAGGGGTAAGTTTTTTACTCAGAGAGTGGTGAGTGCGTGGAATGGGCTGCCGACAGCAGTGGTGGAGGAGGATATAATAAGGTCTTTTAAGAGACTTTTTGATAGGTACATGGAGCTTAGAAAAATAGAGGGCTATGGGTAAGCCTAGTAATTTCTAAGGTAGGGACACGTTTGGCACAACTTTGTTGGCCGAAGGGCCTGTATTTTGCTGTAGGTTTTCTATGTTTCTATAAGAAATAGGAGCAGGAGTAGGCCATCTGGCCCGTCAAGCCTGCTCCACTATTCAATAAGATCATGGTTGATCTGGTCATGGACTCATCTCCACCTACCTGCCTTTTCCCCATAACCCTTAATTCCCCAACTATGCAAAAATCTATCCAACCTAGTCTTAAATATATTTACTGTGATAGCCTGCACTGCTTCATTGGACAGTGACTGTTGTGTGTGAAAATTACAGGACCTCCTCATCTGGCACTGGCAATAATTCCACAAAGTCACATTTCTTCCCCATTCTGATGTTTGGTCTGAACAAACTAAACCTTTTGACCATGTCTGTATGCTTTTATACAACTCATGTTTAATTCACTTATTTTTAGTTGTTATATGGTATTAATTTTTTTCCCAATGATTCAGGCAAGCTTGGGAGCACAGGAACTGGGATCACAGAAATAGAGCCATGAAGGGTTTGGGCATCACGTTTGTTATATAGCTTGAGATATTGAAGCCAAGAGCAGTTAATCTCCCGTTATGTCTTCTTGGTGTTGTGAGCAGGCTTCTTCCTACCATCAATGAAGAAGTTGATAGCCTTTTGGGCCATTGCAAGTTCAGCCATAACTTTCTGTGTGGAGTTTCGAGGTTGCCCTTCGTTGTTACTATTCAACGCTAAAATCCAGCAAAGTTTGGACTGTAATGTGTTTTGAAACAAGTAGAGCTAACTTTGACAAGTAGAGATAACCTTTTGTCAATGAAATCTGAAAAGAATATTTTAATTTAGTGTCTGGGATAGTGTGGCTTGGAAAATGCACCATAAATATTATGTATTTACTGCAAGTTGATAGCTTAACTTGTTCCATGCTCAGTTGAAATTGAAATTCAGTCATTGAAAATTAGTTTGTTGCTTCGATAGCTTCGGTTAAAAAAGTGATTAAAATATCATAATATAAAGAAAGATTCATTTTGCAATATAAATACATAGTATTTCTTCAGGTGTGGCTGGCTTGCTACTTGGTGTGAAGTTTGTTGTCCAGAGAAATCATTGATCCTTTCACTTGGAGTGATTTTTATGGTCAATTTTGTTTTGGAACTGGAGTTCATCTACTTTTCCTGACATTGACTTAATGGTTATAGTAATAAAATAGCCCTCCTTTCTCCTTCTTCCACAATCTGACCTTTTACCTCTTCTCAGCTGCCTCTTTCTTCCCCGGGACCCTTCTTCCATTTCTTCTTTTGTCCACTCTCCTCTCCTATCAGATTCTTTCATCTCCAGCCCTTGACTTTTCCCACTCAGCTGGCTTTACATATCACCTTCCATCTGGACTCCTTCCCTGCACCCTCACCTTTTTATTTTGGCGCCTTCTGCTTTCCTTCTCAGTCCAGAAGAAGAGTCTCAGCGCAAAATTTCAGCTGTTTTTCTTGCTGCCTGACCTGCTGAGTTCCTCCCACCATTTTGTGTGCGTTGCTCTGGATTTCCAGCACCAGCAGACTTTCTCGTATTTAATGAAATAGCTTGACGGTTTATTTGGAAATATTTATAAATTAGCTTCTGAATAAAGTATTTTCTGAGCGAGCAGATTCTGTGCAGATATATATTTCTTTTTTTTCCTCATTTGAGTTGTGTTCCAGTTGTTCTTTATTTGTACTTCTGCTTATTATACTCTTGAAGAAATTTGGCATTCTTCAAAAGAATCCTTAGTTTAATAAATATACTCCAAAATAAAAATATTTAAAATTCATCACTGCATTGCTTGACATTTAAGAGCTGTTTTTTTAACGTGTGTCTGATAGTTTTTAATCCAAGTGTTTTGTTAAGGCTGTAAATCAGAATTTGCTTCTAGCACAGAGCAGAAGATAGTATAGAACTGGCAGGAAGGTGGTCAGTAGAATAAGCCAAGAAATTATGATAAACGGCATTGTTTAAAAACATGCTATGAATAGGCAAGTCATCTGTTTAACAAATGTGACTTGAGGTCTTGAAGGGTGTGCATGGAGAGATATCTGTACCACAACATATATATAATATATAGAGCTGGATAATATTTTACTTTATGGAAAATGGGAACTTGATACAATAATAATAGAAGTGTAGTTAAAGAACAAAATTAGGTTCAGAGCATTTTAAAGTATGTGCATAAACTATGTCAGATGATAGCTTTCTTGACCTGCTAAATCCTGAAACCAGATGTCATGTTGTACTACTTAACTCTTTTTTCATATAATTTACAAATAGGAAGTTAGTTCATGTGGTTTTGATAATAATTGTTTAGATATTTAAATATTGCAACAACCACTAAAGATAAGAAATGAGTGTATCATTTTCCCAAGACTATATGTAAATATATATCAAAGTCATTAGAATGACAAATATCGAAACAGGTTCTGCGGGAACAACCATGGTGAATCTCCAGTGGTTATGCATGCACTTATTCAAATTGATTAAAATAAAACAATTGTAAAAGTTACAGTAGAATATATTAGGAAATATTTGAAGGACAGAACAAAGTCCTTGTGGGCAGGTTATATAGTGTAATGACTTGTACACACATGCATATATCAATAATTCAACTAACAGTGGATTGTGACTCACTATTAGCCTGTTAGCCATCTGCAATATTATAACCTCCACCCACTGTTTATAGGACTGACCTGTCCACTCCTACTGTCACACTGACTTCTGCATTCCCACTATCATTGTCTACTGGCCTCTGCACTCCTACTGTCAAACTGTCCTTCCCCACTGTCACACTGACCTCTGCAAACCCACTGTAAAACTACCCTTCCCTACTGTCACACTGACCTCTCCCAATTTCATATTTACCTCTCACCTAACAAAAGCTTATCATATGCAAGTTTCAAGTTTTGCTTTACAAACTTTTCAGCCATTCTGATGCAAGTTTTTCCATACAGTATTTTGTATAGCTTGCAAATTATGAAACTGTAATCAGATTGATTGAAACCAGTTTGGGAAAGACACTGAGTTTTCAAGGAGGTTGTACTCTTAAAATTCAGAGAAGGAGATGAGAATATGAGACTGATATATTGGCTTTTAAAGTAATAGTCAACAGTAATGATATTTTAAAAAGATTAAGTAGATAAATAAATAGAATTAAATAGATCCAACTTGAAAGAATGCAGAAAAATTCACAATGATGTAACTGGGATTGGAGGGTTTGAATTATATAGAGAGTACAATAGCTGGTACTTTTGTCCTTGGATCATACGAGGCTGAGGGACGACCTTATAGAGTAGGGGTTACCAAACTGGGTCCATAGACCCCTCAGTTAATGGTAAGGGTCCTTAGCATAAATAAGGTTGGGAACCCTTGTTATAGAGATATATACATAAGGTGGGTGATTACAGTCTTCTCTCGGGGCAGGCGAGTCTAAAACAAGTGTGTATGGAACTGGAGGAGATAGCAGAAGCACTTAATACTTTACTTCAGTATTCACTGTAGAAAAAGATTTTGATAATTGTAGGGATGACTTGCAGTGGACTGAAAAGCTTGAGCATGTAGATATTAAGAAAGAGGCTGTGCTAGAGTTTTTGGCAAGCATCATGTTGGATAAGCCACCTGGACCGGATGACATGTACCCAAGGCCACTGTGGGAGGCAAGAGAGAAGACTGCTGTGCATCTGGCGGTGATCTTTGAATCATCAATGGAGAAGTTCTGGAGTATTGGAGGGTTGTGGATGTTCCATTTTTCAAGAAAGGGAGTAAGGATAGCCCAGGAAATTACAGACCAGTGAGTCTTAGTTCAGTGTTTGGTAAGTTGATGGAGAAGATCCTGAAAGGCAGGATTTATGAACATTTGGAGAGGCATAATATGATTAAGAGTAGTCAGTATGGTTTTGTGAAAGGCAGGTCATGCCTTATGAGCCTGATTGAATTTTTTGAGGATGTGACTAAACACATTGAAGAAGGTAGAGCCACAGATGTAGTGTTTATGGATTTCAGCAAGGCATTTGCTAAGGTATCCTATGCAAGGCTTATTGAGAAAGTAAGGAGGCATGGGATCCAAGGGGACATTGCTTTGTGGAACCAGAATTGGCTTGCCCACAGAAGGCAAAGAGTGGTTCTAGATGGGTCATATTCTGCATGGAAGTCGGTTACCAGTGCTGTGCCTTAGGGATCTGTTCTGGGACCCCTTACTCTTCATGATTTTTACAGATAACCTGGATGATGAATTGGAGGGATGGGTTAGTAAATTTGCTGATGACTCAAAGGTTGGGGGTGTTGTGGATAGTGTGGAGGGCTGACAGAGGTTACAGTGGGACATTGACAGGATGCAAATCTCGGCTGAGAAGTGGCGGATGGCGTTCAACCCAGATAAGTATGAGGTGGTTCATTTTGGTAGGTCAAATATGGCAGAATAGTATTAATGGTAAGACTCTTGACAGTGTAGAGGATCAGAGGGATCTTGGGGTCCTGTGGTTAAGAAAGCATACTGTGTATTGGCCTTCATAAGTTGTGGGATTGAGTTTAGGAGCCAAGAGGTAATGTTGCAGCTATATAGGACCCTGGTCAGACCCCAATTGGAGTACTGTGCTCAGTTCTGGTTGCCTCACTATAGGAAGGATGTGGAAACCATAGAAAAGGTACAGAGGAGATTTACAAGGATGTTGCCTCGATTGGGGAGCATGGCTTATGAGAATAGGTTGAGTGAACTCGGCCTTTTTCCTTGGAGCGATGGAGGATGAGGTGACCTGATAGAGGTGTATAAGATGATGAGAGGCATTGATTGTGTGGATGGTCAAAGGCTTTTTCCCAGGGCTGGATTGGCTAGCATGAGAGAACACAGTTTTAAGGTTTTTGGAAGTAGGTACAGAGGAGGTGTCAGGGGTAAGTTTTTTATGCAGAGAGTGGTGAGTGCGTGGAATAGGCTGCCGGCAATGTTGGTGGAGGCAGATACGAAAGGGTCTCTTAAGACGCTCCTGGACAGGTACATGGAGCTCGAAAAATAGAGGGCTTTGGGTAAGCCTAGATAATTTCCAAGATAAGGACACAGGTTTGTGGGCCAAAGGGCCTGTATTGTGCTGTAGGTTTTCTATGTTTCTATGAATGGGTTTAAAGTGATGGGGAAAATTTTAAAAGGGACCTGAGGGGCAACCCTTTCACACGTTGGTTGTGCAACTGGCTGTGAGAGGAAGCTGCAGAGGCTGATAAAATGACAATGTTTAAAAGACATTTGGATACGGATATGGCTTGAGGAACATGGACCAAATGTAGTTAAATGGAACTAAGACATTTTAATCAACATGGATGAATTGGGCCATTGGGCCTGTTTCTGTGCTTTATAACTAGGACTCTAGATCTGTGTGTTGCTTTTGACTTAAATTTCAAGAATTACAATTGGTGAAATGGTCCTGCCTCTTGGATTATTCCTCTGGTGTTCTAGACAGTTTATGCAGTAATATTACTGTTTATTATATTCTCAAGGTTCCCTCATTATTAGTATCCAGAGTTCATGTAGCAAATCTGACATAAATTAGCCTAACTTCCAATGTGTTTATTTTTTCCTCTGTTCTTTAAGTTGAACCAGACAGCTTTGCTATGCTGTATATGCGTAAAGGAGTGAATGATGAAGTTCAGCCTGTATTATACTAATTAGTGGCACAGTACATTGTATTAATGAAGTTTCAGTCTTTGGCTTCAGCCTCTTCGTTATGTCTGGCCCAATCCTTAGTGTAATACAGCTAATTTAGCTTGTTTAGACTGTTATTAACAACCAGATTGGTAGGAAACCAATTCATTTTCTAAAAATCTCTTTTATTTAGAAATCTTACAATAATCTCAGAAAATTTATTTAATAATTTTAAAATAAAAATTTTGGAGATCAACCTTTTTTAAGGGTGTTACCGTTAATCAGTTTTTTAAAATTAATGCTTAAGCCTAAAGGAGAATTGACCTAAATTTTCTTTGTAAAAGGTGAAAAGTGGAAGAGTTCAAAGTGTAAGTCTCTTTAAGATAATTCATTCCTATACTCTTCTACTTGCACATAGGCATATGCATTGATTCCACCCACCTCACATACATACACACCCACACATCCTGCCCCCAATCCTTTGAACATTGACACATCTACATCTTGTGTTTAGTGATTCAAACCCTTGAGGTGCAGATACAAACGGTTTCATTTCCAGTTGACTTTATGTTAAATCATCTGAAGAGTTTCAAATGGTTCAATAATTTGGTTAAGAATGAAGAGTTGCTTTTTATTAGTAAATTTTAAGTGTGTATTTTCCTAGGCATTAAGCCCTTATGAGATATAGCGGGCATCATTTTCTTTTGAATGGGAACAGTTACTTGCTTTCTGCAACACAGAATTAGTCATTCAACCATCAGCTCTTTGGTTCTCCAGAGTGGTCCCACCATTCTCAAAACCCCTTCTATCTGTAGCTCAGCAACCTAGCTCTCTCACTTGTCCATCTTGGTTCTTTTGTTACTTATTTGCACAAAGTGATAATTTACAATAGAAAGAAAAAAATCTGCTTTTCTTTAAGAAGAAACTGGAATATCTGACATGGTCACAGGGCGAATGTGCAAATTCTGAGCGACGGTCCCGAGTTATAGATCAAAGTCAGGACTTTGGAGCTGTGAAGTAACAGGGACAACTGCTGTGTCACTTATAATACAAAATTATCTAATTATATACGGTATATCCACATGATAGTGGAAAGACAATGCTACCTTCAACAATGCAGCAGCCCCTCAATAACCCATTGAAATGTTAGCCTACACGTACTCAATTCTCTGAAGAGTAACTTGAATACATGATCATCTTAAATGGGAGCATGAATGATGTCACTGAGCCAATGTTGATCTATAATGAACAACTAAAAACTTAGAAACAGAATTTACTTGTGAAAGAGTATCATAGAAATCAGACTTCAAGCCATTTTGTTTTCCTACCTGCTTAAGTTATTTGAAAGTTGAAACAAATAATGAACATTAAAATTGTAAACAAAGCCTTAATAGTTGAGTTGCAAAGTTAGAGGATATAGATATATGTATTTAGATCAGTTATGTAATTGGGGAACAAAGAATAAATAACCGACGAACAGCAACAAATGTGTTACATAAATTTGAAGAATGAGATGGACAGATACAAAAGGAAGATTGTGAGATTGAGAAGTAGATATGAATATAACAGTAAGTTTGATGTTGCCAACATTCACAGGTCAGATAAAATGTTGAAACACATCACCAAACAATTGGCACAAATAATGTTTTATCTTCATAACATTACAGTATTTGGCACCTTGAAAAATAACAAGGTATAATTTATTGAATAAAGTAATAGGTATTCTATTCAAATTATACCCACTATGATTTGGAAACATTCACCTTTGTAATCTTAAAATCCGTGAAACTGTAGAGTTATTCAAGGATGGCCATTAGTAATATATATTAAGGCTATCTGTGCTATACCTGTATTTTTGTCTCAAATCTAAAATCCACAAGGTGACATGGTGGAAGTGAGAGATTGATTGCTGAGCGAGGTGAATTACAGTACTGGACAGAATCAGTGGGTTAAATACCATTCAGGAGCAGGAGTTTAGATGTGATCACTTTAGGAGGGACACATGTAATGTATGTATTTGTGGGTGAGATTGATGTACAGTACATAATGCCTATTTTGAGTGACCTTCCCCTGCTGGCTCTACCCTGTGCACTTTTTCTTCACGTTATAAGAGTTTGGAATTAGCAATTCAGATTTTTATTAATGTCTGCCACAGGGTGGTCAAGGAGATTTCATCCTTAACAGAAACATCTAGATTTATTGCATTGTTTATTAACTGAGAGCTGGACTATTGTCAAACCAGTCTCCCTGAAAAACTGTCTTGAAATTTCATAGAAAATGTCTCAATTATTAAATTTATCACTCTATACTTTTACTGTTAGAAACTACACATTCACTCAATGAGATAGTGTGTTGTTTTTGATGTGCATGTATTTATTGGTAATGAGGTGTAAAATACTTCAATAAAATTGAATTGTTTTTGACATTAAAATTGCTTCTTTTTGTTTCAGAACAGTGTTGATGGCATTTGGAAATGTGGAAAGGGAGGGTGGGTGCAATTTTATTGTCAAAAAAAACACATGGAAGGAGGTCATGAAAGAGTATAGAAATCTTTTAATTAAATAAATCTAAGGTTGATAACTTCATCTATTTATAATCTATATATCTTTCTTTCTACCAATCGATTTATCCAGCTGACAGACTGTCTCTAAATATCAATTAGTCTATCTGACTGTCTTTCTATCACTCTGTCTGTTGATTTCAAGACACAGGAAATTCTGTAGATGTTGGAAGACTGGAGCACACACAGAACTCTGAAAGAGCCCAGTAGGTCAGGCAGCATCTGTGGAGGAGAATAAACAATAGACTGCCCATTTCCCTCCATAAATACTGGCTGACTTGCTGAGTTCCTCCAGTATTTTGTGTGTATCTTTTGGTATAATTTCAGGAAGAACTTGTTTAGAAATCTGCACAAGAGTAATTTAATTGTATTTTAAAAATAGATTTTAGAGTGGGGTTATAACCATATAACCATATAACAATTACAGCATGGAAACAGGCCATCTTGGCCCTTCTAGTCTGTGCTGAACGCTTACTTTCACCTAGTCCCACCTACCTGCACTAAGCCCATAACCCTCCATTCCTTTTCTGTCCATATACCTATCCAATTTTTTTTTTAAATGCCAAAATCAAACCTGCCTCTACCACTTCTACTGGAAGCTCGTTCCACACAGCTACCACTCTCTGAGTAAAGGAGTTCCCCCTCGTGTTACCCCTAAACTTTTGCCCCTTAACTCTCAAATCATGTCCTCTTGTTTGAACCTCCCTTACTCTCAATGGAAAAGGCCTATCCACATCAACACTATTTATCCCCCTCATAATTTTAAATACCTCTATCAAGTCCCCCCTCAACCTTCTACGCTCCAAAGAATAAAGACCTAACTTGTTCAACCTTTCTCTGTAACTTAGGTGCTGAAACCTAGGTAACATTCTGGTAAATCTCCTCTGTACTCTCTCTATTTTGTTGACATCTTTTCTATAATTCAGTGACCAGAACCATACACAATACTCCAAATTTGGCCTCACCAATGCCTTGTACAGTTTTAACTTTACATCCCAACTCTGCTGTGTTCCACCAGCATTTTGTGTGTGTTGCTTGAATTTCCAGCATCTACAGATTTCTTCGTGTGTCCTAAACTCAATGCTCTGATTTATAAAGGCCAGCATACCAAAATCTTTCTTCACCACCCTATCCACATGAGATTCCACCTTCAGGGAACTATGCACCATTATTCCTAGATCACTCTGTTCTACTGCATTCCTCAATGCCCTACTATTTACCATGTGTGTCCTATTTTGATTAGTCCTACCAAAATGTAGCACCTCACACTTACAGCATTAAACTCTATCTGCCATCTTTTAGCTCACTCTTCTAACTGGCCTAAATCTCTCTGCAAGCTTTGAAAACCTACTTCATTATTCACAATTCCACCTATCTTATCATCTATCTATCTATCTCCACCTATCATCTGCATACTTACTAATCCAATTTACCACCCCATCATCCAGATCATTAATGTATACGACCAACATATATGCAAAATATACATAGTGATAGCAAAAAGCTTGTTTTTATCTATAAATTTCTTCTTGTGTGAAATATTGGAGGTTTGGGGAATTGACATCTGACTTCTCCAAAATAGGCACAGGATCTGTTTGCAAGTAATTAGTCTCAAATTGATCAGGGGACAATGGTGAATTAAATAGACTTTGTACCATGTGGCATTGATAGTACTATTTATTGTATAATATTACACATAACTTACCACGTCATAGTTCTAACTATTAAAATTAGGCAATACAAAACAAAGGGTCAGAATGGGACATAAACTGAAACAATAAAGTTTGGAGATTAAAATGATTAATTGAATGTATGGATGAAAGGGATTACATCACTTGGGAAACTGTGATTAAGCATACCTGCTTGCAGTGAAAAAAAAAATGCCAGTTTCTGGGAATCCTGAGCCTTAGCCTCTCAGATGAGAAGAGGCATATTCAGGAGAACTTTGAAAATGCAGACTCCATCCACTAGGAATACACAGAAACCCAGCATAATCAACCAACCAGTGAGGATAACGTCACTCAACTTCACTTATCCATCACTGAACTGTTCCCACAACCTATGGACTCCCAAGAACTCTTCATCTCATGTTCTTAATATTTATTGTTTACTTATTATTATTATTATTTCTTTTTCTTTCATATTTGCAGTTTGATGTTTTTTGCACATTGGTCTTTCATTGATTTTATTATGATTCTTGAATTTACTGAGAATACACGAAAGAAAACAAATCTCAGGGTTGTATATGGTGACATATATGTACTTCAATAGTAAACTTACTTTCATCTTTGAACCCCTATACTACTGTCCTCCTTACCTTTCAAGTATCTCCTGACCCTCTTGTACACAATCAGTGAATCCCACATTGATCTCATTAATCACCTCACAACCATCAGAACTGGAGTGAAAGCAAATTATTCTCGATCCCAAGGGACTGACTGAAAAGGAGAGGAGGCAAATTAAGCTTTCAAAAAGAATGTGGTCACAGAGTTATTGCATGTCATAATAAGAGCATTTCCTTCCCAACTTTCTCCTTGCAAAATAGAAAGTATTGCTATAATGGCTGAGATCATGTTGGCCTGATCCTCTGAGGTGGACTAAATGTCACTATTATAAATGAAGAATGTGTCTTACTGGTTCTCCAAGTCCTGGAGTCCAGCACCTGTAGTGTACCATGATAGTGCCTCATTGACATGCCACTCTCAGGCAGGATGAGCGTGACTCATATTGCATCTGAGTCGCCCTAAGCTGATGGCATGAACATCAATTTTTATAATTTCCACTAATTTTCTCCCTTCCCCCTTCTCTCTTTTTCTAATCCCCATCTGGCTCCTCTCTTACCCCTTCTCACAACCTGCCCATCACCCTGCTCTGGTGTGCCTCACCCTTCCCTTTCTTCCATAGTCTACTTTCGTCTCTTATCAGTTTCCTTCTTCTTGAGTACTTTACCTTTTCCACCCATCACCTCCTGGCTTCTCACTTCATCCTCCTTTCCCCCACCCACCTACCTTCCACCTCACCTGGCTTCACCTGCCAGCTTGTACTCTTTCCCCTAACCCAGATTCTTATTCTTTTATCACTCCGGCTTTCCTTTCCATGAAACATCGATTGTTTATACTTCTTCATAAATGTTGCCCGACCCACTGAGTTCCTCCAGCATTCTGTGTCTGTTGCTCTGGATTTCTGGCATCTGCTGAATCTTGTGTTTATGACAGTGCTTCAGCTGCGCAGTGAGGAGGCATGCCCCCTGAAATGTCATAACAGCCTCTTTCCCTATTTCCAATGGGGGAAATATGTACTTGATCTCAAAAGATTTTGAATGTCTCTAACATCTAAAATAGAAGTCAAATATTAAGAAATATCTTTTAATTTAAAAATCTAATAGCTATAAACATTTCCAAGTGCTCAATATATGAAACAAAGATCTCGTATCCATAAAGCATAGGAACAGAAGTATGCCATTCAGCCCATCAAGTCTGCTCTGCTATTCAATCCTGGCTAGTTTAATTTCCTGCACTTTCACACCTCACAGTGTTGGGATTTACTTAGTTTCACTGCTGCTGGCCAGTGGTGTCAGTGGGGACCAGCAAGTTCTGGCCAGTGTCTTTGATCACCTCATACTCACTCAGTTTAAAAGGAGTGGTTGTGTTTTGCTATTGCTAGAATGACTATTTATATATCAGGTACATGAGCTCTGTATCACCCAGCACCCATTTACCACGTTCCTGTTGCAGTTTTTTTCTTTGTATTCCACATACTCTCTTAAGAAAAGTGCCATGCCGGTCTGAGTAATTAACACAAGGAATGCTTGAAGTCTCGGATTAGGCAAAGTAGGGCGAGTATTGCAGTTGGAATAATGATGCCAGCATTTAATTCTTTCTGTGGGAAGTTGAGATACGATTGCACATAGGAACCAGATGGCATTCTGAAACACTATCATGGCTTCTGGAAATGCCAAATCTTCAGCAAATGCTTCCATCAGCCAACAATCAGTCGATGTATATAAGCTAATCATATGTATTTATATCTGTTGTGTTTTTATTGTGTTCTTTTTGTTCATTGTGTTTTTTATGTGCTACATTGGATCTGGTGTAACAATTATTTCATTCTCCTTTACACTCACGTACTGAAGGCTGACACTAAACAGTATTGAATCAGGAAATTTCAATGAATAAAAGGAGTTAACTGATTTGTGATTGTTACTCTTGTATCACATATATATCATTTGGTTGGTGTCAAATATTGAGTTGTTTCTCTGCACTCCAGAATATCATGTTTAATTTTTATTGCATATTTTTCAGTTTTTTCATCAAATTAAGATAATTAACATTTATTTCATACAACAAGCAGCATTAAGGTGTTGTACTTGGGAACACAGCTTCTTCACCCCTTCACAGCTGCACTCTTGTGGTTGCAACCTCTATGTCATTTACAAGTACAGCACGAGGGGTTGTATTTGGAAATCACTTGCTTTTGACTTCAAGCAGTGGCACAGCCTATTTAAAGAACTGCTAAGCTCATTCATCTGCTTTTCTCAGCCGTTTCCTTTTATTTTTAGCCAAATCCATCAGACTTGACAAGTGGGTAATTTGAGCCAACAGAGAAGGCTTTGCTTCAGGTTTTTATTCACAAAGTAATTCTTCTCTTCTCTTCCTTCCTGGGAAGCCACCGAACCTGACTTGATCTATTCAAGTGATCTGTTGAGTCATGTGAGATCTTGTACAGAAAAAAAAACATACTCATGCAGTGTGGGCAGTGTAAAAAATCTACTTAGCAGTAGTAAGGCAAAGGAATGCAGCAGATTCATACTTGTAAAGTGGATGTCTTGTGTACCACAGGACTAAAGAGTTTAAAGCATTCCTTGGATAAACAAGATCCTGAGTAAGAGTTAAAGGAAGATTTTTTTTGCATGTTTTAAAATACATCTTTGAAAGGACTATTTTCAATGTGCACTTTTTGTTAGGCTTGCCTTCAGCCATATCTTCTCAAACACTAGCAAAGTGCTAGGGTCCTTTGCATACAAAATGCATACTTGTTATCATAGTTTCAGTCAAGGTGCTGACATAATGATCCCTTTAAGGACATAGAGCATTCCAGAAGTGGATGTACTGCATTCTGTGCGGCCTGACATTGCATTGTTTGAAGTATTGTTTTTTTGCTGGCTCTTTCACCAGTGGGATAGAAAACAAGATCTTGCCCTACCCACAAAGGGCTAGCTACTTTAGCCAGAATTGTCAAACATTCAGAATATTTAAAACAGTCATAGACCTTAGTAAAGTATAAAAACATTTTAGAATGCCCTGTATAAAATGTACAGATTAAGTAGGCTCTCTTGTATTATAATACTGGCAAAGGTTTCATTTTTGTTTTGGATTTATTTGCACCCTCAGTTATCTTGTCAAATGGATTCAGTATAGGATGAATGAGTAGTGTAAGCTCAGCTCATATTAAGACCATCAGACTGTAAGAGCAGAATTTGGCCATTTGGCCCATTGAGTTTGCTTCTCAATTTCATCATGGATGATACTATATCCCCTCTCAGTTCAAATATCTTGCCTTTTCCTTGTGTTCCTTCATGCCCTGACCAGTCAAGAATCTATCAACCTCTGCCTTAAATATACCCGATGACTTGGCCTTCACAGCCACCTGTGGCAATGAATTCTGCAGATTCACCACTCCCTGGCTAAAGAGACCCCTAAACAATAGAAATCAGAACCTGGTGGTAATAATCAGGGAAGCAGTGATTATAGAAATGTTCAGTGGGGTAAAAATTTGGTTTTCGTTGTAGCAATATATTGAACTCTGTCCAGTTGTCATTGACTCATGATAACCCTATGGATAGTGTAGTTGTCCATAGGGTTTTCATGGATAGATACAGAAGCAGATTACCAAGCCTTTCTTCTGTACTGATACTGCTGCTGCCCAAGTTGGGACCTGGCCAGATTTGGATCATCTGTGTCAAAGTCCAGTGCTGATACTACTAAATGACCAGTCGACCTAATATATGCAATATAGAAATTCATATATCATGTTACACATCCAGAATTCAGTTTCTTTGGATATGATTAGTGCCATGTTGATAATAACTTATTTCTACTCAGTTTTTTCTTATTATTCAGCCGATGTCGTCTCTGTTTCTGAGTTACGATTTCATTTCCCATTTTTGAGCTTGAATAGAAATTATTGCTCTCAATTGAACTGGGGAAGAGAAAAGTCTTGTCATATTTGAAAGGCATTGATTGATTCAAAGTGCTGATCATTGAAGTACCGAATCATTGGGATTATGGGAAGTGTTAATATAATGGGGAATGTTCCATATTTGTTTTTAATTCTGAACTTTCTTTCACAGGATAAGTTTGGAGCGGAGTCAACTTTATGCTGGACTGAAAGCCCAGTGGAGGTGGGGTGATGGACTGTTAAATATGCACTCAGAATGTAGTGACTATTCAACCCTTGGGGTAGGTAATTTCTCTATAACTATTGTATACATTTAATGCTCTGTTGGACTATCTGTAACAAAAAAACTTGCATGTTTTGTGGGGATAAAAGAAACCTTATTTCTGAGGGAGTATTTGTATGTTTATATCAATTCAAAAGGGAATTTTTACGAAGTATCCTTTCTGGTGCTGAACATGGGAATGAGAGGCATTTAAAACATTAGCAACAATGGAAAGCAATTGAACTGATTGAAATCAATATAGTAAATGAATGAAAAGTTTCATCAAAAATAATCTGTTTCAGCCACTAGCTGGAGATGTAGTTCTCATGCTCTCATCCATATCCTGTGTACTGATTTTATATAGAACATTTTGGCCCAGAATTTGAAACAGACTAGATGCAAAACGATACCTGTTTCTCCTTCAATAGTTATTTCCTGGCCAGCTGAATACATCAAGCATTTTCTGTTTTTGTTTTAGATTTATAGTATTTGTGTTTGGGAAAAAAAATTTGTCCCAGATTTTTTTGGCAACAGCACACCATTTGGTGTTCCCCTACTGACTGAATTGCACTTACTTGAAGCAGATCTTTGAACAACATCTTGCTGATAGAGGCTGGCTCCAGCATGATCGGAAAAGCCTTGTGCAGCAGTGGGTCTTCTGGTGATAAACACCAACAACTGGTGGATCCTGAACAAGCTCCACTCACTGATGCTTTGTCTATCATTTAAAACCCACCCCCTGCTTTTCCAGCTGCCAAAACTCCCGTGTTTATATTCAAATACTTAATAAAACAGATTAAAATGTGAAAGGATTAATCTACATAAAACTATGGGAAATAAGATTGCCTTATTTGTCACATGTATATTGAAATATACAGTGAAATGTGTCATTTCCATCAAATCAAAGTAGTAAGGATTCGGCTAAGGGCAGCCCACTATTGTCACCATGCTTCTGCGACAAAAAGCACCCAATGCTCACTAACTCTAATCCATACATCTTTGGAATCTGGGAGGAAACCAGAGCACCCAGAGGAAACCCATGTAGTCACAGGAAGAGTGTCCTTACAAATAGTGATGGGAATTGAACCGTGACCTTTTAGTTGGTGGTGTAAAGCATTGTGCTAACTGCTACACTTTAATAACTAATGAATTATTTCATTAATTAAATTAAACCATATAACCATATAACAATTACGGCACGGAAACAGGCCATCTCGGTCCTTCTAGTCCGTGCCAAAGGCTTACTCTCACCTAGTCCCACCAACCTGCATTCAGCCCATAACCTTCCATTCCTTTCCTGTCCATATATCTATCCAATTTAAATGACAATATCGAACCTGTCTCTACCACTTCTACTGGAAGCTTGTTCCACACAGCTACCACTCTCTGAGTAAAGAGGTTCCCCCTCGTGTTACCCCTAAACTTTTGCCCCCTCTTAACATGTCCTCTTGTTTGAATCTCCCCTTCTCTCAATGGAAAAAGCCTATCTACGTCAACTCTATCTATCCCCCTCATAATTTTATATACCTCTATCAAGTCCCCCCTCAACCTTCTATGCTTCAAAGAATAAAGACCTAACTTGTTCAACCTTTCTCTGTAACTTACATGGTGAAACCCAGGTAACATTCTAGTAAATCTCCTCTGTTTTCTCCCTATGTTGTTGACATCTTTCCTTTAATTTGGTGACCAGAACTATATGCAATACTCCAAATTTGGCCTTACCAATGCCTTGTACAATTTTAACATTACATCTCAACTCCTCTTCTTAAAGACTTATGAAGGCCAGCATACCAAAAGCTTTCTTCACCACCCTAGCCACATGAGATACCACCTTCAAGGAACTATGCATCACTATTCATAGATCACTCTGTTCTACTGCATTCCTCAATGCCCTACCATTTACCATGCATGTCCTATTTGGATTATTCCTACCAAAATGTAGCACCTCACACTTATCAGCATTAAACCATCTGCTATCTTTCAGCCCACTCTTTTAACTGGCCGAAATCTCTCTACAAGCTTTGAAAACCTACTTCATTATCTACAACGCCACCTATCTTAGTATTATCTGCATACTTACTAATCCAATTTACCACCCCATCATCCAGATCATTAATGTATATGACAAACAACATTGGACCCAGTACAGATCCCTGAGGCACACCACTAGTCACCGGCCTCCAATATGACAGTTATCCACCACTACTCTTTGGCATCTCCCATCCAGCTACTGTTGAATCTATTTTACTACTTCAATATTAATACCTAACGATTGAAACTTCCTAACTAATCTTTCATGTGGAATAATTAAAATTATTAAATACATATAATGAATTAAAAGTAGTATGAATTTCATTAAACTTGTTTTTTTCCTTCATAGTTATTCCCTTCCATAGAAAAGAATTAGGTTATTGAACTACTGCCAAGTCTAACCTTGCACAAGTTCAGCAGGCATACTCCACAGCTTAAATTTTGGGAAATGGCCGTATATCAAAAGTCCTTTCCTGTTTGTTGAGAGTATTTAAGGGTGGTGATTGAAGGTGCACTCAAAAGAGATCTTTTAAAACTGTGGGATTAAATATTTGGAGTTGTGTTGGGCTTAGAAGTTCCTTCACTCATAGTAGTGGAAAAGTTACACTTGAGTTACAAAGACTGATAATGAGACAGGTTGTAAGAAATTTGAACAAAGAAGGATAAGGAATTATCTTTCAAGAAGGAGCTAGATAGATATCTGATGGATAGGGGAATCAAGGGATATGGGGACAAGGCAGGAACCGGGTATTGGTAGTAGATGATTAGCCATGATCTCAAAATGGCGGTGCAGGCTCGATGGGCCGAATGGTCTACTTCTGCACCTATTGTCTATTGTCTATTTTCTTCAAGAGTGATGCATTTGATAAAAGCTGATAAAGATGGGCTAAATGGATTTTGTGCATTAGCCAGTTTATGAATGAACAACTCGTGAATGTAGAGGTTAGTACTGTGTCTGAAAGTGACTAAAAGACAGGGATCAGAGGACATAAGATAGAAATGTTATTATGAATGCTTTGCAGGTGACCTTAAGCCCGTTGTTGTGCAGAACATGATGGATTTTGCAGGTTGCTGAGTTTGTGTATTATCAGACATGTTTCACAGACAAAGCTGATGAATCAAACACGTGTTGGTGGAGAAAGGTGAAGGTAGTTATCAGAATCATCTGTTTGTCTACAGGTGGTAAACATTAAGACAACACGGCCGTGTAGCGGTTAGTGTAATGTTATTACAGTGCCAGAGACCTAGGTCTAGTTGTACCACTGTCTATAAAGAGTTTGTATGTTCTCCCTGTGCCCTCAGGGTGCTTCAGCTTCCTCCCATATTCCAAAGATGTACGGGTTAGTAGGCTAATTGGTCACATGCTTGTGATTGGGCTCATAGGACCAGAAGGCTCTGTTACTGTGCTATATCTAAATGAATAAAATAAAAAAAATTAGTTTAATGTTTTTTAGTCACTTTACACAGCATTTCTATTTTGTTTTTATGATTAATACCCTTGAAATTTACTATTATTAAACAATGCTCGGAACTAGTTTAGGAGATTATCTAGCTGATGATAGGATTCCCAGTTACTTGAGATGCAGAGACACAGGATGATTTTTGAACTTTAAACCTGTGCTGATTCCTAGTTTTTGTCTTCTGTGTTGATTAGCTACTCTACAGGGAGAGATTTTTTTTTATTGAGAATGGTAAGTTCAGAAAGTGACCACCCTTCCTCACCTGACACAAGTTAAGTTAACTAACATTTGGAACTCTTCTGTCCATGGTTGACAGGAAGCTTCCCAATTGCTTGATAATAAGTTAGCAAAATGAACAAACGAATGCAAGCTGTGATATGCTCAATAATGGTTCATTTGATTTCAAATTGGATTTATTTTATTAGTGTACAGGCATAATGAAGCCTTGAGAGGGCAAGTGATAGAGTTAAAAGGTTCACAGTTGATGCACTCCTGGAATGTAATGAAGCAAAGCAGTAAATGGAATAGAATAGATGAAATGACCTAGTAAACAGGCCAAAGACAGGTATCTCTTATCACACCCAAAGAAGAGTGCATTTCAGTTGCTGTAATAACAAAGTCAACATGATTAATTTCATGTTAAGGAAGGTCAACCAGAACGTAGGGAAGAAAATTTTATTTCAAGGTAACTGATCTAAATAATGTAACACACACAAAATGCTGAAGGAACTCAGCAGGTCAGGCAGCATCTACAAAATTAATAAACAGTTGACGTTTTGGGCTGAGTCTGAAAAGGGGGAAGATGCATGAATAAAAACTTAGGGGAAGGTGATAGCTGAGGCCAAGCGTGGGAAATGTCAAGGGCTGGAAAAGACAGAATCTGAGCAGGTCTGGGTAAGTACGTGGTCGGAGATTCAGGGCAGCATCTCAACGATTGGCAGGAGAATAGTGTTTCGTAGGACATGATAGACAATTTTCTAGCTAGGAGCAACTGAGGAAAATTGGTAGAAAAGAGATTGATGATGATTGTTATGAATGAATTAATGTGCTGAAGATTATGTGATACAGCGACACGAAGAGAAAAGAATTCATATAAGATGACTCAGAAAGGGACTTGACAGTCTAGACAATACAGTGATGCAATTAAAGTTTAGGATCCTCAATTACGTAGCTGGAGTAATGAAATGTAAATCCATGAGTGATTGCTAAGAATATTCAGGAGCTTCACACTACATTGTTCAGACTCCTTATATATTTCATTCTTTCGTAATTGACCAGTGCAAAGTGATATGATGAAGGGATTTCACATCTTCAGTAAATTTTGTAGTTATACACAGTTATAAATTTAATCTAATTGAATGCATTACTGTATAAAATTCCTCATGGCTGCTGCATTAAAAGCAGAATGCATAAAAGATGCTGGAGGAGCTCAGCAGGTCTGGCAGCATCTATTAACTGCCCTGATGAAGGGTCTCAGACCAAAAAGTTGACTGTTGATTTCTTTCCATAGATGATGTCTGAACTGCTGAGTTCCTCCAGCATTTTTGGGTGTGTTGCTCAAAATTTCCAGCATTTGCAGAATCGTTTGAGTTTCTGTATTAAAAAGGTGCTATTGATTAGCAACTTTTTTTATAGTTATATATCAGTTTGCACGATTTGCCAAAATTTTTGCCTCTCAGATTGTTGTAGGTTCAAATTCATAGCAGAACACACAATCTATGGAGACACTTCAGTTTAACAGGGAAAGGTTGAACAGATTGAGGGGATGGTAGAGGTCTACAAAGTAATAAGGGCATAGATAGAGTAAATGCAAGTGGGCTTTTTCTATTGAGGTTGGATGAGACTAGAACTAGGTGTCATAGGAGAAGGTTGAAAGGTGAAATATTTAAGGGGAGCATGAGAGGGATCTTCTGAGAGTGCGGAACAAGTTGCTAGAAGAAATAGTGGATGTGGATTCAGTTTCAGCATTTAAGAGAAATGTAGATAGATACATGGCTGGGTGGGGTATGAATAGTTATGTTCTGGGTGCAGGGCAATGGGACTAGGCAGAGTAACTGTTTGGCATGGACTAGATGGGCCGAATGGCTTGTTTCTGTGCTATATTGCTTCTTAACTCTAGTAGTGATAGAGTGCTAAATTATTATTGGTGCCAGACTTAAAACAATATATTAGTCTAAGGCAACACAGACAAAATGCTGGTGAAACTCAGCAGATTCGGCACAGCCAAGAAGGGCCAAAAGGCCCGTTTCTGTGCTGTAATGTTCTATGGTTCTATCAGGCTGCATCTACTGAAGTGTATAAACAGTTGACATTTTAGGCCGAGACCCTTCTTCGGGACTGAAATAGAAGGGAGAAGACGTCAGAATAAAAAGATGGACGGAGGAGAAAGAGGCTAGCTGCAAGATGATAGGTGAAGCCAGGTGTGTGGCAAAGGTAAAAAGCTGGAGAAGAAGGACTGTGATAGATTATTTGGAAAATCGTCAGTGTCCGTGAGGCTTTTGCCTTAGGCTAATTGACCACTATATTTGCCTGCATAACTTGAAGTGGCAAAACTCAAAAATTCATTTGCTGTTTTGTGTTTAAGGTTGTTAGTTGGAGCTGATAGTTTTAATATTTTTTCAGAATCCATTCCAGTTATTTCCTTCACAGTAAGCACTGAAAATAAAGAAGGAAACAGAATCAAATACCTGTTTAGGAGCTTTTAGATTTATAACCTTTTAGCCCCCATTTGTAACCAAGCTTTAAAAAGTGGAAAAGTGGTTTGTCTAGTTCACATGACTGAGAAGCAATGACCATCTTCATTGTAAAGCCCGTAGGTGTAATCTGAACACAAGATTCTATAGATGCTGGAAATTTTGAGGGGCACACACAAAGTTCAGAAAGAACTCAAGCTTGTCAGGCAGCATATATAGAGATGAATAAACAGTCAAGACACTTTGGGTCAAGACCCTTCATCAGGACTGGAAAGGAAGGGGACAAAAGCCAGAATAAGTAGGTAGGAGGAGGGGAAGGAGTACAGACTGATAGGTGATGGGGGGAGGGAACTATTGGAAGTTAGGGAATCTGCAATTTGATTATAGTGTAATTATAGATTATGTTTACAGTTTAAGGTGACCGCATATCATAAATAAAGTTGTTCTGTTCTTCTTACTAAAATGATAACTGTGTGGAAAGAACATTTATCTCTTGGGTGAAGCAAATTCACACTGAGGCTTCTAACAATTGTATGCATTGCATTTGGTGCTCATGGTGACGTCTCCTCTAGACAGGAGATACCAAACATCGATCCGACGACTACTTTGCAGAACACTTACACTTGGTCTGTAAAGATGACTTGAGCTAGCAGTTCTCTGTCCCTTTAATTCTGCATCCCACTCCCACTATAATCTCCCTGCCTTTTCCCTCCTACTCTGTTCCAACGAGCCAACCTAAGGTCACGAAGCAGCCTCTCATCTTCCAACTTGACAATTATACAGATCTCAGGACTTAACATTCAATTCAACAATATCAAATTACTTGCCTTTCTAATTTTGTATCTGCATTAGACAGTTCAGATCCAAGGTGATCAACCAGAAATATTCATTAATTTGAGCAACATATACAAAATGCTGGAGGAACTCAGCAGAACAGACAGTACCTACAGTGCCTTGAAAAGTATTCAGCCTCCAATGCTTTGTTCACATAAGTATTACAACCAAGGATTTTAATAAATGAAATTGAGAATTTTTATTTGTGAATCAGATGCTCCATTTTCACAGTAGAGCCCAAATAAGGGAAAATTCTTAAGAAGCTAAAAACTGCACTTCTTGTAGCTATTGCAGCTAGTAGTTTTTTTGGATAAGTCCATTATCTTTGCACAATTTAATAGAGCAAAATTTTCCCATTCTTCCTTGCAAAACTGCTCAGGTTTTCTGGCAGAGGCTAGCAGGTTTTTAACCAGCATTCATCTTCCCATCATTCTTACCCAATTTTCAGTCCCTGCTGCTGAAAGCATCCCCATAGCATGATGCTGCCACCACCATACTTCACAGTAGGGATGATGTTACCTGTCTGATGCACAGTATTAGATTTACACACACATATCACTTATCAAGATCGTCTTCTACATCTTTATCGTATCTTCAAAGCAGCACTTTGCAAAGTCTTCACAGGCAAAGATATGCTTTCTTTAGCCAGGGCTTCTTACTTGCCACTCTTGCATAAATACCTTTTTTGTGCAAGGCCTTAGAGATGGTGGAGCCATGAACTTCATTTCCAGTTGTAGCACGGATTTCTACAGCTCACTCAGTAGCTGTTGGCAACACTTACAAGTACCATTCTTCTTTTGATCAACAATGTTTTGTAGATTAGCTCAAAAATCCTACTTAAATACATTTTACATAAAAAAAATGAGACAGTAAAATGTGTATATAGTTGTGGGGGCTGAATACATTTTCAAGGCACAGTATGCAGTGAACTAAATAGTCGATGTTCAGGGATGAAACCCTTCATTAGGACTCAATTTAATTAACTTTTTCACTCCACAGATTCTGCCTGACTTTTTTATTTTAAGCATCAATAATTTGCAGACTTTCCCATCTCCAGATTTCACATTGCATTCTTTCCCACTTTTTTCATTTATCTCCTCCTCTAAATCACTTCTAGACAGGTCACATTTGATTACCCCAGGCTCTACCATTCTCCTTCAGCTGGTACCACCACCACTTTGAGTCGTAGAGTCCTAGAAAGTTACAGCACAGAAACTGGCCCTATAGCCCATCTAGTCAGTGCCAAACCATTTAAACTGCATACTCCCATCGACCTGCACTGGGACTGTAGCCCTCCAAGTACCTTTCCAAACTTCTCTTAAAGGTTGAAAATGAGCTCGCATGTACCACTTGTGCTGGTAGATCATTCCATACTCTCACAACCCTCTGAGTGAAGAAATTTCCCTTCACATTCCCCTAAACTTTTTACCTTTCGCCCTTAACCCATGACCCTTAGTTGTAGTCCCACCCAACCTCAGTGGGAAAAGCCTGCTTGCATTAAACTTATCTATACCCCTCATAATTTTGTATACCTCTATCAAATCTCCACTCAATCTTCAGCATTCCAGTAATAAAGTCCTAACCTGTTCAGTCTTTCCACTAGCTCAGGTCCTCCAGATCTGGCAACATCCTTGTAAACTTTCTTTGTGTTCTTTCTGTCTTATTTTCACCTTTTCTGTTGGTCAGTGACCAAACCTCACACAATACTCCAAAATAGGCCTCAGCCATGTCTTACACAACTTCACTATTAACATCTAATCTCCTGTACTCAGTACTTAGATTTCTGAAGGCCACAGTGCCATAAGTTGTCTTTATGACTTTATCTACCTGTGAGACCACTTTCAATGAATTATGGACCTGTATTCCCTGAACCCTTTGTTCTATCGCACTCTTCAGTGCCCTATCTAACCTGTGTTAACCATTCTGTTCCCATCTTTACCTTGTCAAAGACATTCTGCACATTCCAGCCCTCTATCTTCTCTGCAGCTTAAACACTATTTGACATATAACTTTTCTGAGTTGTGATGAAAGATCACTGGCCTGAAGCATTAGTTCATTTTCTTTTTCCACTGTCTGTCTGGCCCTATTACAATTTTTGGTATTCTCTATTTTTAGTTTAGATTTCCAACACTGGTAATTTTTAGCATTTTCAACATTACTTTTTTAAGTGATAGTTAATCTTTAAAAGTATATTTCTGGAAATGGTAAAGCAGTTGTGTACTAAACAATAGCAAGCATGAAAGTCCAAAATTTCTGAGTTGATGCCAGCAGAACAATGCTGAGCAATACCATGAACCAGGTAAGGGAGAGAGAAAGTAATTAGGCTTCCCACACCTGTCATCAAACAGCCGACTCAATATGCTGACATGTTGTGCTAGTGTTTTTGACTTCAGTGTTTTGTTTCAACAATTATTTCCAAATGCTGCCCGTCACAAATGTTATCTTTGTGGAGTGGCTGTGATGCAGTGTTCTGCAGCATGACAAATAAGTATTTGGGAAGCAAGGGTCATATCTTATAGGTCATACGGAAAGCAGTCTTTGAATTCTATCCTCAGAACCGTGCAAAGGATGAGACAGCAGTTTACAGCTTGTGGGCTGCTAAGCAGCAATAACCGTCAGCAGGAAACTTATTTACTGTGTCTAAACATTAGGTTCCTGTCTCACTTCTGTTTTTATGTGGCACTGTGTTAAAACACACACACACACACATACACACACACACACACACACACACACATCATTTAAGATTGCAAAGGGCATGACCTCAAATAGAATTCTTGAGCTGAGAAGTTGGGTTGGAACTAGGTGTAGTTTATTTTTGGTAAATCCTTTGCCAACGTGAACTAGCATTAATAAAAATAAATCTGAATAAAATACCTCTCAGTTTCAGATTTAACATTAAATGTTTGAGTTCTGGCAAAGATTTTGGATTTGAAAAGTTACCCGTATCTCTTTCCACAGATTCTTTCTGACAAGCTGAGTATTTCCAGGTGTTTTTTCATTTTATTGCAAATTTCCATTACCTGATTTTGTTTTATTTTCATGAAGCCTTCTAGTTTGCATAAGATCTCTCTGCAGACAATGCCTATACTGAGATGCTTTTGAAATGTTTGGAATAAACTTGTGGTATTGAACTCTTATTGGTAAATGCTGATTTTGTTTCACACTGACACATTGATTTAAAAAAAAGACTTCCGTTATTGATAACGAGAGTTTGTTAGTGTGCAGCTTGTTAATTGCAGCTTATTAGTGTGAATGGAGTAACTTAATTACTGTAGTTAGAATTGGCATTGTGAATAACTTGTTCTGTATGCCATTCAGATGTACAGAACAGTGATATTGGGGTTAGAGTTCAATAACATCATCCTTTGCTCTTGGTTTAGATGCATTAATGGTAGTTAACTAATTAAGTCCTGAAAACAATTCAATAAAACTTGGATCAACTGCTTAAAAATAGATAATGTTGGTTTTGGTTAAAATATTCCAAAAATATTGAACTCTGCAGCACAGTAGAAGCACTAGTTTTGAAAAATATTTGAAAAAATAATTAGCAACAAAGCAATAAAGCAGGAAACTTGGACTAGGATATATATAAAAGTTCTAAAATGCTACTATGCAGGAGTTCTGGTAGAATTTGTTCTGTGAGTGTAGAAAGTGATTTTTTTACTTACAACATGAGTAAAGCATGTAATTGGCATAACTCCTAGATTTTCTGTAACAGCACATGATTTGAATTCACAAGCTCTTAAAATGATGATTCCTAACAGAAGTCGCTACTTTAAATCGTGGGGCTGAAATATACAGTATTGCAGAGATCCAAGTCTGACATCTCTTGCAGACAGATCTCTTTTGTAAGCCATAGGTGGGCATCCAGGGAAGCATTAGTATCACTACTCTAAAAGAGTAACGAAGCTTTACCTTGAACATAAGACAGTTAGTTTGTATGTGATAATTGTATTGCTGGTGTCATTGTTAGTAGTCTCATAAAGAGCCTCTGTAACCTGTATTTGAGTGGACTTCTGTCAAACTGTTAAAACTTGTACATGTCGTCACGGCCCAAACAGTTTCTTTAGCAGGTAGTTAGTACTCCAGTTTCATTGTGTTGATGACAAACTTGTCTTAGATTAGATGATACTACTGATGCATACACAGTGTCAGTAAAGTCAGTTAGTCTTATTGAGTTGGTGTTAAGGAAAGCAAATTCAATGTTAGCATTCATTTCAGGAGGACCAGATTACAAAGGCAAGAATGTAATGCTGAGGCTTTATAAAGCAATTGGAGTACTGTGATTAGTTTTGGGCCCCTTAGCTGACATTGGAGAGGGTCTAGAAAAGATTCACAAGAATGATCTTTGGAATGAAAGGTTAGCAAATGAGGAGCATTTGATAGTTCTAGGCCTGTACTTGCTGAAGATTAGAATAGGGGAAATCTCATTGAAACCTATTGAATATGGAAAGGCCTACAAGGATGAATGTGGAGAGGATGTTTCATATAGTGGGGGATTCTAGGACCAGTGGGCACAATCTCAGAATATAAAGCTGTCCCTTTAGAACAGAAATGAGGAAGAATTTCTTTAGCCAGAGGGTGATGTATCTGCGGAAATCATTGCCACAGATAGTTGTCCAGGCTAAGTCATTCATTGGGTATATTTAAAGCGGCGATTGATAGGTTCTTGATTAACCAGGGCATCAAAGGTTAAAGGGAGAGGGCAGGAGAATGAGGGATAATAAATCAGCTATGGTGAAATGGTGGAACAAGCTCGATGGACTCAATGGTTTAATTCTGCTCCTGCTTCTTATGGTCTAACTGTAGTTGCCTTCAAGTGTCATTGTACATCCTGCAGCTCAGCGCTCAGTACTATTATTCTTGAAAACTAGTCAATAAGCTTCAGGATCTTGGCCTTAATACCTTCTCTTTTGATCCTCGATTTCATCATTTGCAGACCCTGGTCAGTTATTTCTGATTGACATGTCCTCCACAGTCTCCATCACCACAGATGCACCACAAGGCTGTGCTTAGCCCCCTACTCTATGACTGTGTGGCTAAACACAGCTCCAATGCCATATTCAAGTTTGCTCACTGTCTTTGGCCAAATCAAAAATGGTGACAAATCAGCATTTTAGAGGAAGTTTGAAAATCCAGTGAGTGGTGCCACAAGAACAACTTCTCACTCAATGTCAGCAAGACAACGGAGCTGATTATTGACTACTTTAGGAGGAGGTAACTGAAGGTCCATAAGTCAGTCCTCATCAGGAGATCTGAGGGGAGAATTTCAGCACTTTAAATTGCTTGGTATTATCATTTCAGAGGATCTGTCCTGGGCTGTGCAAATACAAAGAAAAGGTATGACAGCGGCTCTACTTAGAAACTTGCAAAACTTTAGCATGACATTTAAAACTTAGACAAACTTCTATAGACGTGTAGAGGAGAGTATATTGACTGGTTGCATCATGGCCTGATGTGGAAACACCAATGCCCTTGAATGGAAAATCCTACAAAAAGTTGTGGATATGGCCTAGTCCTTCACGGGTAATGTCCTCCCCACCGTTGAGCACATAAACTTTGTGCACTATCACAGGAAAGCAGAATCCATCATTAAGGACCCCACAACACCCATGCAATGCTCTGTCCTCACTGTTGGTATCAGGAAGAAGGTACAGGAGCCTCAGGACTCACACCACCAGGTTCAGGAACAGTTATTACCCCTCAGTCATCAGGCTCTTGAACCAGAGGAGATAACTTTATTCAACTTCACTTGCCCCGTCACTGAACTGTTCCACAACTTCAAAGATTCTTTGTCTCATGTTCTTGATATTTATTGTTTATTGATTTATTCTTATTTCTTTCTTTGTATTCGCACAGTCCATTGTCTTTTGCACATTTGTTGCTTTTCCATACTGTTGGGCGTGGCCTTTCATTGATTCTATTGTGGTTCTTGGATTTATTGATTATGCCCTCAAGAAAATGAATCTTAGGGTTGTATATGGCGACATATATGTACTTCAATAATGAATTTACTTTGAACTTTATAACCTTAAGGAATTCCATAGTGCTTTACTATGGTGTTGTTAGTGTCATCAGTGAAATTTAAATGCAGAAAGGCTTAACACAGAGCACTTAACACATCATTTTCATTTTTATGTAGTGTATGTTAGATTCAACTCTTCATTCACCACAGCAACTCTGAGATTATCCGTGTTACAGTCTGGAAAGAAATGTTAATTAAGAAACAGGAAGAAACAAAAATAAAAGATAAATATTTAATTAGTAAAACAGTGTCATATCAATAAATATGGTGTCCATTTTATTACTTGTTTGGATTAGCTAAAATAATCCTGACTGGTATATAGTAAATCAAGGAAAAAGTATGATGAATGTTGTAACAGCTTCGGAGAACATGGGTAAGCTAGACAAATGAACACTTACAATATATAATAAATGCAATTCAGTGCAGCCAAATATGCTGTATACTTTATAGAATTAAGAATTAATCTGTCCGTCATGCCTATGACAACGTTAGCATTTAGAGCAGTAACGAAGGTCCTCCATCTTTGCCTAACCATACTGTCACACAAAGAAGAATTCTTCATTACTGTTTCTGTAAAAGACTTTTTTTTTAACCAGTCAAGATTGTTAGCCTTGGATCCCATGCCTCCTTACTTTCTCAATAAGCCTTGCATAGGGTACCTTATCAAATGCCTTGCTGAAATCCATATATACTATTCCTACTGCTGTACCTTCATCAATGTGTTTAGTTACATCCTCAAAAAATTCAATTAGATTCATAGGCACAAGACTGATTCTGGGAACAAAAGTGTTATCATAATAGGCACGTTTAATGGGTCTGGGTCTGTACTCACAGGAATTTAGAAAGATAACGGGGGGATCTCATTGAAACCTTTCGGGTGTTGAAAGGTCTAGACAGAGTAGATGTGGAAAGGATGTGGTAGGGGAGTCTAGGACATGAGTGCACAGTCTCAGGATAGAAGGGCGTCCATTTAAAAGGGAGATGCGGAGAAATTTCTTTAGCCAGAGGGTTGTGAATTTGTGGAATTTGTTACCATGGGCAGCTGTGGAGGCCATGTTGTTGGGTGTATCTAAGGCGGAGATTGATTCACGAATTCACTGTCCTTGGCATTGAAGGTTGCGGGGAGAAGGCTGGGGAGGGGAGTAAAAAAGGATCAGCCATGATTGAATGGTGGAGCAGACACAATGCATCAAATAGCCTAATTCTGCTCCTATGTCTTAATGTCTTGTGGTCTGTTTGGCATGGGTGAACCTGCCAAGAGCCAAAGCAAAAGCCCCTATCTCCAGCCAAGATAGCTCTCTGGGTCATTAATGCACATAAGCCTCCAAACCCTACGACAAGGTTGTGGTCCTCTTGGGGTTAAGAATAAATAGCTCCTAGTAAGATCTCCTGTCATGCAGGCACAAGCATCTTTGGTATTACAAACTGTTTGTATATCGAGGGTTATTGCATGCAAAACCCACAGCAAAATAAAATTAGAGGTACTTGTAATGTGCCTTCTCAGCATAGCTTTTATAGAAAGGATGTTATATTATGATATAGAAAAATGTCAGGTATGGGGAATATTTGAAAGATTTGAATAGATTACAGAGGGAATCAACATTTTGAAAAGTTATGTGTGATAGCGTTCTCAGACATACAGATTACCTAACTAAAATCAATGTAAAAATGGGAATGGAATTCTCTAGGAAGTTTTGTGTCAAACTGAAGTATAGGTTGACAATTGATTGATTTAGAATTTTAACTAAAACAGTTAAAGAAACTGCAAATTAATCAACAGTTAACAGAAACTCCTTATCAGTGGCAGTTAACAGTTAAAACAGTCAAATCAGGTAAGAAATTACTTTCAGCAAAAGGCTGAATCAGGACTTGTAAATAGGATGTGGCTGTAAAAGGTGTATAAATGTAAATTGTTTCAGTTGCTGCTGAGTGGACTGTATATTGTCTAGAGGTTGAAATTCAGTAAGTGTATGTAAGACTGAAAGAGAAAGATGCTGCATCTTGTTTACTTGTACTGTGTGCAAGCTTAAGACAGTAAGCATTTAAAATATTGCCAAAAGTTTAATTGCTTAGTGCAGGTTATTATATTTATTAAAAATTGCAACAGCCTTTAAATAATAGACTCAAATACACAGAGCAAATAGTGTGGTTTGTAAATATTGAAACTGCACAACAAACACGTTGGCAGTCAATGTCTCTGGCTCTGATCAGTGATCTGCAGTGTGAGTTCAGTCTGCAAATAAGAATCAGGAGGGTTATTTGGGCACTTCATCATAGACCTTGCTCCCAACTTTTGTGAGTTAGCTGGAAATGGTTAAGGAGAAGCTTGTTTAAGATGGCAATCTGAGTGATCTGGAGAAGAAGAAGCTGCAGAAATTAATCCTGTCCATCAGGTTCAATATTGTGGTAACCTGCAAGGAAAAGGCTAAAGATTGTTCAAATGCTTGAGAAAGAATGGAAGTGTAATGTTCTTAGAATTCAGAGTTCAAAGTAAATTTATAATCAAAGTCCATATATGTCACTATATATAACCCCGAGATTTATTTCTTGCAAGCATAATCAATAAATCTATAAAATAAGAATCATAACAGACTGTACCAACTAGGATGTTCAGTCAGTGTGTGAAAGACAGCAAACTGTGCAAATACAAAGAAAAAATAAATAAACAATAAATATCGAGGAGGTGAGATGAAGTGTCTTTGAAAGTGTCCATTGGTTTTGGGAACATTTCAGTAATGGGGCACATGAAGCTGAGTGAAGTTATCTCCTTTGGTACTCCATGTACCTATCCAAAAGCCTCTTAAGAGACCCTATATCGTATCTGCCTCTACCAGTGTTGCCGGCAGCCCATTCCATGCACTCACCACTCTCTGAGTAAAAAACTTACCCCTGACATCTCCTCTGTACCTACTGCCCAGCACCTTAAACCTGTGTCCTCTTGTGGCAACTATTTCAGCCCTGGGAAAAAGCCTCTGACTATCCACACGATCAATACCTCTCATCATCTTATATACCTCTATCAGGTCACCTCTCATCCTCTGTCACTCCAAGGAGAAAAGGCTGAGTTCACTCAACCTATTCTCATAAGGCATGTTCCCCAATCCAAGCAACATCCTTGTAAATCTCTTCTGCACCCTTTCTATGGCTTCCATATCCTTCCTGTAGTGAGGCGACCAGAACTGGGCACAGTACTCCAAGTGGGGTCTGACTAGGGTCCTATATAGCTGCAACATTACCTCTTTGCTCCTAAATTCTATCCCACAATTGATAAAGGCCAGAACACCACAATTGATAAACGCCTTCTTAACCACAGAGTCAACCTGCGCAGTAGCTTTGAGCGTCCTATGGACTCTGATCCCAGGATCCCTCTGATCCTCCACACTGCCAAGAGTCTTACCATTAATACAATATTCTGCCATCATATTTGACCTACCAAAATGAACCACTTCACACTTATCTGGGTTGAACTCCATCTGCCATTTCTCAGCCCAGTTTTGCATCCTATCAATGTTCCTAATCCTAATCTTCCTAATCCATCCCTCCACTTCCTCATCCAGGTCATTTGTAAAAATCACGAAGCGTAAGGGTCCCAGGACAGATCCCTGAGGCATTCCACTGGTGACTGACCTCCATGTAGAATAGGAACTGTCTACAACCACTCTTTGCCTTCTGTGGACAAGCCAGTTCTGGCTCCACAAAGCAATGTCCCCTTTGATCCCATGCCTCCTTACTTTCTCAATGAGGCCTAGCGTGGGGTACCTTATCAAATGCTTTGCTAAAATCCATATACACTACATCTACTGCTCTTCCTTCATCAATGTGTTTAGTCACATCTTCAAAAAATTCAAACAGGCTTGTAAGGCACGACCTGCTCTTTACAAAGCCATGCTGACTTCCCCTAATCATATTATACCTCTCCAAATATTCATAAATCCTGCCGCTCAGGATCTTCTCCATCAACTTTCTAACCACTGAGGTAAGACTCACTGGTCTATAATTTCCTGGGCTATCTCTACTCCCTTTCTTGAATAAAGGAACAACATCCACAGCCCTCCAATCCTCCAGAACCTCTCCCATCCCCATTGATGATGCAAAGATCATCGCCAGAGGCTCAGCAATCTCCTCCCTCACCTCCCATAGTAGCCTGGGGTACATCTCATCCAGTCCCGGTGACTTATCCAACTTGAATTTTTCGGAAAGCTCCAGCACATCCTCTTTCTTCATATCCACATGCTCAAGCTTATCAGTCTGCCGCAAGTCATCACTACAATCACTAAGATCCTTTTCCATAGTGAATACTGAAGTAAAGTATTCATTATGTACCTCTGCTATTTCCTCCCTTTCCCACTGTCACACTTGATTGGTCCTATTCTTTCACATCTTGTTCTCTTGCTCTTCACATACTTGTAGAATGCCTTGGGGTTTTCCTTAATCCTGCCTGCCAAGGCCTTCTCATGGCCCCTTCTGGCTCTCCTAATTTCCTTCTTAAGCTCCTTCCTATTAGCCTTATAAATTTCTAGATTGCTAACATTACCTAGCTCTCTGAACCTTTTGTAAGCTTTTCTTTTCTTTTTGACTAGATATATTACAGCCTTTGTACACCATGGTTCCTGTACCCTACCATAACTTCCCTGTCTCTTTGGAACGTACCTATGCAGAACTCCACACAAAAATCCCCTGAACATTAGCCACATTTCTTCTGTACTTTTCCCTGAGAACATCTGTTTCCAATTTAAGCTTCCAATTTCCTGCCTGATAGCCTCATAATTCCCTTTACTCCATACTTACATGCAGTTGTGTACATACATCTACTGATGCCTCTGGACACATCTTCAGTGATGTTCCTGGAACCATCATGTGTTTTGGGTCTTTCAACATCATATACCCTCCTCCAGGTGACCCAGCCAGGTCTGATCAGACCCCAGCTTGTATCCAGATGGCTAGCTACACATGACTCCATGGCTCCCCTCTTTTGAGCCACAGCCCTCTTGAAGCCATCTCTGCCGCATCGGTGGTACTGCGGATGGCTCTCCTCTTCCTCTCTCCCTTGATGCCCAAATCGCTGAAGGCTCTGGCTAAAGAATGAGCTGTGAATTCCCTGCATCTAACCTCCACTGGTAGACACCTTACTCTCCATTCAGCTAATACTATGCCATTTTATATAAGGGTCGAGCATCCGCGGATATTGGTATCCGCGGGGTGTCCTGGAACCGATCCCTCGCGGATACCGTGGGACGACCGTACATCAGGCTCAAAGGACTTTTGTTTATAATAATGTCAAATTGTGAAAAGTTTTTGTTACTTGTGGTATGCTTGTATTTATGAGAGAGCAAGATTGTAATATGCCATTTTACCTTTTGTTTTGCTGTGCCAGCAGTCATCAAGAATAAAACATACATTTCAAAGTTAGACCAATGTTTAAATTAGACTAGGAGGAGTTGATTTCATATAATTTGCTCTGCTTGTCATTATTCTGACATTTATTTTACACACTGAGGGTAGAGGAAATAAGGAAGTGATATAATTTTTGTGCCTTGCAGCTAATTATCTGGAGGAGGAGGCACCCCTCCAGAGTGATGTCTGAGTTTTTTTCCTCTGTATTTCTGGATAAGCAGATTTGGACACGGTGATAGGCTGTCTTGCCAAGTACAACTTTTTTTGTGTTGCATCAGAATCTATGTGTTTAAGATAAATTATGCTCTAGGGTGGAATTCCTTACTTAATTTTTTTGCCAAAGACTTGGCTGTGAGTAATAGACAGTTCAGTAGAGTTTTAGCAGACTGCAGGAGCAGCCATTGTGAGGTCCACTTTAGGGAGTGAAGAATGTGATGATACAATGAGAACCATGTGTTAGGGCAATTGATGAAGGGAAATATTTGCCAATGGCTCTATTTTCTCCCATTCATTCCTTGGCTGGATTTATTTTCACCCATCTTTGTATATTCAAATGTACTAGAAATTAATGTAACCCTTTCCAACGGAATATTTATCGTTTTAGGGAGGAGAAAGGGCTGTCCATCATCTCATTGGTTCATGTGTGCCTCCAATAGCTGGTTCACCATGTAGAACTTTTAGGAGGTAGTGAGTTGCACCCACCCTTTTGAGAAGGTGGAATGCAATGGGACGGAAGTGTAGCACACACAACATTCTGGAGGAACTGAGCAGGTTGACGCAGCATTTGTGGAAGGGAATAAAGAGTGTTTCAGACTGAGACCCTTCAGCAGGACTGGAAAGAAATGGGGGAAGATGCCAGAATAAGAAGGTGGGGAAAGGGGAAGGAGGACAAAGTGGAAGGTGATTGGTGAAGCCAGATGAGGGGGCATGAGTATTTTTGTTTGTTTCTGAAGCTGTCCAAATATAGAGGATGCGATCATCAACTGAAAAATTCTATCTCTTGTGGTGCTCGAGAAGCAGCTTAAAGACTTTATATAAATGCATGCTTTTGTTGAATTTAAATATATGTTAGCTCATTTGTATAAATGTAAGTATCCACCAAAATGCAAAACTAGATCATGTATTCTCTGAAAGGCAAGCTAACAGTACTGCTGACCAGTGAAATGTAAGTTATTTTATTTGTTTCCTGTTATTTATCCCCTGATGAAATCATACCTTCATTGTTGCTTCCTGGATGATGGTAGAAGAGATTAAATTGTTCTCTAAACTGATAACAATAGACACCCCATGCTGGTTCTCTGCCTGCCCTGACTTTTTTTAGACTCCCTGCCCTGATTATATTTTTTTTGTAGACACCCCACCCTGGATCCTTTTTTGTTGTAGGCACCCTGCCCTGGATCTTTTTTCTGTAAACCCCCCCCCCCCACTCTGGATCTTTTCTTTTAGACACACCCCTGGATCTCTTTTTTGTAGGCACCCCACCCTGGATCTTCTCTTTTCAGACACCCTGTGCTGGTTTTCTGCCTGCCCTAGATCTTTTTTTAACAACTGTCCTCATCTTCTTGGACACCCCATGATGGTTCTCCATCATTGATGCTGAACTCACCCGTATCTTCTCCATTTCCAGAACATCTGCACTCACCCCCCTTCCTGCCCTCTTAACAAAGGTAACAGTTCCTCTTGCCTTTACCACCCCATGACCCTCCATATCTAACACATTATTCTCAGCAAATTTCACCATCTCCAAATGGATTATACCATCAAACATATGTTTACCTCGCTGCCCTCCCCACTTTCTGCAGAGATTGCTCCCTCCGTGTATCCCTTGTCCATTTGTCTCTCCCACTAATCTCCCTCCCGGCACTTATCCCTGAAAGTGGCCACAGTGCTACATCTGCCCATTCACCTTCTTCCTCACTCCCATTCAGGGCCTCAAGCAATCCTTCTAGGTGAGGCAAAACTTCACCTGTGAATCTGCTGGGGTTGTCTATTGTGTCTGGTGCTCCTGATGCTGCCTCTACATTGGTGAGACACTTTGTAAATTAGTGGACTGCTTCATCGAGCATTTCTGCTCCATCCAGCAAAAGCAGGACTACCTGGTGGCTAAATATTTTAATTCCAATTCCTGTTCCTGTTCTGACACGTCAGTCCATGGCCTTCTGATGGGACACCCTCAGGATGGAGGGGCAACACCTTATATTCCGTCTGGGTATTTTCCAATCTGATGGCATGAATATCTATTTCTCCTTCTGATATAATAAAATTCCTTCCCTCCCCTGTTCTTCTATTTCCCACTCTGGCCTCTTACCTCTTCTCATCTGCCTATTACTTCTCCCTGGGTCTGTTTCTCCTTCCCTTCCTCCTATGGTCCATTCTCCTCTCCTATCAGATTCCTTCCTTTCTGCCCTTTTCCTTTTCTACCCACTTGGCTTCCTTCACCTATCGCCTTCTAACTATCCTTCTTCCCCACCCCCTATCTTTTTATTCTGGCGTCTTTCCCCTTCCTTTTCAGTTCTGAAGAAGGATCTTGGTCCAAATTATCGACGATTTGTTCATTTCCCTGGATGCTGCCTGACCTGCATTTTGTGTGGTTTGCTCTGGATTTCCAGCATCTGCAGAATCTCTCGTGTTTCAAAGATTCAAACTGTGTTTATTGTCAAAGTATATACTCAGAATGCAACTCTGAGATTCATCCTGCTGCAAGCAGCCATGAAACAAAGAAGTACCATGGAACCCATTCACGAAAAAAATCAAACATACAATGTGCAAAAGCGAATAAATTGCACAAATGACAAGAAGTGTGCAAACACATAAAATATCAAGCATGAAGTGATTTGTAATCCATTGCCTGTAATTGATTCTTGATTTCAATCTTGTCTGCTGTTGTGGACTGTTCTGGCTCCGGAAGTGCAAAGATTTGCTAACAGTAAAATAAAGACTTGTGTGCTAAATGATTAGCAATATAGCCAATATGATCTAACAATAAATAGATAACATCTTATTAGTTATTATAATAAACTTGTTTAAAGGATCATTAATCACATTAACAATTTTATTAATTGATGTTTTTAAATACAAACTTCTTGGCTTTTCCTTTCAAAGTTCAAAGTAAATTTATTATCAAAAGACATATCATCGTATACTACCATGAGATTCATTTTCTTGCAGGCATTCATAGTAAATAGAAATAAACACAATGGAATCAATGAAAATGCTCAAGTAAGGACAGACAAACTGTGCAAAAGACAACAAACTGTGCTAATACAAAAAGGAGATAAAAGTAATCATAATAAATGTATAAGCAATAAATTTTAAGAATATGATTTGTAAAGTCTTTAAAAGTATCCATAGGATTTGTGAATATGATATCATTACTTGCTTAAAAGGTTATCAGTCTATCATGGGTGCTAATCTCCCTAGGGTTGAGGACACCTTCAAAGGCAATGCCTCAGAAAGGCAGTGTCCATTATTAAGGACCTCCACCATCCAGTACATCTACTCTTCTTATTACTACCATCAAAGAACAGGTACTGGAGCCTGAAGCGATGCAGTCAACATTTCAGTTGAGCCTCTTCCCCTCTGCCATCAGAATTTTGAATAGACAATGAACGCATGTACATTACCTCACCATTTTTCCTTTCTTTTTGCACTACTATTTGATTTAATTTGATATATATTTTATTGTAATTTATTGATTTTTCATTCTACGATGCAGTGATCTGCTGACACAAAACAAATTTCACAATGTGCAGAATGTCAGTAATATTAAACTTGATTCTGAATTTCATTAAGAATTTTATTAAATGATTTTTTAAAAATAGAACTTTTTGATGTTTGCTTTTATGGATATGCTATCCTTTTTGATGTCCTATCATTTGCACATGCTTTGATGTATTTATTTTCAAATATAGTCCCTTGTATGTGGATTATTCCAATTTCCTTTGCAACTTCTTTGCCTCCTTGTTCTGACCTTGGCACAACAACGTCACAGTAGGGTTGGCAAAGCAGTCTTATGTACTTCAGTTTTCCTCTCTGGATCTCTAGCTGCTGATTTAAATGATTATTAATGGTAACATTAACACATAAGATGACTGAAATATGTACTTGGTCTTTAGCCTGGATAACATAGTAGCAGAAAGTCATTTGTAGTTTTGTGCTATAGCTTGTGTAACAAGGGTTAAAAGTGGAAAAAAATAGGATGGTTTATGTTGAATATTTGTTGTGTTTAATTGAACCTAATTAATGTACAGATCTCCTTTAATCTACTGACCTGATTATGGTACTAAACTCTTGTGATTCATGATAAGCTGCATTGCTGTACTAAGTGTTGCATGACTTGGAAGAAAGAAAGAAATAATATTAAATTATTAGAAAAGGATGACATAGAATTAGAAGGTGTAGAGTCTCTGTGGGTCAAGTTAAGAAATGGCAAGGGTAAAAGGACCCGAATGGCAGTTGTATACAGGCCTCCAAACAGCAGCCGGGATGTGGATTACAAATTACAGCAGGAGATAGAAAAGGCGTGTCAGAAGGGCAATGTCATGATAATTGTTGGGGATTTTAACATGAAAGTATATTGGGAAAACCAGGCCAGTGCTGGACCTCAAGAGAGCGAATTTGTGGAATGTCTAAGGGATGGCTTTTTAGAACAGATTGTTGTTGAGCCCACTAGGGGATCAGCTGTGCTGAATTGGGTGCTGTGCAATGTTCTGGAGGTGATAAGAGAGTTTAAGATTAAGGAACCCTTAGGGAACAATGTGATTGAGTTCACTTTGAAATTTGAGAAGGAGAAGCTAAATTCCAATGTGTTAGTAATTCAGTGCAATAAAGGAAATTACAATGGCATGAGAGGGAAACTGGCCAAAGTTGACTGGAAAGGGACACTAGCAGGAAGGACAGCAGAGCAGCAATAGCTGGAGTTTCTGTGAAAAATGAGGGAAGTACAAGACAGATATATTCCAAATGAGAAGAAATTTTCGACTGGAAGAAGGACACTACCGTGGCTGACAAGTGAAGTCAGAGCCAAAGTAAAAGCAAAAGAGAGGGCCTACACAGAAGCCAAATCTAGTAGGAAGATAGAGGATTGGGAAACTTTTAAAAACTTGCAGAAGGAAACTAAGAAGGTCATTAGGAAGGAAAAGATGGATTATGAAAGGAAGCTGGTGATTAATATCAAAAAGATACTAAAAGCTTTTTTAACTATATAAAGGGTAAAAGAAAGTTGAGGGTTAATATAGGACCAATAGAAAATTATGCTGGACATATTGTAATGAGAGATGCAGAGATGGCAGAGGAACTGAATGCGTATTTTGCATCAGTCTTCACAGTGGAAGACATCTGCAGTGTCCTAGACATTCAGGAGTGTCAGAGAAGTGAAGTTTGTGCAGTGAAAATTATGACTGAGAAGGTGCTCAGTAAGCTTAATGGTCTGAGGATAAATCTCCTGGACCTGATGGAATGCACCCTCAGATTCTGAAGGAAGTAACTGGAGAGATTGCGGAGGCATTAACAATGATCTTTCAAGAACCGATAGATTCTGGCATTGTACTGGATGACTGGGAAATTGCAAATATCCCTACATTATTTAAGAAGGGTGGAAGGAAAGGAAACTATAGATCAGTTAGCCTGACATAAGTGGTTAGAGAGGTTGTTGAAATTGATTGTTAGGGATGAGATTATAGAGAACCTGGAGGCACATGACAAGATAGGCCAAAGCCAGCATGGTTTCCTGGCAGGAAATTCCTGCCTGACTAACCTACTGCAATTTTTTTGAGGAAATTACAAGCAGGGTAGACAAAGGAGATGCAGTAGATAGGTGTACTTGGATTTTCAGAAGTCCTTTGACAAGGTGCCGCACATGAGGCTGCTTAGCAAGATAAGAGCACATGGAATTACAGGGAAGCTACTAGCATGGGTGGAGCATTGGCTGATCAGCAGAAAACAGAGAGCGGGAATAAAGGAATCCTATTCTGGCCTACTGCCGGTTACCAGTGGAGTTCCACATGTGTTGGTTTTGGGACTGCTACTTTTTATGATGTATGTCAATGATTTAGACTATGGGATTAATAGATTTGTGGCTAAATTTGATATAAAGATAGGTGGAGGTGCGGGTAGTGTTGAGGAAACAGAGAGCCTCCAGAGAGACTTAGATAGTTTATGGGAATGGGCAAAGAAGTGGCAAATGAAATACAATGTTGGAAAGTGTGTACTTTGGTGGAAGAAATGAAATGGCAGACTATTATTTAGATGGGGAGAGAATTCAAAATGCAGAGATCCAAAAGGACTTGGGAGTCCTTGTGCAAACACCCTAAAGATTAACCTCCAGATTGAGTAGGTAAATGCAATGCAATCCAGAAGGCAAATGCAATGTTGGCATTCATTTCTGGAGGCATAAAATATAAGAGCAGGGTTGTGATGTTGAGGCTCTATAAGGCACTCATGAGACCACATTTGGAATATTGTGTGCAGTTTTGGGCTCCTTATTTTAGAAAGGATATACTGACATAGCAGAGGGTCCAGAGAAGATTGACCAGAATGATTCCATGAATTAAAGGGTTTACTGTATGAGGATCATATGGCAGCTCTTGGGCTATATTCCCTGGAGTTCAGGAGATTGAAGGGGTGATCTCTTAGAAATATTCTGAATGTTAGAAGGCCTGAACAGATTAGATATGCCAAAGATATGCCATGGTAGGGGAGTCTAGTACAAGAGGGCATGACTTCGGGATTGAAGGACGTCCATTTAGAACAGAAATGTGAAGAACTTACTTTAGTCAAAGGGTGGTAAATCTGTGGAATTTGTTGCCACATGTTTGTGTCATTGGGTGCATTTAAGGCAGAGGTAGATAGTTTCTTGATAGCCAGGGCATCAAAGAGTATCTGGAGAAGGCAGGGGAGTGGGAATGACTGGAAGAATTGGATCAGCCCATAATTGAATGGCGGAGCAGACTCGATGGGCCAAATGGCTTACTTCTGCTCCTATATCTTATGGTCTTATGAAAGACCATGGAACATAAACAGGGTATACTTACACAATTTAGCAATTCGCTAACGAGCTGGTGAACGGCATAACATTTTTGAATCATTGGGCTCTCTTCCAGGGAAGATGGGACCTATACAGAAAGGACAGTTTGCACCTGAACTGGAAGACTAATATCCTAGTGAAAGGTTTGCTAGTGCAGAACAGAGGGGTTTGAACAAGACTTCCAGGGAGATGGGAACCATAGTGCCAGAATAGATAATGGAGAGATTATGGAGACAGATGTTGTTAAGTCCTCAGACAAAGTCAAGGATCAAAGGGTTGAGCATGGTGCAACTAATGTCCTGAGCTGTGTATATTTCAATATAAGAAATATCATAAGAAAGGCAGAGGAGCTCAGGGCACAAATCAACACTAGGAATTACGTTAATGTAGCTATTAGTGCAGGAGCAGCAGGGTCTCTATTTGGGAATGAGACAGAACAAGTGACAGAAGTTTGTGTAGGGTAACACTTTGCACCTAGTGATCGTGCCATTAGTTTCAAAGTAAGTACGGAAAGAGATAGATTTGATCCACAGGTTGAGATTCTAAATTAGAGGAAGGCTGTTTTCTGGCAAAGATGTACTTGGCAAGTAGGGAGCCTTCAAAAGTGACATTTTGAGAGTACAGTGCTTGTATGTACCTTTCAGAATAAAAGGTAAAGATAACATGTAGGGAATCTTAGTTTTCAAGATATATTGAGACCCTGGTAAAGAGAAAAAAGAATTGGCAAGGTATTGGCAAGAAGGAACAAATGTGCTTCTGAAATGTATTACAGTTGAACAAAGGGGACAATGGAGCCGTGAGGGAGGAACTAGCCAAAACTGACTGGAAGGATATTCTAGCAGGCATGACAGAGGAACAACACTGGCAGGTATTCTGGGAATAATTCAGAAGGTGGAGGATCAGTTCATTCCAAAGAGGAAGAAAGATTCTAAGGGGAGAAGGGGGTGACCATGGCTGACAAGGGAAGTCAAGGACAGTATAACAATAAAAAACAAGAAGTATAACATAGCAAAGATGAGTGAGAAGCCAGAGGATTGGAAAACTTTTAAAGAGTAACAGCAGATAACTAAAAAGGCAATACAGGGAGAAAAGATGAGGTACGAAGGTAAGCTAGCCAAAAATATAAAGGAGGATAATAAAAGCTTCTTTAGGTATGTGAAGAAGAAAAAATTAGTTAAGACCAAAGTTGGGCCCTTGAAGGCAGAAACAGGTGAATTTATTATGGGGAACAAGGAAATGGCAGACAAGTTGAACAGGTACTTTGGATTTGTCTTCACTAGGGAAGTCACAGACAATCTTCCAGATGTAACAGTGGCCAGAGGACCTAGGGTAACAGAGGAACTGAAGGAAATTCACATTAGGCAGTAAATGGTGTTAGGTAGACTGATGGGACTGAAGGCTGATAAATTCCCAGGGCTTGATGGTCTGCATCCCAGAGTACTTAAGGAGGTGGCTGTAGAAATCGTGGACACATTGGTAATCATTTTCCAATGTTCTATAGATTCAGGATCAGTTCCTGAAGATCGGAGGGTTGCTAATGTTATCCCACTTTTTAAGAAAGGAGGGAGAGAGAAATCAGGGAATTATAGACCAGTTAGCCTGACATCAGTGGTGAGGAAGATGCTGGAGTCAATTATTAAAGATGAAATAGCAGCGCATTTGGATAACAGTAACAGGATCGGTCCAAGTCAGCATGGATTTATGAAGGGGAAATCATGCTTGACTAATCTTCAAGAATTTTTTGAGAGTGTAACTATGAAAATGGACAACGGAGAGCCAGTGGATGTATTGTATCTGGACTTTCAGAAGGCCTTTGATACAGTCCCACATAGAAGATTAGTGGGCAAAATTAGAGCACATGATTTGTGGGCAAAATTAGTTGGCAGACAGGAAACAAAGAGTAGGGATTAATAGGTCCTTTTCAGAATAGCAGGCAGTGACTAGTGGAGTACCGCAAGGTTTGGTGCTGGGACCGCAGCTGTTTACAATATACATTAATGATTTAGATGAAGGAATTAAAAGTAACATTAGCAAATTTGCAGATGACACAAAGCTGGGTGGCAGTGTGAAATATGAGGAGGATGTTAGGAGATTGCAGGGTGATTTGGACAAGTTGGGTGAGTGGACAGGTGCATGGCAGATGCATTTTTAAGTGGATAAATGTGAGGTTATCCACTTTGGTGGCAAGAACAGGAAGGCAGATTACTATCTGAATGGTGTCAAGTTAGGAAAAGGGGAAATACAATGAGATCTAGGTGTCCTAGTACACCAGTCACTGAAAGTAAGCATGCAGGTACAGCAGGCATTGAAGAAAGCTAATGGCATGTTGGCCTTCATAACAAGGGGAGTTGAGTATAGGAGCAAAGAGTTGTACAGGGCCCTGGTGAGACCCCACCTGGAGTATTGTGTTCAGTTTTGGTCTCCAAGTTTGTGTCCTTGAGCATTGCTCTGCGACGTCACCAGTGCCAAGCTGCATGGGTCCTAGTGCCCTTCCCTTGGACAACATCGGTGACGTGGAGAGGGGAAGGCCTGCAGCTTGGGCAACTGCCGGTCTCCCATACAACCCTGCCCAGGCCTGGAAACTCCAGGCGCAGATCCATGGTCTCTCAAGACCGATGGATGCCATCACTCAGGTATATCTTGCCCATGAAAATCGGGACACATCCAACTGTGCTATTTGGTGGCACTTAAATGACCATTGTTACTGTGATACTTATTCTGGGTTTTAGCTGGCCTGCTCCATGGCAGCATGGTTCAGCGATGGAGCAAAGAGATCAGTTCTCGAGGGGAACTGCTACAGTCATACTAATCAGTGATCAAGGCCAACAAAGGAGATTCCTTAGAGTCTACCTTCATTTGAAAAGCAACAGCATTATTGTTACCAAACAGTCCACCTCCAACATTTTGTGAGGTCACCAGTGACCAACAACTTGTATAGATCAATAGAAAATAGACAATAGGTGCAGAAGTAGACCATTCGGCCCCTCGAGTCTGCACATCTACATAAATATTATGTTTACATAACAAGTCTGAGCCTGAGTAGCTTATGGAATGTTACTTATCTCCTAGCACCTCAAAATTTCTCTACCAAAATGTAAAATGATAAAAAATATTAGCTAAGGGGCTTTTAATCGTGTATGCTTTCCGAAAAGTGTATTTATTCACCTGAACAGTTTGCTTTTGGAAGAGTTAAGTGACCTGTTATGAGGTGATGGTTTTTAAAGAAAAAAGGATTGCTAAATTTGTGCAAATTTATTTCAGAACTTTAACCATCTTGTACACGTTTGCCTGAGAATGTCTGCTTTTTGCCCTTTGCCTGATAACTCTGGTTTTCAAAAAATAAAACATAGTTGCTGGTATCTGTTTAGAAGTTTAAGACTTGAAAGACTGATTGAAGGTTAATTTACTTACTTACTTACTGCCCATTACGCCACTGGTGTTTAAGGCAGAAATGAAGCTTTCTCCATCTCCGGTGGTATTTAGAGCTTCCTTCATTGCGTCAGTAGCTTCTTTTCGGTTTTCATTATTGTCAGGCATGATTCTGGGTGAAGACTCAGGAATATTATCACACTCAGATGTAGAAGGATTCTTCATTGTTGTTTCTGTAACAATTTTGTTTTACCTTTGAGAGTTGTTAGCCCTGAGTGGAACTCCCAAACCTGGAGGACCAGTGGACCACTTCTAGTCTGGCCTCTATCTTTTGACCTGTTTGGCAAAGAGCCAAAGCATAAAGCCCTGTCTTTGGGCAATATAGCTTTCTGGGTCATTGAGGCATGCAAGCCTCCATACCATGACAAGATTGTGTTCCTCTTGGAGGGAAGGCTAATTTAGTTTGGAGCGAAAACCAGCAGAGTACATTAAGAGTATGCTCTCTATAATCTTATGATGGTATAGCTTTTCCTGGCAGGTGCACATTAGAAGTGGGCATGGGGAATATTGATCTTTGAAAGAGTTAACCCTGCCATTTCAGCCATGATTTTCTTGGTGGTGGGACAGCAGAATAACCTTGATCACAATCGAATTGTCTGTTAATTTTAAAATGAGGTCATATGACATATGTGAGATAATTTCATTTAATTTTTGTGTGACTATAGTTTGGCCTTGTTCTTAAGCCTGATTATTAAGTCATTGCCGTCAGGAATAAAATGCCTAATACTTGTACTTGACAGCAGTCAGTTCAATGCCTAAGGTTTCTTCACTAAGCTGAAGCTAACTGAAAGATGAAATTTCAACTAAATGTACAGAGCATGAGATCATTCCAATCAATACAATGCCTAAATGCCTCACTTTAGTGCATGACATCAGTGCTAGACATTGAGTGGTGGGATGGATTTCACTCTGTATGATTTCCCATGTTAAGATGAGAATTTAGTCATTCATCGTTCTTGGCATACTGTGTGTAGAGATATGAGAATGCCTTAAGGTACCACAACAATCCTGTAGAATAACCTGTAATGAAATAAGCAAAGAATGTCAATTGCATTCTTTTATAAATCATTTATAAAAGTGAGAGATTAAATCTAAGTCTCCTCTTATTCTCCTTTTGGGTATTGTAGAACAAAACTCTGCAGATGGAGTAGACAAAAGGTAAAGCTCGCAGAACTAATTTGGCTGTCTGATATATAACGTATGATGTAATCTTTAATCCATTCCAGTACTGCGGACAAATGAAAGTAAACCACAATTTTATCCCTTTGCATCATTCTTAATTTTATGTTTTCCAGTTATGCTTTAAATTCTCCCATTTTGTTTTTAATGTCCTGTGTTATTTTCAACAAAATTACTTGATGTCATAAGATACTTCAAATAATTTTATTATATTTTTAATAAAAATATAATTCGTTTTGTGATTAGTAAAGTCCAGGTTCATTGCATGTAATTAATTAATATGAGAATAATTATCCATGTAGTGGTAATTTTGGTCAGAATGCCAGAAGCATTGAAAACTAAATTTGAATGGCCTATAAAATTTGTTTCTGAACTGAGATTATATGTTTGAAATCACCCAAGTTTTTTTATACATTATGAAATTAACAGTAACTTTAATTGGTTGTAGGTCCTTCAAGAATTTGCTAATGGAAGTCCTAGTCAGTATTAGAGATGTTAAAATCACCTGCTTTAACACCTATCAGTGATTGTCCTGCATTTCTGCTCCTCTAGTTCCAGCTGGTAATTTGGGGATTTATTGTGTGATCACATCAAAGTGATCTGGGTTGTCTTAGTGGACAATGGTTGATAATGATCATCATCACAAGCCTGGGCAGAAGGTCTGGAAATCCTGAAATGCCCATTTGTTAAGATCCCCCTCTCGGCCTCACCAGTGTAGTCCAAAGGAAAGCTTATGAAGCCATGTGCTTGGCACCAGCTTGGCTGCAGGAGCTGCTTGAAAGATGTTGAATGATGTCCAGCTGCCTTAGGGGCTCCACTCTGGATTTTCTGTTGGGGTTTACTCCTGTAGCCTTCGTCTATTCCGAGGCTGCCCATAGGGCTATTTACACATAGCTGGGAATTTGGTTCACAAGCACCAGGGCGTGTCCACACACCAGTGGGCCTGCATGCTACGTGTTGAGAGGCCATGCCTCTTTCCTGTCCTTTGGCGACACACGGATCAAAGTGATCACACCTTCCTTATTTCTGTGTTCTACACACACACCTTGGATGTCTCTCCATCATATCCTATCTAATTACTGCCACAATAATATCTCTGACCAATAGCATAATACCTGTTTCTCTCTATCCTCTACCTCTTTCACTACAGAAGGAAGCATTGATACCCTGGAACATTAAACTGCCAGTTGTGTTCATCCCTCAGTCAAGTTTCCATAATGGCTACAATATCACAATCCCTTGTGCCAATCAATGGTCTGACTTCATCTGCCTTGCCTGCTAAACTTCTTGCATTAAAATAAATGTTCGTCAGCTGATCAGGTCTTCCTCACTCTCTTGTGCCCTGCTTGACCTTGCTCGCTCTAACCTCTACATTTACTTCAATTTTCATATCTGTTGGACTGCAACTTTAAGTTCTACTTTAGCAATGTACTGTATATAGCTAAATTGTTCTGCACTGATAGCCTTTTTTATTTGACCAGGTGCCATTTTTTTTCCTGATCCAGACAACATAGAACTTGGGAGAGGTAATTCCTTGACTTTTCAAATTAACAACAAAGTCACAATTCATTAGCATTGCAGTAAGAGCCCACACAGTAGGGTTTAGTGTCCTCCATGTGCCAATATTATTTTGGGAAACTACAATTATTTGAGTAGAAGATACAGTAAGTAAAAGATTATAAAATATCATTACCAATTAAACTATAACTAACTTCCTATCATTATTTCATCACATTTAGTTCTGGATTGCACTTATTCTTTCTTTCCGAGCTTGATAAGTTTTCTTATTATGCTGATGATTTAAAGGAGCTTTAACAAGGAAAGCAGTTGAAGCTAACAGTACATCAAAATGCTGATCTGAGTATTTCTGTTTGATGATAAGTAGTTATTTAGGAGCCAGATACAGGGAAAAAGAGAATACTGTACTTGTGAACTGAAGGCAGGTTTGTTCTAATGTGTATGGTATTTTAGAGGTGTGACATTACTTCTCATACAGTACTCACCCAATGTCCCTGTAAATACTACTGTCTTCCAGTTTTACTGCCATCAATTTTGGGTATGAGTTTGGCACCTCCCAGGATGCTTACACTGTTGGGAGAGTCACTGTGCAGTTATAGTGATACTGAGTGACCATGGCAGCTGTCTGCTAAAGAAACCACTATCATACTTCACCATCTGGAGAAAATGCTATGGAGACACTTTAGAAGAAGAGATTTAAAGAGAGCAGACTTTAATTTTAATTTTGCTATGCAACAGTTTTCTTAGTTTTTCTTTTTAGCTCAGGATTTTTACTTGAATTCTTTTTGGTTATTATATATTATTTGTTATTGTAATTTATAGTTTTTTTTGGTAATTGCACTGTACTGCTGCCACAAAACAACAAATTTGATGATGTTGGTCAGTGATGGTAAACCTGTTTCTGAAGCAGCTTTAGCTTTTTATTTCATTCCCACTTCCATTTCCAGGCTTTCTCATCAACTTTGTATCATTGAACAGCAGCAGCTCCACACAAATGGAATCAATCTGTGTTCTGTATGAGCATTTTGAAAGACTTATGCAGTATCTTTAATAAAAACTGTATGAAATAGAAACTCTACATGCTTGATGTTTATTTATTGACATACAGCTTGGAATAGGCCCTTCTGCCCCTTGAGCTGTGCTGCTGAGCAAGCTCCCAATTTAATCCTAGCCTAATTACAATGCCCAATTAATCTACCAACCAGTATGTCTTTGGAATGTGGGAGGAAACCAAAGCAGCCGGAGGAAACTCCTGCATTCACGGGGAGAATGTAAAACCTGCTTACAGTCAGCGGCGGGAATTGACCCCGGGTTGCCTGTACTATAAAGTGTTGTGCTAACTACTATACTTTCATGACTATTTATTAGTCATTCAACACCAGGCAGGCTCTTTGGCCCATTGAGTCTACATTGACCATCAGCAGTCATTGAAACTAATTCCCAATAGTTCCCACATGGGTTTACCACTCACCTACAATATATATTAGAGGTAATTTACTGTGGCCAGTTGGCCTACCAATCTTCACATCTTTATGAGACAAGAGGAATGAGAAAACCCTAATGGAGGTGTAGAGAATGTATAAACTTTACCTAGATAGCACCTGAGTTTAGGATTGAATGTGTTCATTGGAAATGTAAGGCAGCAGCTATTGGTTATGCCACTCTGCTGTCATTTTTTTAAATTTGGAGTTATTTTTAAATAAGACTCTTTCTCAAGTAGACTTTTCTAGTGGAGGTTTAGTTTTTATTAGGCTTATTTATTTCCTTTCCCTTTTGGGAAGAAAGGCTAAGGGGATCAAAGAGTTCTGATCTCTGTCAGTGTTTTGCAAAAATTCAATCCTTTGTTTAAATTATTGTCTTTCTGTCATGGCGAATGTTACAGCTATAGTGAAAACACTAATTTCAAAGTTGCTTAATTGTAAAATATTAGAACATTAAGAGCTATAAGTCTTATCTGTATGTGGTACTTGTATGTTGGGAGTTGAAGATGAATTTGAAAGGATGGATCTGCTGGTCCAAGATAGCAGTCATAAAGTCTGGACCACATTGCTTTTTCCAACTTGGTACTGGGTGACCAGCTACCATCCATCAGCATGGCTCAATACAGCATAAATCCTCCCCTAGCATGAATGGGTAACTTTTCACAGAAGGCAGTGAGTCCCTGCATCGAGGATCGAAAGTTGTCACTGAAAATGGATATCTGAATGTTTTTGACAATCTCAAACATTGGAAAGTTGTGCACCATGAAAATTTGAAAATATATTATTTTTCAAAACCTAAAAATAAACATGTGTACTTCAAAATAAATTTTAAACGTGCTAACCCAAATAAAAATAGCTGTTCTCACAGAGGCTATTTGATCCCTTTAATTCTAATGGAGCTGGTATACTTGGAGCAAGTTAACTTGACACAGATTCTTGTGCAGATTCCCAATCTGGCAACTAAGTCTCCTGGCAAAGTGTGGGAGCTCAGAGATCACCAGTTAAATGCAGTGAAACTCAGTGAGTTACATCAGATAATTGCCCTTTGAACTCTCTATCTCATAAACTCAAGAGATTTAGCAGATGATGGAAATCCATACATAATGCTTGAGGAACTCAGCAGGTCGGGTTGCATCTGTGGAAAGGAATAAAAAGCCAACGTTTCAGGTCAAGAACTTTCATCAGGACTTGAATGAGGGAGGAGGGATAGAGGGGAGAAGCCAGAATAAGAAGCTGGGGAAGGAGTACAAGGTTGCAGATGATAGATGAAGCCAGGTCGATGGGGGAGGGGAGTTGAAGTGAGATGCTAGATGATAGGTAGGGCTGAAGAAGGAATCTGATAGGACAGGAGAGTGAACATGGGGAAAAGGGAAGGAGGAGGGTCACCTGAGGGAGGAGATAAGCAGGTGAGGAGAAGAGGACAGTCTATCTCAGCATCTTATATTTTCAAGGTCTCAAAAATAGTGGTCAGGTGTTTCCAGTAGGTCAAGCATCATCAACAGAAAGAGAAAGGGTAAACGTGTCCGATCCAAGATGCTTTGTCTGGACTCAGTCATTGCTGTGCCCAGGAATAGCTGTATTTTGCTAACGTTGCTATGATTTACTGACTGGCCTGCTGGGTGTTTTCATCATCTTTCTGCTGAGTCAGTTTTCATTCTGTTGTAGGTACTCATGGTTTCTACAGATTGGGGGTAAAAGAAGGCTATATACATACATCAGCATAATTTTATTGTAATTCTGATTCACAAGTGAAAGCAAACCTGAGTATTGTGAAAGATATTACAAATTTGCTGATTCTATAAACAATTTTATGGCAAGAGCAAATGATCTAGGAGGATTACTGAGTAGTGTATATTTTATTGTGTCACTGTCTTAACACTCTGACATTAAGTACTGAATGAGCAACATAGCAGGCACTATTTATAATTGGCAGTCAATGAATGTGCCCTAATGGGTATTATTTACTCTAATGTGTCTAACTTTTTAAGTAGCTGGATGGTATTGTTAAGTATATGTAAAGCTCATTGTGTCATCCTGACAGTGTAAGAACGTGAACTCAGTGTGGGTTCAACTGCAGTTTTTGACTTTCGATTTATTCAAATTGACAGATAAATTAGCTGCACCATTTAGAGAGATAGGAGAAGTTAGCTTTATTTGTCACATATACAGCGAAACTTATAGTGAAATACCAACACAGTCCTGAAGAAACAAAGACAAGAAAATCTGTAAATGCTGGAAATCCAAAGCAACACACACAATGCTGGAGGGACTGCAGCAAGCCAGCCAGCATCAATAGAAAAGGCAGCCGAATTTTCAGGCCGAGACCCTTCATCAGGAATGGAAAGGAAGGGGGCAGAAGTCAGAGTAAGAAGTTATGGGAAGGGAGGAAGAAATACAAGGGAGCAAGGGATAGGTGAAACTGGGAGAGGAGGAGATAGTGAAGTAAAGAGCTTGGAAGTTGATTGGTGAAAGAGATAAAGGGCTGGAGAATGGGATGGGGGAGATGCACCAGAGGGAGATTATGATAAGGAGATAAGGGAGATGGAATATCCTTGGTGTAGTCTGCATGTCGCCATGCTTCCATTGCCAAGATTGCATTCCCACAAATCTCTAACCTTAACTGTACATCTTTTTGGAATGTGGGAGGAAACCCACACGATCACAGGAAGAACGTATAAACTCCTAACAGACAGCTGTGGAAATTGAAGCCTGATTGGTGATTCCTGGTGCTAACAGCTACATTATCGTACAAGGCCAATAATCTTGGATGCATGATTGCTAAAGGCATTGGCAGGACTGCAGAAGAAGGCATTGAAGAACAGAGTTCATGGGACCCGTACAGAGTACTACATGACTAAAGGAGAAAACAGAAATCGGAAGTGGTGTTGAGTGATAGGTTTCCAATGTTGGGTAACCAGAATAGGTTGCAGGTTTTGAACTAAATTGTAGAGGTCAATAGGTAGAAGGCTGGTGAAAGGTTGGAATTGTGCCATCTAATTTGGTAAGGACAAAGATAAATATTTAATTGGCAGCTGAATTATTTACTTATTAGTGCTGAATATGCTTGTTTTTAGGAACATTATTGCCTTTCTATTTAATCCATATAGGAAATCAATTAAACATACACTTTTGATGATCTTTCTGTGTAAATATTGAAAAGCAACAATCTTGATTATGTTTAAATAAAATTGATTACAATTTTTAATAAGTCAGTGAAATACATTAACAAGAATAGCAGAATGTATTATGGCTTTAGTGTAATTATCATTATCATATTTTCTTTGAGAGCAAAATCTGTCTTTGAACAACAATTGTGGTCCTTTTGCATTGATCTGTTAAAGAGGAAAAAGCAAGATATGCTCACCTGCATTAATTAGGATAAGGGAAATTCCTTGTGAATGCTCCTGGTAGCTTAAGGTGGTTCGTGAATCTTGTTCAGTCTTTGTGAGGCAGAGTGTGCAGAGAGCTAGTTGTGTTTTTTTTTTAAAGTGCTTGTTGACATTAACCAGCAAAGCAAAAACTGTATAATCCAAACCAAATGTATACCTCAGTACCACTCCCTCCATCCAGATACACAACCCTTGATCTGCCCAATTTCCTACCTGATGCAAAACCCCAGTATCTGCCCCCCTCCATCCCAGTACCACATCTAGTCCACCCCAGTACACAGAAACTGGCCCTCCAACCCATTTGATTTTGCCAAACCATTAATCTGCTTAGTCTTATCGATCTGCACCTGGACCATAGCCCTGCATACCAATAAGCATGTACTTATCCAAATTTCTCTTAAATGTTGAAATTGATCCCTGGATCCACTATTTTCACTGGCAACTCATTCCACAATCTCATAACCCTCTGACTGAAGGAATTCCCCCATTTGCGTTTACCCTATATATATACCCCTCATAGTTGTGTATACCTCTATCAAATCTCCCCTTGCTCTTCTACTTTTTAGAGAGAATGTAGTATGTACTCCCTATAACTCAGGTCCATAATTATCTTGAAAGTAATGGCTTTGTGATCACTAGATGCACAATCTTCTGTCACCTGCCCTGTTGCTTCCCGAATAGGAGATCTAGTATCAGCATTCTCTCCATTCCTGAACACATTTGGTGAACTCTTTCCCATTCAGCCCTTTTACAGTGTGGGAATCCCAGTCCATTTGAGGAAAGTTAAAATTATTTACTCTCACAACCTTATGTTCTTTGCAATAGTCGGCAACCTCTCTACAAATTTGTTGCTCTAAATTCTACGGACTGTTGGGTGGTCTGTAATATAATCCCATTAATGTGGTCATATTCTTATTCCTCAGTCCTACCCAGAAACCTCACCGGTGAGCTCTCCAGTCCATCCTGACCGAACACTGCCGTGACATTTTCCCTGAATAGTAATGTCACTCTTCCCCTTTAATCCCTCCTGCCCATCTGCAGCCAAGTCTTACTAATAGTTGCAATGTCATAATTACATGTGCAGATCCATGCCTTAAGCTTATCCGCCTTTCCCACAACACTGCTTACATTGAAATATAATCACCTCAGAATATTAGTCCCACCATGCTTAACCTTTCATTTCCTGACATTGCGTTGTATGTTGGCTTAACAACATCATCTTTCTGCACAACCACTCTACTATCTGTTCTGGCGCTCTGGTACCTATCCCTGAGTGTTGGTTGTGTTGATTTCTAATTCAAATGACACATTTTTCTGTATGTTTCGATATATGTGTGATAAACATTTGATATCCATCTGTGGACTATGTTGCCACAGGCAGCTATGGAGGCCAAGTCATTGGGTATATTTAAGGCAGAAGTTGATAGATTTTTGATTAGTCAGGGCATGATGGGATATAGGGAGAAGACAGGAGAATGGGGCTAACAGGGAAATGGATCAGCCATGATGAAATGGTGGAGCAGACTTGTTGGGCCAAATGGCCTAATTCTGTTGCTGTAGCTTATGGCCATTAATGACAGTAAGTCATTAAGCTACCCATGCAATGTTATGAATTATCGAAGTGGTTCTTGCGGTTGTCTTGAATTACTTTGAGCGCCATTACAATTGTTTTGGGATGTTACATCAGATTTAATGAAAATTAGAGACCTTTTGTGGCTGGCAAGAATTTACTCTGTTTCAAGAACATTTCATTCATGGTGGACATTGTGCACAAAGGTCTGGTTTGTCATTTCCATTGTATTCATAGATGATGTGACAATGTTAAACCTTTGTCCCCTAAGGTATTAAAAATGTTCTGATATATTTTTTGTGGTGCATAAATCATCTACTTAGAAATACATTCTAGTCGGTTTTGCCAAACTCAAAGCATGAAAGCAACTGTGCATTCTATTTTAGTATCTCCTTTAATAGATGTGACTTTTGGAAACCTAGTTGAATATAGTTATTGGTATATATACAGAAATATTTAAGTCCCCTTAGTTTTCTTTAGCTTCAAGATGGTATCTCTGAAATTCTTATTTTTCTTTTATTTTTGAATATTTCTGACCTGTTTTACTTGTGTCTTTATCCTGTTGTGTCATTATGTTTTCATTAATCTTGAAGTTAAGAGGCTAAAAGAGGACATCTACAGTTAAAGAGGAAAAAGCTTTAATAATTATTGTGTGGATTTTCTTGTTTTGAGTGCTTGGTTGCACTTTTTGGTGAAGTACTGGACTATGCAGACTACAAAGATTGTGCAATATAATTTCTATTCTCTACCATACTTTAACTCTGGAAGGTAGGAACAGAAAAAATAATTTTGACAGTCAGCTAGAGAAGAAAACTAAGCAACTAATCTGTGCAGTCTTTCTTTTGTGAGGTTTTTTGTGGATTCTACTGTGTTTCTCTGTTTTGTGGCTGCCTGCGAGAAGATATAATCTCAATGTTGTGTATGGTATACATACTTTGATAATGAATGTACATTGAACAACAGTCATTAGATTTCTGAGTTGCATTTGCAATTAACTGAGGGTTGCTGACATTGATTTTATTTTTAATAAATATTATAAGGATACTTAATATTATAAGGTGCCACAGTAGAGTAGTGATTGGCATGAGTCTCTTACAGCTTAGGTTATTCTGGAGTTTGGAGTTCAATTTCAGGACTGGTCTGTAAGGAGTCTGAATATCCATCCCTTGGAATGTGTGGGTTTTCTTCGGGTCCTCTGATTTCTTCCCACAGTTTAAAAATGTACTGGGTAGATTAATTGTTCATTGCAAATTGTCCTCAGATTAGGCTTGGATTAAATCAGGGGTTTCTGGGATGCTGTATCTGGGAAAAAAAACCCATTAGATATCAAAGTACTAGTCTGAAGACTCTAATTCTCACTACTTTCACCATGATGAAGACTTGTATCTTTAACAAGTCATTGACGAAGGTCATAAGTCACAAGCTTTTGATCCAATTTCTATCAATAAGTAATTGATTTTAAACATGTTAAAGTGTTTTAGTGTGCATGATGTCTATGTATAAAAAGCTATTAAGTGAGTCCAATTCCATGGTGCAGGTGTTCTTTTCTCTAGTGATAGAGCTGTACTTTAGCAGTTATTTGATTTATAGTCATACAATATCAGCAACCAGAGATTATTAAGCAAAATTGGAGTTGGAAATAAAGTGCTTTGGATACAAGATGTACTTACTCTACCAGCAGTTCAAATCAGTCACTCTTTCCGAGAATATCAATAGGGTCAGAGCTCTTGGCCAAGTCTACTCAGTGTGTAATTTCACCCATCTTTTGGTGTGAGTAATAGTGTAAGAAAATAGTCCCCCACCTCTGCCTCCCTTTTGCTTCATGTGTGTATCTCAGTGACACAGCTAAACTGGAAGTAGATTTTTTGTTTTTTGTATAGTCATTACACTTAATATTAAATAGAGTCATATAGCACTACAGAATAGAAACAGGACGTCAACTCATCTAGTCTCTGCTGACCTGGTCTTCTGCTTTGTCTCATCTACTTGCAGTGAAGCCTGTATCATCCATATGCCTATCCAAACTTCCCTTAAATGTTACAAATAAACTTGCATCTGCAACTTCCACTGGCAGCTCTTTTGACATTTGTGCCACCCTCTGAGTAAGCAAGTTGCCTCTGAGATTTCCATAAGGTATAAGAGCAGAATTGTCATAAGCCTTGCCCGGAATTCCTCTGAATGCATTTATATAGACTGCCTTTAATGCTTTTGTGCCAGTTTGCTAGTACATCTTTGCCCTCTCCAGCTATCCTTGTTTTAAACACAATGCTTTTTGCGCTATTGCCTATATAGAAAAATGTATTGTTTCATTCATTGAGTCACAAAGAGACCCTTTGGCCCATCTAGTCTGTCCTGAACTATTAGTCTGCCTAGTCCCATTGACCTGTACCTGGAAAAGAGCTATACAGCACTACATTCAGTGGAAAGTAGAATATATTATGATGATTAATTATTTATAATAAGTAAACAAGACATTGATTCTGATAGAATTCTTAGCATTTGCTTTAAATTAATTATTTTGTGGAAATGAAAAAAGCAGTAGTCTCAAGTTATTATTAATCGTTTATGCAGTTATGTATTGAGTTATCAAAAGTGCTAAATTGAAAACAAATTGGTTGAACAGATGCATTGTGAGTGCATATTAGAAGGAAATGTATTGTTCTGGTTGCGTTGAAACATAAGCTAAGTTTGAAGTTAACCATATGTGGAAAAATTGGAAACAGTTTTGAGTTTGGTTGGAGACTTCCTCATGATTCTTCAACTGTCAGTGAACAATGAATTGGTAGAGATTAAATGAATTTTGGGTTTGTTGGTGAAAATGGCACAGATCCAGTGGGCTGGATGAGACTGAAAGGGAAGATGATCTCTTGTTTGAGAACTGATGGATCAGGTTGCAGAAAGTAGTGGTAATAGGGCAGGTGAAGAAGGCACTAGTCTAGATAGCAAGAATCATTCTTCAAACCTGTCAGTTAGCTGGGCAACAATTTGAGATAGTTTAAATCATGAGAAGGATAAGTTAAATAATGGTTAATAGAAACAAACTGGCTAAACATATCTGTTCGGTGTTGAGAAAGAAGATTTCCAACAAGATTTGCAAAATACTTTATGCTTTTTTAAACTGCTTTCTCAACCTGCGCTGCCCTTTCACATATGTATAGTACTGTGCAAAAGTGTAAGGCACATATATATGGCTAGTACGCGTAAGACTTTTACACGGTACCGTATTAGTCAAAGTGGAGCGGGAAGTGACTATGTAAATCCGGTGGGAGCAAAGAATGTTGGGAATGGCAAGGGTGAGGAATCATGGGAAGGGTGTTGGACAGATGCAGAGAGGAATGCCTGGTGGGGGGTGATGCATGTTCAAACACGGACAGCCCTGAGACACCAGGCAAGGTCATTTGATCCCAAACAATTGGTTTATTAATCATTACGGAATGCCTCTCTGGTGCTTCCTGCTCTCTCCCCTTTCTCTTCCCATTTTCCCAACCATGATTCCCCTCTCCCTGTCCTCTTCCTCCTCTCACTCTACAAGCGAGACCCATATCAGAATCAGGTCTTACATATGTCATGATTTTTTTTTAAATTTTGTGGCAGTAGTACTGTGTAATACATAAAATTACTACAGTACTCTACAAAGTCTTAGGAACTCTAGCTATATATATGCGTCTAAAACTTGCATATTACTGTATATACATATATTTGCTGATCTGTCTTATACAACTTAGCATGTGCCCTCCAGTTTATATTGCCAAATAAATAACACAATGCAGTTTTATTAGCCTAAGCATGCTTGTACAAGTAGGCTTGTTCATATTTATATCATTGTTTGCATAATTTTATTGTTGCTGTAAAATTATGTGTTTGTTTATAAAACAAAGCTGGTTAAATTTAAATAAGGTTTTAAAGTTCTCTTAACATTCAAGGCCAGCATATGTAGTATATTAGCAAGGGATTGATGAAAGGTACAGCAGAGGTGGTAGTCTTATGGGCCATCCTGATCAACAGATGCTCTTCATTTACAAATTGGTAACTTCTTCAGCACCAAAGTCCTTTAGCTCATTTTTTATTGGGATTAGATTAACTTTATTTCTCACATACTGAAATGCATCATTTGCATCAAAGCAAATCAGTGAGGATTGTGATGGATAGCCAACATAGCAGAAATGAACACTACTCTACATCTTTGCAATGTGAAAGGAAACTGGAGCACCTAGTGGAAACTCATGCAGTTATAGGAGGAATGTACAAACTCCTTACAGAGAGTGGTGGGAATCAAATCCTGTTTGATTTTAAAACTGACGCAGTTAAGCATTGCACCTTGCACAACAATCTTCCAGATCTGTGCAAGGACATCAGTGTGGAAATCTGGTTGTAAAACTTCTTGTGATGTTCAGCTTGGAGTGTAGCAGCACTTTGAAATATGCCAACTAATGGGAGAAAGAAACCAACTGCAGACCTGCCCATTTCATGGTAGTTGTAGGCAAACTATTAATATGTGATTCAGAAATTGAACAAATGCTTTTAAAAATTGCAAGCTGTGCAATATTAATGTTGATGTCTTAGGGAGGTTACTAATAAGCAAGTAAAACTGGGGTAAGAATTTGTATATTGTATTGAAGACATTGATTTCATTAGAGCTGAATGTATAGAGAAAGACAACACAATCTGAGTTCCACGCTAAATCCAAATGACAATCCTCATGGATATTATCTATATAAAAATAAAGAAATTGACAAGGTTCTGCAGGAGATAATTAGCAGGACCAAAAAGTATATGGAATAAGGTGAAATGTTTTATCCTTGATGCAAAATTCTTTTGGGGGGGGTGAGGAAAGAGGGAATTGTCTGACAGATTGGTAGTGTGAAAGGTAAAGATTTTTTTGCCAGGTGTTTCTTCATTTTACCAAGACTAGGACAAAGAGCTATAAAGTTTATAGATCATGTAGGAAATGGCAGTGCATTTGAATGTTGGAAATTCTACACAGTATCCACTGTCAAAGGGTTAAAATACATATTGAATCAAGACTACTTTCAAGCCTAATAGAATTTGATTTATTCACGTGTTCTTTTAAGACTTTGCTATTTTGCACTTGCATTTTTTAGATAATTTGATCGAAACTAATTTTGTAACAAGTGTTTTACAGACATTTCCAGTTTAGTTATAGACAAGAGGGAAAATTTTGAAGCTGTCTCATTTTCATCACATAACGCCGTTTAACATGTCAGTGTTCCTTTGAAGGAATGAATGTAAACCAGGATGGAATTTCTTTATGCCACTGCAGACAGTTAATAAGTGGGATTACCGCAAACATAATTTATAATTTTAATTTTGGAGTCTAAAAGGCTTTATTTAATCACGGTATGGAAAGATATGCTGTTTAAAGCATGTTGGGATTAGTTGACACTGCAGGATCATGTTGTAGTATAGTACTTTACGTTTAAGTTCCTGCATGGCAGATCAAAGAGCTCAATCACTATTTGATATGAGCAAAAGAATGCTATGAAATTGATTGCAGTTCCAGTTTGATCAGATGTGATTCAAGAATTAACAAATAAATAAATAAATAGATTCTGAGTTGCAGAGCCCTGCCATCACTAGTCCAAGTAACACAAACCAACCACTCAGGTTGGAAAACTGCCACCCCAGACTAAACTTGAGTTAAGTTTCGGGTGCCGACATGAAACTGATCCAGTACAAATGTATTAGGGTTTTTGGAGGTGAAGCAGTTTCCGCTAACTGGAGTTGGTATTTGTGTAGTGGATAGTTGAGGTCTGCTCACTTCTGGCAGTGATACTTGCCCAGGAAGCTGAGGAAGACATCCAGTTTTTCTCCTTACAAAATGAGGGGAATATTCCTACTGTATGTTAGGTTTAGTGGGACAAAAGAGTGCAGTATGAATGTCTGCTTCAATATTAGTTAGCATCTACTTGCCATAAGATCAAAAGACATTAGAGCAGAAGTAGGCCATTTGGTTCCTCAAGTCTGCCATTCGATTATGTCTGATTAATTATCCCTTTCAAACCTATTCTCTTGTCTTTTCCTTGTATGCTTCTAAACTGAATCAACAATCTATCAACCTGCACTTGAAATATTCCTAATGACTTGGCCACTGAATTCCACTGATTCAGCACTCACTGGCTAAGGAAATTCCTCCTTATCTCTGTTCTAAAGGGATGCTCTTGTACTCTGAGGATGCGCCCTCTGGTCTGAGACTCCACCATCATGAATAGAACCAGGTAAATCTGAGTGCAAGATAGTTTAGTTTTGGCTTTAGACATTATGTGCATGAGACTGCCTGTTGCTGGGCAATGCCAGGAACATTGTCAATAAGGATTTCGCTTTCCACACTCTTGTGATGCAAATTCTGAAAGAAGGAGAGAACTGATGGAAAGAAATCAAGGAAGACAGACAGGAAGATAGCTCGCTTAAGCGGCATCTGTGAGAACTTTGGTTGTATCAAGAGATACAACTCTTTTTAAATCTGACCTTTTCATGCCTCATTCCTGACCTTTTCCCCTACCTAACTTAAAGAAAATTGTGTGCACACTGTATTGGCAGTGGAATGTGTGGTGATACTTGTGGGCTGCCCCCAGCACATCCTTACGTTGTGTTGGTTGTGAACACATTGGAGCATTTCACTGTATATTTTGATATACATGTGATAACTAAATGGAGCTAAGTAAGTATTCGTTGTCGCTATCCCTCGAGGTCAAGGATGATGGTCTTTGTTTCGTTGATCTCAACGGAATGGGCTCTCAAGTGGCCTGTAAGTCCAATCCTGGCTTTGAAAATTCTTCCCCATTCAGGCCAGGTAGTTCCAGATGGCAGATCGGGCTTTGGTTGGTGCTGCCTCACTTTCCATTTTCTTCTCTTTTCTTCTAATTCTGCACAACTGATGGCTTTGAAAGTTGCTGTTCCTTCTCGGATGATGGTTTGCCATAGTTTCCTGTCCTTGGCATTGGTTTCCCAATTATTGATGTCGATGTTACATTCATGTTGGCTTTTAAGACATCTTTGAATCTCTTCTGTTGTCTGCCTCTTTTGCCTTCTTTAAGCTGGGAGTAGAAGATTTTTTTCGGCGGATCTTTCATCCAAACAATATGACCGCTCCATCTTAGTTGGTTCTTGATGACGTAAGCTTCAATGCTTGTTTTTTTTTGCTTCATTTAGCATGCTAACGTTGGTTCTTCTATCTTCCCAGCTGATATTTAAGATGTTTCGAAGACAGTGTTGATGGAACTTTTCGAGTGCCTTCAGATGTCGTCAGTACGTTGTGCAGGTTTCTGATGTATACTGAAACCACTGCTTTGTACACTAGCATTTTGGTGTTTGTTCGGAAGTCACGATCATGAAAGACTCTTGTTCGGAGATGTCCAAAAGCTGTTCCAGCATATTTAAGACGATGTTGGATCTCGTCATTAAGGTCGACATTGGAGGAGAGGTGACTTCCAAGATACGGAAAGTAGTCCACATTCTCCAGGATGTTTCGCCAAGTTGAGTTGATGTTGTGGGGGTGAAACTGGACTCTCTGACAGTGGTGTCTGAAAAGAGGATGCTGTCCAAGTTGCATGCCATCTTGGACAATGACTCCCATCCACTCCATAATGTACTGTTTAGGCACAGGAGTACATTCAGCCAGAGACTCATTCCACCGAGATGTAACACTGAGCATCATAGGAAGTTATTCCTACCTGTGGCCAACAAACTTTACAACTCCTCCCTCAGAGTGTCAGACACCCTGAGCCAATAGGCTGGTCCTGGATTTATTTTTTCCACTTGGCACGATTAACTTATCATTATTTAATTATTTATGGTTTTATATTGCTATATTTCTTCACTATTCTTGATGGTGCAGCTGTAACGAAACGAAACCCAATTTCCCTCTGGATCAATAAAGTATGTCTGTCTGTCAGTCTGATGGTTCTATTCAATGTGTCTCAGTTGGTAGATGATCTGAGTCTTCTTGGAAGTGATGATAAGTCAAAGTTTCATGTATGCATGGTTGAAGGCAGTTAGAATATGTTGTAGGTGGTTTTCTGAGAGAGCTGCAACACAGTTGTCATCTGCATATTGGAACTTGATGACGGAACTCGTGGATGACTTGAGATGGGCAAGTTTGAAAAGTCTGCCATCTGTTCTGTAGACAATTTTGATTCCTGGGGATAGGTTGCCCTTGATGATGTGGATGATTGTCTCAATGAAGACGGTAAACAAAGTTGGGGTAATCATACATCCCTGTTTTACTCCTGATCTGACTTGAAAAGGCTCACAGTTACTGTTGCTGACCATGACTGTGGCAAGCATGTCATGGTGGAAGAGTCTCAGGATTCAAATGTACTTTTCAAATTCGAATGGACAAATTACTCCAACAACTCATCGACGAAAAGCGAAAAGCTTTAATCACCTTACAAAATGACGAACAATCAGCTACCAAAAGGAAATGCTATCAGGAATGCAAGGCTGCAGTCTAGAAGAGCACCCGAAACCTGAAAAACCAATGGTGGAGGAAAAAAGCTCAGGAAATCCAACAATTAGAAGATGCCAACGAAACTCGAGACTTCTTCAACGCAACTAAAGCTATTTTTGGCTCATCCACTCACGGTCAGGCCCCTCTCAAACGCAAAGATGGTTCAACCATCCTGAAGAGCAATGCTGACATCAATTCTAGATGGAGGGAGCACTTTGAAGATCTTCTAAATCAAACTGTCTCACTTGACAGGAATGTGATTAACAACATTCTAAGCATATCCCTAAGCAAAATACCAACACTTGAAGAAGTCAAGGAAGCCAACAAAACCTTGAAAAACAACAAGGCCACTGGACTCAATGGAATACCAGCCGAGGTCTACAAAATTGGAGGTAAGTTGCTTCATTACCAACTGCATCAACTTCTCATCAACATCTGGATAAATGAAGACGTACCAGCAGACTTTAGAGACTCAGCAATCATTACCATCTACAAAAGGAAAGGCGATCAATCCAAATGTGGAAACTATCGTGGAATTTCCCTGTTAGCAACAGCAGGAAAAATCCTCACCCGCATCATGAACAACCGGCTCAAGTCTTTAGCTGAGAAGATCCTTCTGGAGACACAAGCCTGTTTTAGACCATCACATGGAATAATCGACACGATCTTCACAATGCGACAACTATGAGAAAAATGTCGTGAGCAACTTCAACCTTTGTACATGGCATTCATCAACCTCACCAAAGCCTTTGACTTGGTATCAAGGGAACTCCTATGGGATGTCTTGTCCACCTATGGAAATAAGTATTGTAGGTTACATGATTGCACATTTCTTTTTTCAAGCATATAGACAGCCTAACAGCAGCTTCACATGAACACCTAGTTTTGTTTTGAGGATTTCACCTGGACTATGCATCTACAAATAACCTTCAATCTATTTTTGTTTCAGACTGTAGCACTTCATTTGACCATCACTGGCAGCTGGGTGCTGCACTTCTAGTGTCAACACAATGTGTTTGCCACAATGTAAGAGCATTTGGCTCCAGACGTCTTTATAGTATTGGCCCAAAGCTGAGGAAAGAGTTGAATTCCAGAGAGACATGGAGAGTGAATGCTTCTTGGCATCATCCTTTGTCGATGTGTGACACCAAAGAACTTGACTAAAACTGTAGTCATAGGAACTCAAGGGGAAACTTCAGCACTGTCTAGAGTTATACCTGGCATAGAAAACAATGGTTACACTTGTTGGGGAATAATTCTCTTAGGGCTGTAAACATTCCTCTAGGCAGTATCCTGTGTCCGACCGTCTTCAGCTTCTTCATCGGGTCGCAAATGGTGGTGGCCACTAATGATTATAACACATTTAAAATTCTGGAGGAACTCAGCAGGTCAGGCTGCATCTTTGGAAAGAAATAAAGAGCTGACATTTCAGGCTTCATCAGGATTGGAATGGAAAGGAGAAGAAGCCAGAATAAGAATGTATGGGGATTGCTGATCACTGATTATTGTACCCATGTTCATTTATAACTCCCAGGAAAAGAAGCAGCTCAAATGTGCATGCAGCAAGACCTTAGACAACATTTGGGCATGGGCTGACAAGTACCTACAGAGATTAAGAGAGATTTTAACCACCTGCCCTTTAGTGGTATAGTCTAGAGCCTCATCACCCCACCCCCACACACACACACACACACATTTAACATCAGGGGGTTTATTATTTACAAGTATTTTAACTGAACCACATAAGTACTGTGCGCAAGGGCAGGTCAAAGGCATGTGATATAGCATCTTGCATCAAGCGTACTTCTGAATTCCTAAAGCCATTTAACCACCCAGAAGGTGCAGGTGAGCAGTATGAATGAATTTGAATTGTATAACCTTTTGTAATGATTTGCCATGTCATCCTTTGGATATATTAGAGATGAATTAGGTAACTCTTAACAACACAATCAAAGGTAAAACAGTCCAGTTGATAAGTACACCACTTAATGTTGTGTACTTATTGCCAACACAACCAGCACAAAAAATCCACTGTGGCAACCTGCCTAGAAATCTTCAATGATTATTTCCTGAACCACCAAGAGTACTGCAACCTTTAAATTCTGCCTCAAGTGGCACACCATGCTGAAATTGAGCTGTAGCACCATTTGTTATTGTTGCATAGTTAAAAGCTGCTGTTCCTACCAAACAGCACCACGTGAGGACCTTCAGTAGAAGGACTTCAGTGGGACAAGTCAGCAGCTTAAGAGAAACTAGAGAGAGAGGTTAAAAATGCTGACCGGGCTGATTTGCAACCCTTTTTAAATATGAAAAAATAACTCACTATTTATGCTGATTAGGTGCTTACTTTAGATGCATTGCCATTGATTTTGTTACCAGTATCTTCAGTGGGGATAAGAGACCACAATACCTCTTTTCAGGATGTGGGGGTTGGCGCTATAATCAGTCGCTGCTCAGTTGGAGGAGAGAATGTCAGTGTCGAAAGGAAGTAGGAGTTAAGAATGAAAACTGAGTAGATTTTTTATGCAAGAGCAGGTTATGTTTGCTTACTGTTTGAAAGCCGCTCACCAGATAAAGATACAGATGCGGTGTGGGCTCCAGGGAAAGCAGGTGCATTGGTTTTCATCGTTCGCGGTTTCACTGAGGTATTTTGCTAAGTTCCTTCCCTTCAGTCTTGAAGTATTTTGCTATGATTCTTTTTCACAGATATTGAGAAGCAGACAAAATTGATGGCTGTCCATTCTAAGTTATTGCGAGCTATATGAGTGCCAGTAGTTTTCTGGAATAGTTTTTGGCAAACTTGTCCTATTCTCTCATTCTTCTTCTGGAATATGTGATTGATTTGGTGGGTGCTATTCCCCAACACATAATGTCACATTGTGGATTTCTTTTTCATATCACCGGTCTGATATCTGTGTGATCAGATGTTTGAGATTTTTCTGACTGATCATTTGTTTCTGTACTTTTCAATGAAACATCTTCCAAATGCCTTTTGTGTTCTGTTGAAGTGGCCATTCTTGCTGTTAGGAATGAATTAAAACTCTTGAGAGTTATTCTAGGGGTGTGTCAGAAATTTTGAAAGTTGGCTTGCTATTTCCAGTCAATAATTTGTTCACAGTGCCATCTACAGATGCAATACCATTTACCATCTGAAAACAGACACCAAGGCTCATTTCAGTTGCATTTTTCTAAAATAAATGATATCAGATTGTATGTCCTGGTCAATAGACAGAGAATTAAAGTTTAAAGTTAATTTATTATGGAGGTAAATGAGTCCTTAAAATGAGATATTTGGTTGTGGGAACATTTCAGTGATAGGGCAATGGAAGTTGTGTGTAATTATCCCCTTCTATTCAAGAGCCAGATGATTTAAGGGGTAGAAGCTTTTCTTGAACCTGGTTGTGTATGTACTGAGTCTCTTGTACCTTCTACCTGAAAGCAGCAGTGAGAAGAGGGCATAGCCTGGGTCACAGAGATATCTGATGATGGATGCTGCTTTCCTACAGCAGCATTTCATGTAGATGTGCTTAATGGTTAGGAGGCCTATACCCATGATGTACTGGGCCGAATTCACTACTTTTGTAGGATTTTCAATTCAGACATTGGCACTTCCATACCAGGTCATAATGCAGCCAGTCAATATACTCTCCACCACACATCTATAGGAGTTTGTCAAAATTTTAGATGTCATGCTAAATCTCTGCATACTCCTGAGGAAGTATAATCGATATTTGGTATGTTAATGAGTAGAAGTTAAAATTTTTCAGCTATTTATATAGGATATATTTGAATACAATTTAATAGTTTTTAATTATTAATTAGTAATTTAATTATTACTCAACTTGTTTCTGTTTGTGCACTTGAAAATACACTGAGACAAAACGTCAGCTAGTTTCTTGGTGCAGTAGTAGTGAAGGGAGTGTTAGTGCATTGTTATGTAAGTATTGTAAATGCCTGACATTTTGCACAGTATAGATGCAGATATATTCTGTTACTTCATATCGCATTTTAGGTAGGGTTTTTATGATCTTTCATGTAAGTATTTCCATCACTTTTTTCCCTATTCAGTCCAAACCCTGAATATTACTTTGCACATTTCTTAGAGTATTATCTGTGGAAGCTTGCATTGCAACCACGATGCAAGTGTTTTTTTCTCAAATTCCTTACTTATGTTAACTATTGCAACATATTCTTGCCCAATATCACCAAGGTGAAGAAAAAAAAACAGCTTTTGCTTTGTTTACTGTGTATATTGATCAGTGATAACATGAAAATTAATGTAGCTGCTGGAAATATGTGGTACAGATAAAACAGAAAATACTGGAAACACTCAGCAGGTCAGGCAGCATCCACAGAGAGAGGAACAGATCTGTCATTTGAAGTAAAGACTTCACCAGAATGATAACAAAGACACTGAGAATTTTCAACTTTGTTCTTGAGGTAATTTTTAGTTTTTGTTTTAAATTAAAATATTAGAGTTCCGTATGTGAATGAATGGTTCACTCTTTCCTCCCCCAGTAATATACTGCTCCCAGCTGGTCTCGGTAATGTTGCATATCTACATTTCAATGGTTAACAGAATTTGAGGTTCTTGTGAAATTAGTACTTTTTGGATAGTGGACTTTGAATTTCAGTCAACATTTTCTGGAAACTTATCCTCTGGCTTTAGCTAAGTAGATTTGGTGTAGCTTATAGACAGGACAATTTAAAATGACCAATTGACCTACTAACTGGTAGGTCTTCGGAATGTGGAAGGAAACTGGAGTACCTGGAGGAAGCCCATGTGGTCACAGTGAGATTGTACAAACTCCTTACAAGCAGCAGCGGGAAATGAACCCAGGTCGCCTGTATTGTAAAGTATCGTGCTAACCACTACGCTACAGTGTCACCCCAAGTGTATTCTCTATAAGTGTATTATCAGTTTGTAGATCTGTCTTTTGTGACTACAGATGGTTGACAGTGAAACATTAGAGAACTGCCCTTTGTACCAGAACAGTACGTATGTTGAAGGAGAATGTAATTTACTCTTATCTAGTTGTCATTTTAGGAATATCGATTAACATAGTTGCATGTGAGGTAATGCAATGAATCAGGAACAGAAGATTAATTTTTTTTCGGTAATGCTTTTGTGATCTGTAAATAAAACTATCATCCCAGCAGTGCATTAGAACATACAGTACAGCACAGGATGTCCATTTGGACCTCAATGTTGTGCTAAGTTATTTGAAATAATGACACCTAATCCCTTCTGCCTGTCCATGGTCTGTATCCCTCCATATTCTGCATGTTCATGTGCCCCTCTAAAAGTTTCTTAAATGCCGCTATCATATCTGCTTCCAGCTCTATCCCGGCATTGCATTTCAAGCATCCACCACTGAGTATAAAATTTTAAAAAACCTTGAGCCACACATCTCTTTTGAACTTTCCCTCTTTCACTTCAACTGCCCACTAGTGTTAGACATTTCAACTTGAGGGAAAAGATACTGGCTCTCTACTCAATCTGTTCCTCTTATAATTTTTATAAGCTTTTTATAAAGAATTTTATCAGGTCTTCTCTCAACCCCGCCACTCCAGAGAAAACAATCCTCCTTTATCCAAGCTCTTTGATAAATATCAGCTGTTATATTACATTATATGCAGTATAGAAGCCTTTCCTAAAATAATTCAGCCAGAGTAACTGTATCTCAAATGCAGTAGATTCAAGAGGGGTGAAACATTACAAAAATATTTTAGTTTATTGAAAATCATATGATGACTATTGTAAAAAAGTATTCCGTTTGATGATTAGTTTCACATTTTATCTAGGAAAATTTAGATTGCATTTTTTTAACCTAAACTTAAATTAACGTCTTTGTCCTTCAATTGTCACTGTTATCCCATAAGCAATACTGTTAAACTGATTTTAGCTGCTTGCCAAGCCACGGCTGACATGGGAGTTCAGAAAATGCAGTTTGTCTTTAGAAAAGCTCTTGTCCGCATCACTGAAAGAGCACGGTCATTCTTTATTGGAAACTGAGCTTTCACTTCACCTCATGAAAAATTCTCTACATGAGTTTTGGATAAGTTTTTAAGATGCTTCTGCGCCCCCCCCCCCCCCCAACCAGATCAGCCTTATGAGATCCTTTTGAAATGTTTGTTTTCTGATTGATATTTTATGTTCCTGGTTTCCAAATTCACAAATGTACATGGCTGCATTTAACCTTCAAATTGAACTCCCCTGTTTTGTTTTCTGTGAAGGATACTTACAACATCCTTTCCTACCAGGAAAGACTTTAAAGGAGATGGTCTTAAATTCCTTTACATATGTGCTGACTTCAGCTTACTTTAGGACCACAGAAATTCTTTTCAACATCCCATGGGAGACCACAAAGGGACAAAGATTCACTTTTACTTGCAGTATCGTGACCACAAAAGCAATAGACCTTGCACCACAGAGATCACAGAGATTTAACACCATGGAGACTGGAAACAGTCACAGACTATAATAACCAAAGGTCACTTTATGTATAGCGACACAATGTACCAGTGAGGTATAGCAGAAATTGGAGGAAGGAATGACAGCCAGTGAGGGCAGCAGAGTTTGATGTGTTACCGTTAAAGCTTTGTTAATTGTTAATGTTGTTATCCATAGATCAGATGTTGAACAAACTTCGACACTTTGCCACCACTTTGATAGAACTCAGGGGAGGAAGTAATTAGGCCAGGCAGTTTATGAAGAGGAAAATGGACATTCTACATTTTAGAAACAAGAAAATCTGCAGATGCTGGAAATCCAAGCAACACACACAAAAGGCTGGAAGAACTCAGCAGGCCAGGCAGTATCTATTGGAAAAAAGTATAGTTGATGTTGAAGGCTGAAACCCTTCAACAGGACTGGTGAAAAAAACTGAGGAGTAGATTTGAAAGGTGAGGGGAGGGGAGATAGAAATGCCAGACGATAGGTAAAACTTGGAGGGGGGAGGGATGAAGCAAAGAGATAGGAAGTTGATTGGGGAAAGAAAGAAGGCCATGGAAAAAAGAAGGGGGGGATGGGCAGTCAAAGAAATAACATGAGACAGGGATGAGGGGATGGGAAATGGTGAGGGGGGGAGGTGGAGGCATTACTGGAAGTTTGAGAAATCAATGTTCATTCCATCAGGTTGGAGGCTACCCAAACAGAATATAAGGTGTTGTTCCTCAAACCTAAGTGTGGCCTTATCCCGATAGTGGAGGAGGGGCCATGGATGGACATATCGGAATGGGAATGGGAAGTGGAATTAAAATGGGTGGCCACTGGGAGATCCCACTTGTTCTGGTGGATGGAGCGTAGATGCTCAGCAAAGCGATCTCCCAATTTACGTTGGGTCTCACCAATTATACAAGAGGCCATGCCGGGAGCACCAAATACAGTATAATACACAGCTGAAGCGTCCCCCCCACCTGGAAGGACTGTTGGGGGCCCTGAATAGTAGTGAGGGAGGAGGTGTAGGGACAGGTGTAACACTTGTTCTGCTTGCAAGAATAAATGCAGCTGGGAGGGAGATCAGTGGGGACGCACAAATTGACAAGGGAGTCATGAAGGGAACGATCCCTGTGGAAAGTAGAAAGTGAGGGGGAGGGAGAGATATGTTTGGTGGTGGAATCCAGTTGGAAGTGGCGGAGGTTTTGGAGAATTATGTGCTGGACAGGCGGTAGGTGAGGACAAGAGGAACCCTGTCCCTGGTAGCATGACAGGAGGATGGGGTAAGAGCAGATGTACGTGGAATGGAAGAGATGCGGTTGAGGGTAATGTTAAGGGTGAAGGAAGGGAAGCTCCTTTCTTTGAAAAAGAAGGACATCTCCTTCATTGTAGAATGAAAAGCCTCATCCTGAAGACAGATGCTGTGGAGATGGAGAAATTGAGAGAAGTGGGTAGCATTTTTATAAGTAGCAGGGTGGGACGAGGTATAGTCCAGGTAGCTGTGAGAGTCTGTTGGGTTATATAGACATCAGTGGATAAGCTGTCTCTGGAGATAGATGCAGTGAGATCAAGAAAGGGAAGGGAAGTGTCGGAAATGGACCAGATGAATTTGGGTGGAAGTTGGAGACAAAGTGGATGAAATTGGCAAGTTCAGTATGGGTGCAGGAAGCAGCACCAATGTAGTTGTTGATGTAGTGTAGGAAAAGTGCGGGACAGTCACCAGTGTAGGCTTGGAACATAGACTATTCCGCATAGCGGACAAACAGGCAGACATAACTGGGACCCATGCGAGTGCCCATGGCTATCCCTTTTGATTGAAGGAAGTGTGAAGACCCAAAGGAGAAATTATTTAGAGTGAGGACAAGTTCCGCTAGGCGGAGGAGAGTGGTGTTGGAGCTGAACTGATTGGGTTTGTTGTTCAGAAAGAAATAAAGAGCTTTGAGGCCTTCCTGGTGGGGAATGAAGGTGTAGAGGGACTGGACATCTATAGTAAAAGTAAGATGATGGTTACCAAGGAACCTGAAATCCTTGAAAAGATCAAGAGTGTGTGAGGTTTTTTTTTACATTTTTGGTTTATCTGGACTGAATGGTTGAGGGGAGCTGTCCAGAATAAAGAGGGGTGGGGAAGAGCTGGTGAATGAAAGGCAAATCAAGGTGAGGAGGGATGATTGGCAGATAGAAGAGGAAGTAGTTGTTATAACGCCAAAGTCTGGGAGGTGATTGGTGAAGGTAATGAAGGGCTGCAGAGGATGGACTCTAATAGGAAAGGAAGGTGGAGCACATGACCAAATACAGGAGTTAGGGTGGGCAAATGGGCACTGTGGGGGAGGGGGTCCATTGAGCGATTCCAGCATCACTGAGGAACAACAGTGTCTATTGTTTATTTACTTGCATTATCATCCTTGAAACAAGTTACTGGATATGCAGTCAGAATTGTTGATTATTGATCCAGAGATCTGTTAATGTGAAGATTCCTGTATCTGCTAGAGACTTATAAATTCAACAAATAAGAAAAACCTCCAGAATTACAAAAACTAGAAATGGTAACAGTGACCATGAAGTTACCAGATTTTTGTAAAAACCTAATTGGTTTAATAATGACCTTTAGGAAAAGAAAACTGCCATCCTTGTCCAGTCAGGTCTGTTTGTGATTCCAAATCCAGCATATTGTTGACTCAGCTATTTCCTCAGATAGGACTGGATAAGTGCTGGCATTGACGATGATGCAGTGATTCAATGAACAATAAAATAAAAGCAGCCATTACTAATTTCACTCAACCACAGTGAAAGCATTCTGGATAATGCTTTGGAATATTTCTTGTACAACAGACTTACACTCAGTGGCCACCTTATTAGGTACATCTGTATACCTGCTTGTTGAATGCAGTTATCTTATCAGCCAATCTGTGGCAGCAATTCAAAATATAATGTGCAGACATGGTCAAGAGGTTCATTTGTTGTTCAGACCAAACATCAGAATGGGGAAGAAATGTGATCTAAGTGACTTTGCACATGGAATGATTGTTGGTGCCAGGCGGAGTGGTTTGAGTATCACAGCAATTGCTGAGCTCCCAGGATTTTCACATGCAACTCTCTCTAGAGTTTATAGAGAATGGTGTGAAAAACAAGAAAAAATAGTGAGCGGCAGTTCTGTGGGGAAAAATGCCACACTTGCATCTATGGAAAAAGGTAGAGTTGACGTTTCAGGCCAAGATCATTTGGCAAGACTGATTTGCAGGGGTGTGAAGGGTATGGTCTGGGTGCAGGTCGATGGGAATAGGCAGTTTAAATGGTTTGGCACAGACTAGATGGACCAAAGGGCCTGTTTCTGACTCTGTGACTCTAGGGTCACAGGGAATGGCCAGAATGTTTCAAGCTCACAGGAAGGTAACAGTTAATCAAATAACCACACGTTATAACAGCGGTATATAGAAGAGCATATCTGAAGGCACAACATATTGAACTTTGAACTGGATGGACTACAACAGCAGAGAACCACAATCATAGAGAAATAACTCACTGACCACTTTATTAGATATCTCCTGTACCTCATAAAGTGGCCACTGAGTGTATATAAATATAGGTTTGTTTTCTTAACGATCTTGCTGTACATAAGTTGTACTGTTGAGCACCATTATTCTTCCGTTATCATGGAATCAACATTCATCTCTTGGAGCATATGAAAAATGTATATTGATTAGGTGTAATATGTTATCTATTTTTCATGAATTTCACACAGGTAATGTACAAAAACATAATGGCAATGTGATTAAAAATTTTAACTGCTTTATTAGACGTTCATTTATATCTCAAGCAAATATATTAATCTGCCAGACAAACTATTTAAAAGAAATATTCTGCATTTGGTTTCAATACTTGTGCCTTTGCTCCTGCTTTTCCAGTCTACGTACCTTTTTTTAAAATACAGGCAGTCCCCGGGTTACGTACGAGTTCTGTTCCTGAGTCCGTCTTTAAGTCAGATTTGTACGTAAGTCGGAACAAGTACATCCGGTATTATTTAACATCAGTCAAACGTTTGTCTTAGTATATAGAATATATTTTACCTTTCTATGCATATAAAACACTTAAGAAATGTATGTACAGGTATTCCAATAATTAAACCACTGCATTGCTTAGTAATAATTGTAGCTTTCATCGGGGCAGGACCTTTCACATGTTCTATTATTCTCACTTTATCCTTTAAAATTGTTCCGATCATGGACTGACTGTAGCCTAACGCTTTTCCAATGACCGATGGCATTTCACCTCTTTCCAAACGCTTTATTATTTCCACTTGATTTTCAATTGCGATCACTTCCCATTAACAGAACAGAAACACTCTGGGCAGCAAGTCCCAAGCTGTGTCTGCTCCCAAGGTCTGCTGAGTCCTAAGGACCACTGCACCCCGTCAACGGAACAGAAACACTGCGGGCGGCGGGTCCTGAGCTCCGCCGGCTCCTGAGGTCCGCTGGGTCCTAAGGACCACCACACTGAGACAGGCCAAATGGGACAAGTGGGGGCTGTGCTGGGTTTGGGTATTTGATCCTCCACAATATTCCGTGTGGGAATTTAAACTGGAGGTGGCTGTGGGTTTTTTTTACGCGGTTGAGTTGCGACCTTGAAATCAACCCGGCACGGATGGTACGGGAGTCACTGGATCGACATCAACCCAGCACGGGAGAGGTCTGTCATTGGATCGAACTCGCGAACCACCATTCTCAAGCCCGGCGCTGATGTCACTGCGCCACCAGCCTGCCGGAATGGGGGTGGGGTGGGGTCAGGGTGAATCTTACTAAGAACAATTTACACCAAATACAGTTAAACACTTAACACAGTGTCAACGGCAACGACTTAAAATGTCGGATGGCATCACGATCTGACTTAAAATGGTGGACAGCATTCTCCTTCATCGGTTCGTAAGTACGAGTTGTCCGTAAGTCAGACGTTCGTAACTCGGGGACTGTGTATGCAATTGTAAGTTTCTAAATGATGATATTTCTGAGCACCACATGTATGTTTGGGCATGGGTCAGGTCAACTGTTAAGCCACAGGATTTTTCTGTGCCCTTAAGCAATTTTTATGAGAAGAGAAGGTTCAGTAGGTATTTAGTCCTGTGTACATATCATTCAAAAAGTGTATCATAGATGTGCAGAGGACTCATTTACACACTGGAATATGATTTCATAGAAATTGTAAATATTCTGGACTCCCATCAAAGGCAGACGTTCTTCCTCCGAGTGTCAAAACCACAGAAAGGTACATACAGATATGGGAGGTCAATTAGGTAAATTATTTTCTGCCATAATAAGCCAAGTGTTTTCTGATTCTGCCTCTTGAGTGACTCCGGAGTTTTAGCCTTCACCATCCTACATGAATGCCTATTCTATTTAGTAATTTTTTAAAAATTTCTGTGAATGACAAAGCATATTTTTAACATCAATCCCAAATTTTACTTTACTTATTGAGATACAACATGGAATAGGCCCTTCTGGCCCTTCAAGCTGCACCGCCAACAATCGGTATTCCTAATCCTAGCCCATTCACAGAACAATTTACAATGTCCAAGTAACCTACCAACCAATACATCTTTTGACTGTGGGAGCACCTGGAGGAAACCCACGTTGAACATACAAACTCCTTACAGGCACTGGCGGGAATTAAGTTGGGTTGCCTGTACTGTAAAGAGTTGTGCTAACCACTACACTACTCTGCCACCAGATTTTTAGCTATGATTTCATGTCTATTTATTAACTTTTCTGTGGCTCTTTTGCTTTTACAGCTCTCAGATTCACTTATCTCTTTTTTTTGAGAAGTTTTCCTCTATTACAATTTTTCCTCCAAGTGCCAAAACAACACAAATCTATTACCATTTATTGTTCACTATTAATAGATTAATTTAGCACTATCTATATCCAAAGCTTTGCACAGTTGAAAATGACACTAAGACAAAACAAAACAGATGGGATAAGGTGGCAATATAGTCATACTAGTAGATTCCCAAATGTGACAACAGAATGGGGTTATCTTTTAGTACCTTGGAGACAATTGAACTGAAGGATGAGGTGGCGTCAGAGGCGAGGAGCGAGGACCAGGCAAACATGTAGCCCACGTAGCAAACTGTGAATTATGGCATTCAAACTTCCGTTAAAAATTTATTTGATAATTTTTCAATAAAATTAAGAGACCAAATAGTTTTCCTTTTTCTCTAATATGAAACAACAAAACTCAAAGATAATTAGATTTTTAATAGGGTCTATTAGAAATAATGTATTTTCCGTTTTACCTGTCCTCTCATTCAGTGAGCCAATAATTGAATAGTAAGTGATTTATTTATTCAGTTATCAATAATCAAGGCAGTAATTGAATTTGGACATTATCATTATCTAAACCAGGGATTCCTAACCTGCGGTCCACAGACCCATGTAGTGGCCCATGGCATAAAAAAGGTTGGGAACCTTTGATCTATACCAAATTTACAGTTGTATTTCACTGCAACAATTTCAACTTGTACATCATAAAATAAAATTAGTATGAATAAAATTAATATATGTTAATGCTGATTTTAAAAAAGCAATAATTTCTGAGATTTCTCCTTGATAGGTTTGCTCTGCAATTCAAGTACCTGGTGATGATGATGATGATTAATGTCATGACCTGGGAGATTGAGTGACTATATGGGGACATTATATCTTGGGTTCTGAGGGCTTGAAAAATGTCATACCCAATGCTTAGTTTGTTACCTTAGATGGAATTTTTGTCTTACCCCAGCACATGGGAGGATAATGTTCTATTTACTGGAGACATAGAGCTTGAAGAAAAATGCAGTCATAAGGACTTTCCCATCTTTAGTGCTGTGAGTCATCCTTTCAACTTTCCCATGAACAAAATACCTGACATGTAATTAAATTGATCATTATCTGCACTGGTATTTTGGTGGTGAGTCCTCCATTACATGCTAGTGAGACCTGATTCACTCTCTGTATACTCAGCATTTCATAGAGACCCTATTTCAGAATATCATCTGCGCTAATATGAGTGAAATAAGATGACTGGAAATGAATCTGTTTTCTTCAAAGAATTACAGTAAATGTTAAATGCATATTTTGAGAGGTTTTAAAAACAATTTTGCTCCTCAATGTAAAAGAGATGCTATTTGAGCATGAGAATGGAACCCGAGAATGTTGTGCGTTAAGGATTACAGAAGGGTGGCAGCAAAGTGTGGCGTTTAGGTTTACACTATTACAGCACCAGCGATCCAGGTTCAATTCCTCCGCTAACTGTAAGGGCTTTGTATGTTCTCCTCGTGACCACGTGGGTTTCCTCTGGCTGCTCCAGTTTGCTCCCACGGTCCAAAGGCATGCAGGTTAATTAGTTATATGGATATAATTGGGCCAGAAGAGCTGGTTGCAGTGCTGTATCTCTAATAATAAAAAAAATAAACATGGTGTAAGAGTTTTTAGTGTATTCCGCATTAACTTTAGAAGGGATCTAAAGTTAATGCAAAAGGGTCTCGGTCCGAAATGTCAACTGTCTATTCATTTCCATTGATACTGCCTGAGTTCCTCCAGCATTTTGTGTGTGTCGCTTTGGATTTCCAGCATCTGCAGACTTTCTCATGTTTATAACTTTAGAAAAATATATTTTATATCTAACCAGAGTGAGCTAACAACACTTACCAGTTTATGATCAGCTATACATTGCTTAGTTCATTAAGCTTAGTTCTACACCAAGCTGTAGTGAAGAAACTGTAAACAATTGCTGAGGCTGAAATTTTTTGTAATTGTAAGTTTTTCTTTCTATTCAGTTGTACCAAGTTTGGTACAATTGTGAATTGAAATTGAATGATTTGATATTGCAATGTGCAAAATGTTTGTTCTTTAACTTTTTTGTTGTGCTTAATTATAAGATATTTACAGTACCTGGCTTGGAAGGTGGGTAACCAACAAGGTTCTTATACTTTCTTTCTGCCAATATGAAACTGAGTTCCAGGATTAGCTTAAGATTTCCTTTTGGATTATACCATGGTTCCATGTGTATTGGTATTGGTTTAATATTGTCAGATGTACTAAGATACAGTGAAAAGCATATCTTACATACTTTTCATACTGATTAAATCATTATACAGTGCATTGAGCTAGAATAACAAAACATTGCAGAATAAAGTGGTGGAATCTCATTGAAACCTTTCATATATTGAAAGGCCTAGATAGAGTGGACGTGGAGAGGACATTTCCTACAGTGGTGGTTTCTAGGACCAGAGGGCACAGCCTCAGAATAGAAGGATGTTCCTTTAGAACAGAAATGAAGAGGAATGTCTTTAACTAGAGGATAGCGAATGTGTGAAATTCATTGCCACAGACAGCTGTGGAGGCCTAGCCACTGGGTATATTTAAAGTGAAGGCTGGTGGGTTCTTGATTAGTAAAAATGTTAAAGGTCATGAGGGAAAATGTAGGAGAATGGGGTTTAGAGGGATAATAAATCAGCCATGATGAAATGACAGAGCAGTCTCAATGGGCAAAATGGCCTATTTCTGTTCCTGTGTCTTACACTCTTATGGTAAAAGCTGCCAAAATAGTGCAGTACAGGTAAATGATAAAATACAAGATTATAACAAGGTAAATATCCGGTTCTGTAAACTCACCAATTTTAACCTAATTTTAGTTTACAAAATCAGCCTTGTGGTTAAGATAAAAATTTGTTACCACCAACTCTTAAACTTTCTTGAGCTTTTTCCTGATATTGTATCTAATCAACAATTTTATTTGATTTGTGTTATGTGTCTTGGCCAGAAAGTCTTCATCATTGAAAGAGACTGAGGGTTTGATCTCAAATGATATGTGAACTCTATTATATAAGAAAGAAGAATTTAAAAAAAAACTTAAATGCCTGGTTGAAACTGAATTGTTAATCTTTGTGGGTTTGTCAGATTTTGCCTCTGCATCCAGTTGTACGCATGCTGATTAGTTTGTCAGTATAAGTTTTGAATGAAAGTGGCAGTTCTACTTGAAACTTGTAAAATATGCAAGACTTACTTATTTTTAAAATCAATTCTGTGCTTAGTCTACTAAGATATAATCTTTGAATTTGGTTGCCAACATTACAACCATGTTCATTACTTGAAGTTTGACAGGTCAATGAATGCTTAAGTCTGTTGCTGGTAAGTTCAATAGTTCATTATCATATACAACCCTGTGATTCTTTGTCTTATGGGCAATCACACTAAGTACAAGAAACACAATAGAATCAATGAAAGACCATGCCTAGTAGTCGAACAACGGTCAATGTGAGAAAAATCAATGAACTGTTCAAATACAGAAAGAATGTGAAAAAAAATTATAATAAATAATCAAGCAATAAATTTTGAGAACATGAGATGAAGAGTCCTTGAAAGTGAGTCCAGTTCAGTGGGAACAGTTAAGTGATGGGTGAGTTAAGTTATTCCTTCCGGTTCAAGAGCCAGATAGTTGAGGGGTAGTTACTGTTCCTGAACCTGGTGATGTGGGTCCTGTACCTTCTTCTTGATGGTAGCAGTGAGAAGAGAGCGTGGCCTGGGTGGTGGCATTCTTGATGGTGACAGTATGTAGATGTGCTCTTTGGTGGGAAGGGCTTTTCTTGTGATGGAAGACTGGGCCGTACCCACTATTTTTTGTACGATTTTCCATTCAAGGGCATTGGTGTTTCCATACCAGGCTGTGATATAATCAGTCAATGTACTCTCCACCACACATCTAGAGAAATTAGTCAAAGTTTTAGATGACATTCTGTATCTTCACTAATCTAAGAAAATAGTCGCACTGCCGTGCTTTCTTCGTAATGACACTTACAATGGGCCCTTCACTCACCTCAATTCAGAAATGATTCCACAACCTATGGAACACACAAAATACTGGTGGAATGCAGCAGGCCAGGCAGTATCTATAGGAAGAAGCACTGTCGACGTTTCGGGCCAAGACCCTTTGTCAGGACTAACTCAAAGAAAAGATAGAGATTTGGAAGTAGTAGGGGGAGGGGGAAATGCAAAATGATAGGAGAAGACCGGAGGGGGTGGGGTGAAGCTAAGAGCTGGAAAGGTGTTTGGCAAAAGGGATACAGAGCTGGAGAAGGGAAAGGATCATGGGACGGGAGGCCTGGGGAGAGAGAAAGGGAAACCTTCCTGAACACACCTAACAAACTAAACCCCAACTAAACCCCTCACTCTAGGGAGATGCCAATCGATATTTGGGAAATTAAAAACTCCCATTAGGACAACTTTGTTATTTGTATTTACATATTTTGTCTCTTTTTGCACATTGGTTGTTTGCAGTCTTTGTGTGTAGTTTTTCCATTGATTCTACTGTATTTCTTTGTTCATCTGTAAATGCCTGCAAGAAAATGTATCTGAGTAGCAAATAGTGATTTTGATAATAAAGTTACTTCGAACTTTGAACATTTGAAGCCCCCCCCCCCCCCGGTCATATTTATGGAGCCTGACAGCCACCTGCAAGTTATGTGGGCCCCACTCATCAACTTAATACGGTAAACTCCAGTAATCTAGCACACTCGGGATACGGTAATCCCAAACTACTAGATTTTCAAAATTACTGGATATTATGCTAATCAATATCCCAACATACTCTCAATACTTTTAGTATAATTTTCCAGTAAGTTTCAATGGGAAAACAGAATCAAATGATTTTCAAGGATGCCTGGGAGTTGGAGCCCCAGTATATCCATAGGAGAGGAGAGAAACAGGGCTCCAGCAGATTTAAAGGAAGCGAGGGAACTGGGACCCCAGTAAGTCAGAGGGGGCTCACAGGAACTGAAGGCCCCTGTGTGTCAGAGTTAGCTTGAGAATCAGATCCCAGATGCCGAATCATCAGGACTTTCCAAGAGTCCAAACAAAGGATTATAAGAGTTGGCAGCATGTTATAGAAGCTCCGTGTGTTTGTTTGTCTTAATGTTATTTAGCAATGTGTCTTTCATTTGTTTTTGTACTGGCTAGCAATACTGTGAAATAACAATGGACATTAATCTGTTTTAAAACATTTTCACCATGCTTCTGGCTCTATCTAGCTGTATTCAGGCATGTGTTATATATATTCTGTGTCACAGACAAAGTTTAGGACTTTCCATGTGTCAGTGTATCAGACAGATGGAAAACATAGAAGGCATTTTATGTGTTACTCTAGGACAGGGGTTCCCAACTTTTTTTTTGCCATGGACCCCTATCATTAAGACCCCTCCCTGCTCTAGAATGAAATTGCATGATCCCAATTTTTTTTGTGTTTTCATTTGATGATGGATTGTGTAGTGTATATAAATAGTGTTACCATTCCATTTCTACAAAACTGTCCCTGAAAGTGGCTGTAAGGGTCTGTTTTTCTAGGTCAAGTTGGCATTGCACTGAGACTGTACTTGGTTGATTATGCAAACATACAACAGTTTAAAATCTAAGCCTAGTGTATTTGGATTATTGAATAGACTGCTTGCAGAATACACTTTCTATGAAAATTAGGGATATAGATTGTTTTTAATCAGGATACCATTGTTGTAAATAGACATTTCAGAAGGTTTCATTTGAATCTTGCTAAATTAAGATTGCAAAGCACTGATTAGAATCAGTCTGTACACAAAATAAAAAACTGCCTGGAGGTACTGTGATCAGTAAACTAACCAAGGATAAGGTACTTAAAACGTTGAAAATAAAAAGGCAGTTAGCCACTTAGTATCTTCAAATAATGGTCTCCCTTGATCTAAGACACTGGTTGCTTATTGGCATGTATTGTTAAGCCTGACGTCCTTCACAGACCAGTATATTATGCTCGGGTTCCAAAGGACTAGTGTCAAGGATATTGAAGAAGTCCTTCTTGAATGAATTCTTCGATTTCTAGTTTGATAAAGGTAACTTAAATAAAAGGAAAATAAATTGTAAATACTAGAAATTGGAAGTAAAATGCTGTTGTTGTCTACCTCTGGGACAGAAGAAAGCTATTACTAGTTTTGATGCAAGCCCCTTTGTCATTTGTTCTGTCAAACCTTGAATTATATTGCAAACCCTGTTTTTTACTTGCTGAATATTTTAGTTCTTTGTTTTTCCAGCTACCTGTTGTTTCTCTTTTGAGAAATGTCTGTGCATCATGTTATAGCTTCATTTCTGACATCTGGAAGTATCAACCATCAAGCTCTTGGACCAAAGGGGATAACTTCATTTTACTTCACTTAATCCATCAATGAACTTTTTCCACAACCTATCCACTCTCTTCATCTCATGTCTCAATATTTATTATCATTATTTATCTCTTTATGGCTCTGCAGAGTCTGTTGTTTTTTGCACACTGGTTGAATGCCCAGGTTGGTGCAGATTTCATTGATTCTATTATGGTTATTATTCTAATAAGGATATATTGTGTATGCCTGCAAAAATGAATCTTAGGGTTGTACATAGTGACATATATGTATTTTGATAATAAATAAATTTACCTTGAACTTTAAACTTCCAATGTTTCAATTTTTTATGAGCCACAGGAGGCAGAAGTACCTCATACATTAGTTCCTCCTTGTTTCCACGTATGTTTCCTCCCCTTCCCAAGCCTGAGCTTTGTTCTTTTCCTCCTCACTCTTTTTATTGCTGATTGTGAACTCATTTTATGTGTGGCTCTACCTCTTGTTATGTAGATTATACTCACAAAATTATAGTATCCAGTGTCTCAAAATTGGATCACATCGCCCTGCTTTGATTTTCAGTGCTAAATGGTTGAAATTTTATTTAATCCAGAGTAAATCCTGTAATCCTGTTGATGGCTATTTCCAGATCAAATTGTATTAATTATGAAATTTAACAAGTTACTTCCAGCCGTGGCTTACTCTCATGTCAGGACCAAGATCTTCTTTTAATCTCCTTTAGAAGAAATGCAGGGGGAGTTGCACAGTATTGTCTTTGGGTTCTTTTGAGTAATGGTGTTAAAAACGGGCCAATTTTTTTTATGATTTGTGCTGCCATTATTTCCTCTTTCCTCATGAATTATTGATGTTAAAAACTTGGCTCAGTTTTAGCACCATTGTCACAGAAGTGCCAAATGGTGGCCTCAGGACAATATTGTCCAACTTCCCCCTAAAGTTTCTATGATTATTTCCAAACAGAAGAACACAGGACTCTTACTGATCTGAAGTTCATTTTTGATCCCATCTTCCTGCATCATCAATTGGGATGGGAGAGGTTCCAGAGGTTTGGAGGCTTGTAGATGTTGTTCCCTTACTCAAGAAAGGGAGTAGAGATAGCCCAGGAAATTATAGACCAGCAAGTCTTACTTAAGTTGATAGAGAAGATCCTGAGAGGCAGGGTTTATGAACATTTGGAGAGGCATAATATAATTAGGAATAGTCAGCATGGCTTTGTCAAAGGCAGGTTGTGCCTTACAAGCCTGATTGAATTTTTTGAGGAGGTGACTAAACACATTGATGAAGGTAGAGTAGTAGATGTAGTGTATGTGGATTTCAAGAAGGTATTTGATAAGGTACCCCATGCAAGGCTTATTGAGCTAGTAAGAAGGCATGGGATCAATGGTGACCTTGCTTTGTGGATCCAGGGCTGGCTTGCCCACAGAAGGCAAAGAGTGGTTGTAGAGGGATCATATTCTGTTTGGAGGTCGGTGACCAGTGGTGTGCCCTAGGGATCTGTTCTGGGACCCCTACTCTTCGTGATTGTTATATATGACCTGGATGAAGAAGTAGAGGGATGGGTTAGTAAATTGGCTGATGACACAAAGGTTGAAGGTCTTGTGGATAGTGTGGAGGGCTGACGAAGGGTCTCGACCCGAAACGTTGACTGCTTCTTTCAATGGATGCTGCCCGACTTGCTGAGTTCATCCAGCTTTTTTGTACAGCAGGACATTGATAGGATGCAAAACTGGGCTGAGAAGTGGCAGATGGAGTTCAACCCAGATAAGTGTGAGGTGGTTCATTTTGGTAGGTCAAATATGATGACAGAAAATGGTATTAATGGTAAGACTCTTGGCAGTGTGGCGGATCAGAGGGATCTTGGGGTCCAAGCTCATAGGACACTCCAGGCTGTTGTGCAGGTTGACTCTGTGGTAAAGAAAGCATATGGTGCATTGGCCTTCATCAATCATGTGATTGAGTTTAGGAGCTGAGAGGTAATGTTGCAGCGGGATAGGATCCTGGTCAGACCCCACTTGGAGTACTGTGCTCAGTTCTGGTCAGCTCACTACAAAGATGTTGCCTGGATTGGGGAGCATGTCTTATGAGAATAGGTTGAGTGAACTCAGCCCTTTTTCCTTGGAGCAACAGAAGATGAGAGGTGACCTGATAGAGGTGAATAAGATGATGAGAGGCATTGATTGGGTGGATAACCAGAGGCTTTTTCCCAGGGCTGAAATGGCTAACATGAGAGGGGACAGTTTTAAGGTGCTTGGAAGTAGGTACAGAGGGAATGTCAGGGGTAAGTTTTTTTATGCAGAGAGTGGTGAGTGCTTGGAATGGGCTGCCAGCGACTGAGGTGGAGGCGGATACAATAGGCCTTTTAAGAGGCTCCTGGATAGGTATATGGAGCTTAGAAACAGAGAAGGCTATTTCTAAGGTAATTTCTAAAGTAAGTACATGATTGACACAGCATTGCGGGCTGGAGGGCCTGGATTGTGCTGTAGGTTTTGTATGTTTCTCTGTTTCTGCCCCTGCTCCTCGCATCCATCACAAACCAAAAAGAAATGTTTGCATAACCCAATAAATTGTTCTTCTACCTTATTAATGCCAGTTCAGTGCATGTCTATGCAAAAGAAGCAGCATAGAATAAGCACAAACAAGAGAAAATCTGCAGATAGTCCCATTTGGACTATGGGATTAATAGATTTGTGGCTAAATTTGCCAATGATACAAAGCTGGGTGGAGGAGCGGTTAGTGTTGATGAAGCAGAGAGCCTACAGAGAGACTTGGGTAGTTTAGGGAAATGGGCAGAGGAAGGGCAAATGAAATACAATGTTTAAAAGTGTATGGTTATGCACTTTGGTGGAAGAAATAAATGGGCAGACTAATACTTAGTTGGGGAGAGAATTCAAAGTGTAGAGATTTAAAGGGACTTGGGAATCCTTGTGCAGGGTACTCTGAAGGTTAACTTCCAGGTTGAGTTGGTGGGAAGATGGCAAATGCAGTGTTGGCATTCATTTCTAGAGATACAGAAATCTAAGAGCAGGGATGAGATGTTGAGGCTCTGTAAGGCATTCGTGAGACCACACTTGGAGTATTGTGTGCAGTTTTGGGCTCCTTATTTTAGAAAGGCTATGCTGACATTGGAGAGGGTTCAGAGAAGATTGGTGAGAATGATTCCAGGATTGAAAGGGTTATCATATGAGGAACTTCTGGCAGCTCTTGGGCTGTATTCCCTGGAGTTCAGGAGAATGAGGAGTGGATCTCATTGAAACATTCTGATTGTTAAAAGGCCTGAACAGATTAGATATAGCAAAGTTATTTTCCATGATAAGGGAGTCCAGGCCAAGAGAGCATAACTTTAGGATTGAAGGATGTCTGTTTAGAACAGAGATGTGGAGAAATTACTGTAGTCAGAGGGTGGTAAATCTGAAATTTGTTGCCATGTGCAGTTGTGGACGCCAAGTCATCGGGTGCATTTCAGGCAGAGATAGATAGGTTCTTGATTAGCCAGGGCATCAAAGGGTACGGGAAGAAGGCAGGGGAGTGGGGATGACTGGAAGAACTGGATCAGCCCATGATTGAAAGGCGGATCAGACTCGATGGACCGAATGGCCTACTTCGGCTCCGATATGAAATCCAGCACCTGATGAAAGGTCTTGACCTGAAACGTTAACTGTACTCTCTTTAATAGATGCTGCCTGGCCTGCTGAGATCCCTCAGTATTCTGTGTGTGTTCCATAGATCAAGGCTCTCTGGCAGAATGAGACCATTCTGGCTCTTTATGTATTGGACAAGCTAGGATTATGCAGGGTGCTTTCTCTAGAGCAATGGAAGCTGAGGGTAAACCTGATAAAAATTTGAAATGCTTTCTACAGAAGACCTACACTTAAGATGAGAGGGAGAAAATTTAAAAAGAATGCATGAGTTGAATGTATGAGTGATGATGCCTGAAATGCACTGTCAACGATAGTTGTAGAGGCATTTAAGAGGCTCTGAGAAAGGCACAATAATATGCAGAGAACAGAGGGATATAGACCATGTGCAGGCAGAAGGGATTAGTGTAATAACTTAATTAGTTCAGCAAGCATCGCAGGCAAAGGGCATGTTTCTGCACTGTGTTGCTCTATGTCTTATGTACTGTATTTATAAAGCATTTCTATTAGTCTCATCTCAGCATTTTAAAAGTTTATGTGACCTCCAGAAATGCACTGGATCTCCATTGGGCCACTGGGTTTGTGGTTAAAATTTTTAATCTTTTGACCTCTCTTACCAATTTTGTTAGTTACTGTTAGTCATGTAATCATCAAGGAATGAACTAATGTAGTGAGAATTGCCGCATGATATTGTGTCAAAACTCAATTTATATACTGTGCAAAAGTTATGCTTTCAATGAATTCCTGGTATTAAATGTAATCAAGTTATTTTGCAGTTGGTTTGAGATGCACCAGAGCACCAGCGTTCTTGTAAAAGCAAAGCCTTGTCTTTGCATTAATAACTCATAATTCTGCCCCTTGGATTAAATGGAAAAAGTGTGCCAGGGTTGTAATCCTGGGGTCAGATGAGAAGGAATGGGCCAAAATTTAATCCTATGGCCAAATCAGTAAGTAAGTTCATAACAATTATAGCTCTGTCTGTGGTGGAGAAAGTGACCACAAGTCTTGGCCTGGTATACTGCAGATTCATTCCAAGGATCCACAGGAGACTGCTGTCAGATCATCCAATTCTGTAAATTCCTGTATGAATCATCCAGGGCCTGGCTTTCCAGGGCTGCTTTCTCTTTTTACAACTTGCCAATTGGCTAAGGAAAACTCTTAGAGGACAGATTATATTTACTGATTACATCAGCTACCAAAGACTGTTCCACTTGCTTGTTTTTAATGTTATATAAGTTCTTAATGTGTTGGATGATGCCCTTACAACCCCGTCATTCCTATCCCAGCTTTATTTCACAAAGGAAGATGTTAATGGACAGCACATACCCAGCATATATCACTTCCAACAACATAGTGCACAAAATTGTAGTGTAATGGTTAGCACAGCGCTTTACAGTACAGGTGAACCAAGTTCAATACCCATCACTGCCTGTAAAGAATTTCTACGTTCGTCCCGTGACCACATTGGTTTCCTCCCACAGTTCAAAGGCGCCGGTTAGTATGATAATTGCTCATTGTAAATTGCCCCGTGATTAGGCTAGGATTAAATTGAAGGGTTGCTGGGCGGCGTGATTCGAAAGGCTGGAAGGGCCTATTCCGCACTTTACCTCAATAAATAAAGGTTGAAATAGGGGTACCTTATGTGTACTAAATGTATCTTTTGGATCTCGAGATTTTGCTACTGGGACATTACAGTAGATTTTCTGCAGGAGTAATAACGCTGATGTCAAAAAACCAGTCCCTGAGAATACAAAGCAATAACTATGGCTGATGTTGCATCAGCACAAAAACACATGCTGTCCTTCGTATGCAAAGATCGCTTGTTTTTAGGAAGCATCAGTCTGTAAAAAGGTAACTATGGAGTGAAATTGCATGGAAACAGGTCCTTCAGCCCATTACTTCAATGCCAACCCTTTTGCCTTTCTGCACTTCCCCAAGTTGCCTGCATTAGGACTGTATCTTGTACCTTGCCTATTTACTTCTCTTCTCTCTGAGGTCCTCTATTGGTTGAGGTTGACCCTGGATGTTGCGTGCCTGCTGCCTACATCATATGCAAGCCAATACACAAACAAGCCAGGGCAGTACAGTATGGAGAGCAACCCATTGCCCATGCAGCATGCAACCCTTCTCCACACAGCTGATGAATCCAAAGGAATGCCAGAGATGATACAGTTTGGCACCAGCAGTATCACAGGAATTGCCAGCCAGTACTGAAGTCAATGTAGGGCCGCCTTAGGGACTTCAGCTCTGTATATTTCCTCAGGATTTACTCCTGAAGCCTTCTCCATTAGTTGGTATGGCCGCAAGACAGAGGAGGTTTGAGATCAGAGCTTTCCTTCTCCTAGGTGAGCTGGCAACCATGGCTGACAAGCCCCATCTGCCCAAAACAACTAGTTTTAAGGTGCCAGTAACTGCATTTGCCCCTTCTTCTGTCAGTAGAAGTGGGTTCGCTGGGCTTAGTAGCAAACCACATGTGAAGTCCAGAAGCTGGACTTGGTTGTCAGAATCTATTTGAGGAGCATGCCATTGGGAGTATTTAATAGGTAGTGGGAACTTATCCCCACTCCCTTCCCTGGATATAACAACTTTAAGGAACCTTAATTATTTATCTTAAACAGGTTAAGTAAATCTGATTCCACCAGCTCCTCTGGAGACTACACTCAGTGGCCACTTTATTAGGTACACCTGTACAACAGCTCGTTAATGTAAATGTCTAATCAGCCAATCCTGTGGCAGCAAAATAATGCATAAAATCATGCAGACATGGTCAAGAGGTTCAGTTGTTATATAGACCAAACACCAGAATGGGGAAGAAATGTAAATTAAATAGCGCTGTCTGTGGAATCATTGTTGGTGCCAGATAAGGTGGTTTGAGTATCTTAGAAATAGCTGATTTCCTGGATTTTCATGCACAACAGTCTCTGGAGTTTATAGACATCCTATTTCCTAGATTCAGATTCTATAATAATAAACAATGACGTTCTCTTGGGTTTCCTTTTTTGCATATCTACAGTGTATTATAATAATTTGAGAATTATGCATTAGGATACCTGGATCTTACTGCATCTTAGAACTCCTCAATTTCTCCTTCTAGATAAAATGTTTTATTTTCATATATTTCTTTCCAAAATAGACTATTTCACATTTCCATACATCACTTCCCTTTGTCTGATTTTGTCCATCTAAACCCGTTTCTTTCTGCAGATCCCTTATATCTTTAATTTACTGTTTTTAAGTTCTCAGCAAATTTCATATCCATATCTTTTGCACAACTCTTAACATATTTTGCCAACCAGCTAAAGACCCACTTATGCCTTCCATTTCCTGTTAGAATCAAATAGATCTGTGCTTTACAGTTATCAGAGGTTCCCAACCTGGGGTCCATGGACCCCTTGCTTAATGGTATTATTCCATGGCATAAAAACGTTTGGGAACAGTGTAGATTCTAGTTTGTTACTTTCTAGACTGTTGCGATAATTTGATCTTCAGTGTGTGAGACCTGATGGAAATATTCATAAAGTTTTCTAATAATACTAATTGGCTCTCCCTGTTGCATTCTAACCAAAAAGACTTCATGTGAATAATTTATTCGGAGTGAATGAAGACAAAAGGGGGGAAAGAAAAACTCTTTTTAAGTTCTGCCTGTTTTTATAAAGAACTGAAGAAAGTAAGTGGATTTAAAATCAAACTATATAAAAGCAGAACCCTGAGCGAAAAGGGGCTTTAAAGCACAGTTTATCTGTTCTAACATGATAACAAGATTTCTGGCTAGCAGATTATTTTCTTCTCTATTGAAGAAGTACCAAATGCAAATGTTACTGAATATAGGAATCCAATTGAATTGAGCTGAAACAACCACTGAAATAAGTATAGGATTAGAGTTCCAAGATTAATTGAATCACTTCCATTAATTCTGAAGATTCCCCACAGAATGATTTTATGGTCGTGATACTCATTTCTGATCAAAGTCTCCATTTTAAGGAAAAAGAGAAATGTATAAAATAATTTTCAGAAAGGTTCAGTGGATTTTAAACAATGTACTATAAAGTACTATAATTTGATATTATTTTGTATAATTATATCTGAATTGAATTTTGCATCTTTCACATTTTTGAACTTTTTTACTGCTTAGAACTTTTAAGTCTTATAGTGATTGAAATTTCTGATTTTTTATGGTATTGATTTGGTGCATTTTTTTTTAAAGCTTGTGTTGTTTTCTCTGGTATGCCGGAGACTGAGGGGAGTTCTGATAAAGGTTTATAAGATTATGAGAGGCGTAATAGGCAGTATCTTTCTCTCAAGGTTGAAGTATCTTATACCAGAGGGTGTGCATTTAAGGCAAGAGGGGTTAATTTTAAAGGAGATGTGAGAGGTAAATATTTTAAGTGGAGAGAAGTGGGTGCGTGCAATGTGCTGTCTGAGGTTGTGGTAGAGATAGATACGTTGGTGATTTTTAAGAGACATTTCAGTAGGCAGGTGAATGTGACGCCAATGGAAGGATATGGTTATTGTGTAGGTATAAGGATTAGTTTAGTTGGCCATTTGATTACTGTACTAATTTCTTTTGTTCAGCGCAATATTGTGGACCGAAATGCCGGTTCCTGTGCTGTACTGTTCTCTGTTCTATTCATTTTAAAAGACTAAATTCAGTGATAGTAATGAGGATGCCTGATGTTGGTTAAACTTTAACACCAGCAGTTGTTTGAGTTGTAAATTGATGCCTAGGGAGAAAACAAGATTAAAGTAAAAACAAAGTTAATTTAATGTATCAAGATCTTTAATGCCAATTAACTTACAAAAAAAGAGACTCAGTACTTCCATTTTTAATCTTCGTTAGCCAAAATGCTCTCTGTAATTTTTATCTCACCTTATTAAAAGGGCATATTATATTGAAATGGCTCGTTCTACTGATCATCTTGAAAGAATGTTGTCAGAACTGTTGCTTTAAATCTATGTCTTTTTTAAAGCTAAACTGTGTGACTAAAAATTATCGTATAGAGAAAATATTTTATAATTGAATGGACATTAACTGTCTGAAATGCGCTGCCTGATTGGGTGAAAGATGCAGGTACTGTCACAGTGTTTATGAAATATTCTGTTGAGCGCTTGTATGCTCAATGCCTAGTAAGCAGTGGACTAATTACTAGTAAATGGGATTAGTACAGTAGGTCAATATGGGCCAAATGACCTGTTCGTGCTGAATGACTGTAAATCCATGACTGGCCCTCTACTGAAGATGCTGTATAAATGCTCATCATCTTGCATAAGTGACAATCAGCTGAAGGTAGTTTGTGCAAGAACTTATGCCCAAGTAAAAACTGATGAAAGACATCAATATTTGATTAACAGCAGCTTGTGCATTTAAGAAGATTCTGAATTTTGAACTTGGATTTGTTTAAATGTTGAACTGTACAGGAGCCTTATTTTTTTCCATTCATAATTTTGTGTTTGGTCAGATGATGTAATACAGTGGATTCTGGTTAATGGGGCCATCAGTTAATAAGCCATTTAATTGAGACAGGAGACTGTTCCTGAACAGGTTCTAAATAGTGTGGTCATTAGTCAATACACTATGCTTTGAGTTTTAAATAGCATCAGTTGTGTGTTTGTGTTCAAAACACAGTGACTATTGATCATTTCATTTTTTATTTTGACTTAATGCAGGAAGACAGTGAAGGAAGTCCATCATCTGCATTAGGCGTCTGCGTAGATTTTGTTCATTTACAGTTAATTCAAAGAGAACAGCAGTGATGAATTCTTCCGCCATTGAATATTACGAATTAATATACAGTTTTATAATACTTTAGTAGTATTGGTCTCTAGTGCTCTAGTTTGTTCTGTATTTCATTTCAAAGCATAATTTGTTACTCAGTTAAATGGTAGTTTGTCTTTTTGATGTCGTTTTATTTGTTTCCGTGTAACGGGCTAATTGCGATGGCCGCTTAATTGGACCAAAATGTACTGGTCCCAATGTATCCCAATTAACCAGAATTTACCATATATTAACCTACTTAGTGGCCAAGGTATTCAAATAATATTGTTTGCACTTAGTTGTTACAAGTGGATTTTGCGAGTGGTTACTAATTCCTGGAGGAAATTAAGACATCAGAGCTTTAACTCAGAACTAGTACTGAAGAGCAGCCACTTTCTTGGCAGCTTCACAGACCAATTGCAACCTTACCTGGAATAGATCATACAGCAGATGATTTCCAGGTGAAATCATGCCAGATGCACAATACTAATCACATTAGCATGACTGGGTTTTCCTGCCATCTGGTGTATAGCAGATGACGTAACCATTTCTGCCCTTCCTGACATCAATTGAGGAGGAAAGCTGTGACCTACAACTGTTATGGAACAGTCTCTGTACAACTAGCAACACATGCTAGTTTTGTTTATTAGCTTCTTAAAATGAGACTACATTGATGTCAGGTAACCTATTTGGAACACTACATAGATAAAAACAGGCTGTCCAAAGTCCACAGAGTGGATTTAGCACAAAAAGAGAAAGTGTTTTTATAGCACTTGGAGTCTGAGACATGTATTTCTCAGGTGCCTCAAAGCCAGAGGCTGGTGAATCTGTGGAATTCATTGTCACAGACGGCTGCGGAGGACAAGTCATTGAGTATATTTAAAGCAGAAGCTAACTGGTTCTTGATTAGTCAGGGTGTCAAAAGATACAGGGAGAAGGCAGGTTAATGGTGTTGAGAGGGTCAATAACGGTGGAGCAGATTCGATGGACCAAATGGTCGAATTCTGTTCCTATGACCTAGGGATATCACTAACAGAAATCCACCTCTAGGTGTGTCATTATGGCCATAACTGACCATTCAGGACAGGTGAGGGACCTCAAAGCAGGAGTAAAAAGCTTGCACATCAGTAAAGAGCCTGTGCACAAACACCACATTCTACTTAGACCTCTAATTAACAGTATGTTCTCAGGTTTTCCCAGGGCTGTCATGACTGAGATGATTAATGTACAATTTGGCAAAGAAATCCAAAATCCTTGAAGGTGAAAATGAAGGTAGATTAGGTGGTGAAGAAAACACTCAGGATGCTTGCCTTCAGCCAGAGAATAAAAGAAAGGAAATCTTGTTATGAATTCATAAGATAGCGGTTTAGCCACAGCTAGAGGATTCTGTACGGTTCTAGTTGCCACATTGCAGGAAGGACGTGATTGCACTGGCTAGGCTGCAGATGAGATTAATCAGAATACTACCCAGCATCGAGTATTTTAGTTTTGAGAAGATAAACAATGCGTTCCACTATATGTTTCAATATGCATATAATAATTAGATCTAAATCGAGTTTACTTCCCTTGGTGTGGAGAAAATTTCCTTGGTGTATACAAAATTTTCAGGGGCATGGATGGCATAGATAGAACAAAACTTCATCCCATAAATCCTGATCCTGATTTAGGATAGAGTACGAGCTTTAGATGGTTCTGAGAAAGACATCTTTCTCCAGAGAGCAGTTGAATTCTGGAATGTACTTTTGGGGAGGTGGTGGAGACATTTAAGTATCTGAAGCTGGCAGGAACGTAGTTCACCAGCACCTCACACAGTTTGTGTTGCACCACTCTGATTGCCGATACAAAAGCCAGATAAGTAGCAGAGGAGCCCTCAGGGTGAGATTTTGTTTACTGCCTTGATCTGAGAGGATCCTGCAGCACATCCCCAGAAGATGTTGAAACTCCATTGGGTGCATCACTGAAGGCAGTCATAGTTGAGCATGGCAAAATTGTGTGCAATCATTTTTCAAGTAATAGTTGCAAATAGATGAATAAGTTCCTATGGATACAAATACATTTTCTTCTATAAGTGTATTGTGACAGTGAATGGAAACTTTTTGGCCTCGAAGTGAGACATTTGAAAAGAAAATGTAGCAAGATAGTTGCCTCAGAAAGGAGATGATAGAGTGAAGTGACCCAGATTTCAGGTTTTGCCTACCCTAGGGATATTTCGAATCATTTCAACCTGTATAATGGGACTTGTGCCAAACACTTCACAGTTCTGGAGTGTAAGTAGTTCTGTCACAGATCCACAAACCAGGGCATAGCCATAAAGAACACTGAGAACTGCATACATTAATATTCCTTCGTCTGGTTTTATTCATAATATTCCTTTTGTTTGTTCAAAAACATGCCATTTTACATTTTATTTGAATTATTAACAAATCAAAATATCTTTTTCAGTATTTCTACAGTTGTGCTGATTGTAGGCACACTATAGAACAAGACTTGTGGAGATAGACTTTTAATAACATCATTTGGGTGACAGAATCACTGGAAAGGTGGAGCATTATGCTTGTACACCCTGATGACAAGGGCAGGATTTTTATCATAATAAAAGTGTTGAGAGCTGTATTTAGAATTTGGGGGCATACACGGGTATATTTATACAAGCTGTACAAGAGGAAAGGCATGTCAGAAGGTGAAATTGTTGACTCCTAGCAACAAGCAAAAGATTCAGAATGATGTGAATGTTCAGGAGCCTCAACACAGCAGTTGTCAGTACAAATGGAACTGTCACCAAGTGCTGCTGATAGAGCTTCCCTCTGCAAACTGCTTCTCTGTCACCTGCCCCAATGAAGTGGCATACTGTCCCAAATAAACATAGCATCTGCTTCGATTAACTGCTGGCTCAATAAACGGAACCTACTGTTTTTGTGTGTGTGAACATATAGTTCAAATCTGTCTGGCTCCCTTGCATGTTCTTCATCCGAAATAGCAACTCAACCTTGTTAAAAAAAAGCCCTGGAGACGGATGGGCTCTGTCAGGTTTCAGATGCCCAAGACATGCTGTACGATGAGCAATCACCAAAAAGATCGGTGCGAAAATCTTGTCATGACGACGTCCCAGTGACTCCACCAGGAGTTAAGGGTTCACGCACACACACACATACACATATATAGTTGTGTATGTGTATTATATGAAATTATTTGTAATATACTGTTGTGTACCAGTTAGCATAATGCTTTACAGCACTAGTGACCTGAGTTCAATTCCTGCCGCTGTTTGTAAGAAATTTGTACATTCTCCCCTCGACTGCGTGGGTTTCTTTTGGGTGCTCCAATTTTCTCCCTCTTTCCGAAGCAATATGGGTTAGTAGGTTAATTAGTCATGTGGGTGTAATTGGGCAGAATGGGCTTGTCGGACCAGAAGAGCCTGTTACTGTGCTGTCTCTCTGAATAAAGAAATTAATATAAATAAAAACTGACTTGCTTTGGTGATTTCTATTCAGCACATGAATAGGAGTATTTTTAAAGACCCCTGTCATTCATTTACAGTCAATTTGCAGATTTTTTATAACTTAATATTACTCCTGCAATTGGAATTAAATGTTTTTTCAGAATATTTGTAAAATGCAGAAACTTTAATGCACAGAGTTTTGACTCATTGAAAGAGTTTGAGGAGATCGTATTGGCATCATAAACATCGTATAGGCATTATGCTTAATCTCTTTTTCGTAACAAAGGCTATAATGATGCTTTTTTACAGAAAATGCAGTCACTGTTCAGCATGTTGGAGAGAACCAGATTACACATTTTAGTTTCATGACTTTCATCAGTTCTGATAAGAATCAATGAATTAGAACAAACATAATTCCAACTATCTTTCTTGCTCCACTTCTATTTGCTGATATGCCAACATTATCTCTTTTTATAATTTAGAACTTAAGCATCTATTTTGCTATTGAAATGAATGCAAATGTAAAGCATGGCCTGAATAGAGTTTAAGATGCCAAAGCTGAAGTACAATTGCCAATGCTTCACTATATCCAACTATAAGCTGGGGATTTGATACACATTCATCTGATCTTCAACTTATCTCTGACTTCCACACTGACTTTCATGCCTACGTATTGAAGAGGTAAGTTGATCCATGCCGAAGATTTCATCAGAGCTGTTCTAAATAAGTAAAATTTGGACCATTAGCACTGAGATAGTGGATCTAGCATGTAAGAGAAATTGCAAAGAAAACTTAACAGCATCTCTACTTCCTTAGAAGTCTGCTAAGATTCAGCACGACATCTAAAACTTCTATAGATGTGCAGAGGAGAGTATATTGTCTGGCTGCATCACAGCCTGGTATGGAAACACCAATGCCTTTGAATGAAAAATCCTACAAAAGGGTAGTAGATTTGGCCCACTACATGTCAGATAAAGTCCTCCCAACCATAGAGCACACCTACATGAAACACTCGTAGAAAAGCAAAGCCATCATCAGAGATCCCCACCTCACAGGTCATGTTCTTTTCTCGCTGCTGCCATCAGTTTGAAGATAGAAGAGCCTCAGGACTCTCACCACCAGGTTCAAGTACAGTTATTACACCTCAATTATTAGGCTCTTGAACAAAAGACATAATTACACTCACTTGCCTATCCACTGAGATGTTCCCACAACCAATGATTTCACTTTAAGGACTCTTTAACTCATTATCTCATGTTCTCATTATTTGTTGCTATTTATTTATTTATGTTTGCATTTGCACAGTTTGTTGCCTTCTGCACAGCAGTTGATCTTTCCTTGATCCTGTCATAGTTACTGTTTCATAGATTTACTGAGTATGCCTGCAAGAAAATGAAACTCGGTCCTGTACATGTGGTACATATGTACGTAAAGTACGTATGGTGCTGTATATGTACTTTAATAATAGAAACATAGAAAATAGGTGCAGGAGTAGGCCATTTGGCCCTTCGAGCCTGCACCACCATTCAGTATGATCATGGCTGATCATCCAACTCAGAACCCTGTACCTGCTTTCTCCCCATACCCCCTGATCCCTTTAGCCACAAGGGCCATATCTAACTCCCCCTTAAATATAGCCAATGAACTGGCCTCAACTGTTTCCTGTGGCAGAGAATTCCACAGATTCACCACTCTCTGTGTGAAGACATTTTTCCTCATCGCGGTCCTAAAAGGCTTCCCTTTTAAAATTTAATTTAAAATAAAATTTACTTTGAATTCTACTTTGCTTCTTATCTTGCAAAAAAAGCACTCCAAAGCACTCTGTTAATTCAGTTTAGGAAAAGCCTCACACTGCTGAATTAGTAGACCAGGTGATGTCACACTTAGTGATCGGTGAATTACAATTTCTGCTTAGCCTAGCATGGTAAATTCTGCGTGAGCGGCAACATGAAACAAGTGGTAAGAAATGATTGTTTCACATGCAGCATTCAGTCCTGAAAAAGAAGAAAACAGCTTGCATTTTTCCATGACTGTCACAATCTATTCTAAATATTCATCATAAAAAAGCATTTACTTTTGAAGTGACATCAGTGACATTAAGGGGGAAAATGTCACTACTTTGTGCACCTTCCACAGACACCCTTAAAATTCATGTTTAAATGCAACTTATTTTATAAATTGTTGTTAGAGTAATAAATGTATGTCATGGCATTGCAAGAAGGGAATGTGTGGCAACACTTGCAGGCTGTGTCCAGCACATGCTCGACTATGTTGGCTGTTGTGCAAACAACACATTCCATTGTATGTTTCGATGTGCGTGTGATAAATCTGAATCTATTTCACTCTTCCACAAATAGGACAATGGAATCTTTTGCAGCTCCATGCAATGACAGATGGGACCTTAGTTCATTTGTAAAACTTCATCCCAAACAGTTTGGCAATTCCTCAGTATTTTAGTGAAGTGACAAGTTAGATTGTATGCAAAGTATCTAAACAGGGACTTGAATCCACAGTCTTTCATCTCATAGGACAGGATGTAGACTTTAGGCTACAAAACACAAAAACATTTCATTTTTTTGTACATTCCTTGATGATCAAAGATAATCTGCATCTACTCTGGCTTTGTGTATTCCTTGTGCCAGGTGTGAGGTCTTGACCTTCAACCACCATTTTCCTCACTCAACCAAAGGTTGTGCTGGTTCATGGAAAGTGATGGATCATTTCAGCATTAATTTATACCTTTGTATTGGGAGTTATACATATTTTCCATGGTCTTGCTGTAAATGTTCTTTGTTGGAGAGCAGAAACAAATTGGTAGAGAAAGCAATATTGCAGTGAAGAAGACTTGCGATCTGGTTTAACATCAGACATCAGACAAAATGCTGGAGGAACTTAGCAGGTCAGGCAGCATCAATAGAAAGGAATATCAGGACACCATTCTTTACTGAAGTTAATTCTGTTGTGGAGCTGTTTGTTGTTTGCCTGCAAGTGTAAGATGGAGACAAATGCTTGCTGAGGATATACCACAATTTATCTGATTTGTGGAGTTAATGTGTTTAGAGAGATTGGAGAAGGCCCTGTACAGTGGCTGGTGCCACTCCCTGCAGATTTCATGGAATCGTCGCACTGAAGATATATCCACTTTGGCTCTAAATGAATAGAATCCATTTTATGATTCTGGCACTGCTCTTTGGCCACTGGGAAAAGATGGTTCAGATGACTCTGATGCTCACTTTCCCTATTGCAGACAGCATGGAGGCCCATCTGCCCCACCACTCTCTGTCTCATCTGCTCTCTTGAAGAAGGTTACAACTACACTGTTTCTTGAGGTAACCACCTCAAGTTCATCTTCAGGATTATTGTCATTCAGCTGTAGACATGTATACAGCCAAACAAAACAGCTTTCTTCCGGACTAAAGTGCAAAACACAGCAACTATAATTCACAGATAATACATAAAGTAACATTGCCATAAATAAATCAACAATTAATAAAGTATATTCCAGAAGAGTCAGTTAACATACACAATTATTACACAATATAAGCATAAACAGTATAATATTAGTGATGCTTCATAAGTGATGAAATCTGAGTGGCAGCTGGGAGTTCAGTAGTCTCAAAGCCTGCCAGAGAAGCTATTTCCCATCCTAACAGTCCTTGTCCTAATGCTGTGGTATCTCCTGCCTGATGGTAGGGTTCAAAGACCTTGTGGGAAGAATAGGAGGATCCTTAACAATGCATACGCAGTGCTCCTGATAAATACCTTGGATGGGTTGACTTCCCTGATGATTCTCTCAGCAATCATAGAAACATAGAAAACCTACAGCGCAATACAGGCCCTTCGGCCCACAAAGCTATGCTAAACATGTCCTTAACTTAGAAATTACCTAGGGTTACCCATAGCTCTCTATTTTTCGGAGCTCCATATACCTATCTGGGACTTTCTTAAAAGACCCTATCGTATCTGCCTCCACCATTGTTGCCAGCAGCCCATTCCATGCACTCACCACTCTCTGTGTAAAAAAACTTACCCTGGCTTCTCTGTGCCTACTTCCAAGCACCACAACAACCCTGTTATTATTAAACCTTTTCAGAATCTGTCTCCCTTGATCTGCTCTTTGATATCCCTGTTACTATTGGGTGGTCTATAAAAAACACCAAATAGAGCTATTGACCCCATCCTGTTCCTAACTTCCACCCACAGAGACTCTGTAGACAATCACTCCATGACTTCCTCCTTTTCTGGAGCTGTGACACTATCTCTGATCAACAATGCCATGCCCCCACCTCTTTTGCCTCCCTCATTGTCATTTCTGAAACATCTAAAGCCTGGCACTTGAAATAACTATTCCAGCCCCTGAGCCATCCAAGTCTCTCTAATGGCCACAACATGATAGCTCTAAGTACTGATCCACACTCTAAGCTCATCCCCTTTGTTCATAATTCTCCTTGCATTAAAATAGACACATCTCAAACCATCAATTAAGTGTGTCCCTTCTCTATCACCTGCCTATCCTCCCTCTCGTACTGTCTCCAAGATTTCTCTGTTTGTGAGCCACCACCTCTTCCTCCGTCTCTTCAGTTTGGTTCCCACCCCAGAACAATTCTAATTTGAACTCTCCCCAACAGCCTTTGCAAACCTCCCTGCCAGGATATTGGTCCCCTTGTGATTCCAAATATCCAGAAATCTGTTTCCCTGTCCCTGGTCCAATACCTCAGCCATGCATTTATCCTCCACCTCATCCTACTCCTATACTCACTGTCACATGGCACAGGCAGTAATCCCAAGATTACTACCTTTGTGGTCCTGCTTCTCAACTTCCTTCCTAACTCCCTGTAGTCTGCTTCAGGACCTCCTCCCTTTTCCTATCTATGTCGTTAGTACCAATATGTACCACAACTTCTCGCTGTTCTCCTTCCTACTTCAGGATTTTGTGGAAGCTATCAGAAACATCCCGGACCCTGGCACCTGGGAGGCAAACTCCCATCTATGTTTACTCTTAATCTTTTGTAGAGTATTGCAGTCAGATGCCTTGCAATTCTGTACCAGACTCCTGCTAGTCAGAAAACTCTTAATAGTCCTTCTGTAGTAATAACAATTAGTTAAAATGTGAGGTGGGGGGGGGGGGGAAGAATCTCACTCACTTCACCTCTCTCTCCTCAGGAAGTGGAGATGCTGCTGGACTTTCTTTACTTAAAGAGATTTTGTTAAGGGACCTGGTCTATCAATCAAATATTGTAAAGACTAAATTCAGCAGGGGTAGTTTGTGAATATAGCATGCTTGATTTATGCCTAACTTTTACAAGTTGGAAGTTCTGCAAGATGCTTACAACTAATGAAGTAGTTTTAAAGTGTAGTTGTTTGTGTAATATCTTAATGTAACATTAAACTGAAAAACTGGAGATGATGGGATGAGGAATTAGAAAATTTAAAGGCAGAAGGCTTGAATCATTAATGAATTCAGATTACATTGAAAGTTTTTTTATGAATTTAAGTTGTTTTTGACAAAATATATTACTGATTAGAATTCTGAATGACCTCTCGTCAGATTTATTTATTTAAAAACCAGTTGAATTAATTGTAAATAATTACTAAAGGATCTTTGCCCAAAATGTCGACTGTACTCTTTTCCACAGATGCTTCCCGGACTGCTGAGTTCCTCCAGCATTTTGTGTGTGTTGCTCTGGATTTCCAGTGTTCAGTTCATACAGGAATTGGTGACTCTTAACAAGGATGCAGATATATCAGTCAAATAATAATTCAAAGGCAACCTAGGGATTGATGCAAAAAATCTCTTTCAGAGAAGAGTGTGTACATTTTCCTTTTGTCTCTCAACCAAACCCAATATATAAAACATATTTTTTCTCATGGATTTTGCTAATATGAGCTGCATTTTCTGCTTAATACTAAGACCTCAGAACTTTTTAAGTGGCTCTTAAGCATTAAGGACAGTCTGAGGTCACCAAAACCGTGAGTGCATATCAGTTCAGCTCTTGGTAGAGAACAGTTTGTCAAAAGTAGAGTACTGGAAAACAGTTCCAAAACTCTATGATCAAAATAAAGAGAATGTTAAATATGTAAAAGAATTATGTACTCATACACACATTTTTGCAAGGGGTAGCAGTATTTTGTAGTTGGGATAAACAATTGGATGGCTAAGTTTTTGAAAAAGAACAATTAGAATAACTTAGGAAATAATAACATGAGCTTCAATAAGAAAAAAAGATGTTCGATTAATAAGTAACGAAAATAAGTATTAGAGAGGATACCAAAAGTTTCTTCAGATACATAAAGTGGAAGAGAGGTGAGAGTGGATATCAGAACATTGGTAAACGATGCTGGAGAGCTAGTAAAGGCAGACAACAAAATGTCTGGTGAACTGAATAAATATTTTTCATTTATCTTCACTGTGGAAGATGACGGAAGTTTGAGGTGTCAGGGAGCATGAAGTGTGTGAAATTACTATAATGAAACAGAAGGTTCTTGGGAAACTGAAAGGTCTGTAGTAGATAAGTCACCTTGACCAGATGGTGTACTTCTGAGAATTCCGATACAGATGGCTGAAGAGATTGTGGAGGCATTAGTAATGACCTTTCAAGTATCACTAGATTCTAGATTGACTTTGGAAGATTAAAAAAATTGCATCTGTCACTCCACTCTTCAATAAGGGAGAGAGGCAGAAGAAAGGAAACCAGTTGGTCTGACCTCAGTGGTTGAGAAGCTGTTAGAATCAACTATTAAGGGTTAGATCTCAGGGTACTTGGAGGCATATGATGAAATAGGCCCTAGTCAGCATAATTTTGTCAAGGGAAACTCTTGCCTGATGGATCTGTTGGAATTCTTTGAAGAAGTAAAAGCAGGATAGACATAGGAGAATCAGTTGTGTACTTGGATTTTCCGAAAACCTTTGACGAGGTGCTACACACCTGGCTGCTTAACAAGCTACGAACCCATTGTATTGTACCACAGAGACAAAATTCAAAAGGGTGAAGAATGCAGGACTGAAAATGCTGTATTCGGAATAAAGTGGACAAACTCATTGCACAATTAGAGAAGTGGGCATCACTGACTTGTGGCTGAAAGAAAGGCATAGTTGGGAGCCTAACATCAAAGAACAGGGAGGAAGGCATATGCAGTACTGTGGCTCTGTTGGTAAGATATGGAATTACATCTTTAGAAAGAGTTGACCTAGGGTCAGAGAATACTGAACCTTTGTGGGTGGAGTTATTAATTGCAAGGGTGAAAAAATCCATTATGGGAATCATATATAGGCCTCCAAATCGTAGCCAAGGTTTGGGGTTGAGATTGCAAAGAGAGCTGGAAAAGGCATGTAATAAGGAATATAGCACAATTGTAAAAGGATACTTCAATATGCAAGGGGTTTGGGAAAATCAGTTTGGTGTCAGATCACAGGAAAGGAAACTTTGTGAATGCCTACAAGGTGGCTTTTTATAGCAAATTGTGCTTGAGCCTTCTGGAGGAAAGGCTTTCTTAGATCGCAGGTTGTGTAATAACCCAGATCTTATTAAGGAGCTTAACATAAAGGTACCTTAAGGGGGTCAGTGATCATAGTATGATTGAATACATACTTGAGGGGGAGAAGCGTAAGTCACATGTATCAGTTTAGCAGTGGAACAAAGTGAATTACAGAGGCACAAGAGAGGAGCTTGCCCAGGTAGATTGGAGGGGGATACTGTCGGAGATGACAGTAAAGCAGACATGGCTGAACTTCCTGGGAATAGTTCACAAGATGCAGAATATATAGGTTCTATGGAAGAAAAAGTTCTCAAATGGCAAGGGTAGGTAACCATGGCTGACAAGGGAAGTTAAGGACTGCATAAAAGCTAAGGAAAGGGCATATAATATAGCAAAAGTGACTGGAAATTTGTATGATTGGGAAGCTTTTAAAATCCAACAAAAGGCAACTAAAAAAGCCATAAGAAGGGAAAAAATGAAATATTAGGGCAAACTAGTCAATATGCGTAATATAAAGCAGGAGAGTAAAAGTTTTTTTTCAGTTATATAGAGTAAAAGAGAGTTGAGAGATGATATTGGACCAGTGGGAAATGATACTGATGAGATACTAATGGGGGACAAAGAAATGGCAGATGAACTTAATGAGTACTTTGCATCAGTCTTCACTGTGGAAGACACTAGCAGTGTGCCAGAGGTCTGTGAGTGTCAAGGAGCAGGAGTCAGTGCCATTGCTATCACAAAGGAAAAAGTGCTAGGTAAACTGAAAGGTCTTAAGGTGGATAAGTCACCTGGAGCAGATGGACTACATCCCAGAGTCCTGAGAGAGGTTGCTGAAGAGATGACGGATACATTGGTCACGATCTTTCAAGAATCGCTTGTTTCTGGCATGGTTCTGGAGGACTAGAAATTGTCACACCATTCTTTAAGAAGGGAAGAAGGCAAAAGAAAGAAAATTATAGGCCAGTTAGCCTAACCTCAGTGGTTGGGAAAGTGTTGGAGTCTGTTTTTAAGGATGAGTTGTCAGGGTATTTGAGAATAATGATAAAATAAGACAAAGTCAGCATGGTTTCTGTAAAAGAAAGGAAATCTTTCCTGACAAATCTGTCAGAGTTCTTCAAGTAAGTAACAAGCAGTGTGGACAAAGGAGAGGCAGTAGATGTCATTTACTTGGATTTTCAGAAGACATTTAATAAGGTGCCACACATGAGGGTGTTTAACAAGTTAAAACCCTATGGTATTACAGGAAATATACTGGCACGGATAGAGGAATAGCTGACAGGCAGGAGGCAGCAAGTGGGAATAAAGAGAGCCTTTTCTCTTGGCTGCTAGTGACTAATGGTATTCATCAGGGGTCAGTATTGGAACCACTACTTTTCACATTGTTTGTCAATGATTTAGGGTCAGGATCCATGTAAAATGTTTGAGGACCCTTCACCACTGCAGCTTCCATCCACCTTCCTGTCATTGTAATGTGTCATCACCTTCAGCCAGCTGCACCGTTGAGGTCTTCATTGCATCACTCTTTGTCTGGAACCATCTCCTTTGATGTTACTGTCAAGTGTCACCCAACCAGGAGCTAAGCACCAGATGGCTAAACTCCAGATAGAATTGCTTTTGGATTTCAGGACTCACAAGCCTCTCCATTATGACAAGGTGACATTCCTCAGAGAAGGCTTGTCATAATTCAGAGGAACATCATGAAAGTTGGTTCAGTTCCGATCAGAATCAATGTCAACTTAACTCACTCTAGTCAGGGTATTGGCTTTTCTGTACACAGCCGATAGTAATGAGTTTGTTGGAGAAGGATCAGCCAAGGATCTCTGCCCAACATTGCTGGACACTTGTATTTATTGGTATTAGATCTATTGTGATGACTTGAAGTATAATACTTCTGTACAATTGATTGAAAAGTTATCACATGACAAATGATTGCCACTTGGATGAATTAATGGATTGTGGTGAAGTCTGTGATGTTGTAGTTTGGCAGGTATTCAATTTATTTGGGAGGAAAGGAGATCTCTTTACATTTTCATACCAAATATAATGTATAACCTTTGATTTAGACATTGTTCTATGCTGGTAATCCTACTTAAAAGATATTGATACGTGAGTTGTTTTAATTTGATGAACCCTTAGTTCCCAGTATTTGTTCAATTTAGTTAGTGTTGGTAAAATCTGTCAAAAATTTGCGAGATCTATCTAGGATGATGGAATGGTTTTTTTTGCTGTTGGCTTCAGTACTAGTGTTCTGTGACAAAGTCATTGGTAACAAAGCATGCCTTGTTAGCATGAATTTCATGACATATACCAGTGATATTAAACGTGATTCTAATTAATCATGCTTAAATCTGCAGTTAAGTAGTTTAATATATTAGTTTTTTTTAATCAACCATAAGGTCACAGTGTTGTTAGAGGTAGCTAATTTCCAATAAATCAACAGCCTATTCTCTTAACAAGTACCCTTTTATTCTCAGATAACCCACCCTGTGTATTCCTTCATCTCTTTAGCCATCCCAACAAAGATGAATTACGTTTCTAGACTGTTACTTAAATTTGGCTTTTCTGGCTAGAGTGGCTGATGTTGAGGCTGTATAAGGCACTCGTGAGACTACACTTGGAGTATTGTGTGCAGGTTTGGGCTCCTTATTTTAGAAAGGATATACTGAAATTGGAGAGGGTTCAAAGAAGATGCACGAGAATGATTCCAGGAATGAGGAACCGTATGATGAACAAGGGTTACCGTGTAAATAATGAGGGTTGCTGTATGAGGGATGTCTGGCAGCTCTTGGGGCTGTATTCCCTGGAGTTCAGGAGAATGAGGGGGAATCGCATAGAAACATTTCGAATGTTGAAAGGCCTGAACAGGTTAGATATGACAAAGTTATTTCCCATGGTAGGGGAGTCTAGGACATCAATTTAGAACAGAGATGTGGAGAAATTACTTTAATCAGAGGGTGGTAAATCTGTGGAATTTGTTGACATGAGTGGCTGTGGAGGCCAAATCATTGGGTGTATTTAAGGCAGAGATAGATAGGTTTTTGATTAGCCAGGGCATCAAAGGGTATGGGGAGAAGGTATGGGAGTGGGGATGTCTGGAAGAATTGGATCAGCCCATGATTGAATGGCAGAGCAGACTCGATTGGTCAAATGGCTTACTTCTACTCCTAAATTTTATGGACTATGGCACCATAAGTATGCCCATTAAACTGTTAGCAGAACTTGGTGTAACACACACAATATGTTAGAGGAACTCAACAGGCCTTGCAGCATCCATGGAAAAGAGCATAGTTGATGTTTCAGAACGAGACCCTTCATTAGGATTCATCAAGATTTATGAGTCCTAATGAAGGATCTCAGCCCAAAACATCGGCTATACCCTCTTTTCCATAGATGCTGCCTGGCCTGTTGAGTTCCTCTAACATAATGTGTGTGTTGCTTGAATTTTCAGCATCTGCAGATTTTCTCTTGTTTGTGGCAAAACTTGGTGTAATGTTCTGGTTAGACCACACTAGGAATGTTGTGATCAGTTCTTGTCACCTCATTACAGGAAGAATCTGAAAACTTTAGAGAGGGTGCATAGGAAATTTACCAGGTGGTTGCCTGGATTAGAGAGCATGTCTTATGAGGATAGGTTCAGCAAGCTAGGGCTTTTCTCTGTGTAGTGAAAAGGATAATATAGGTATACAAGATAATAAGAGGCATAAATCAAGTGGATAGTCAGAGACTTTTTCCAATAGTGGAAATGCAGGGTGGAGCTATGTCTCTACCATAACTTTAAGGGAATTGGAGGAAAGTATAGGGGGATGTCAAAGGTAAATGTTTTACAAAGTCGTGGGTGCATGGAATGCACTGCCAGGGGTGGTGGTGAAGTACACTAGGAGTATTTTAGATAGACACATGGATGATAGGAAAATGGAGAGCTACAGTATGTAAGAGGGAAGGGTTAGATTGATCTTAAATTAGGTTTAATGGTCAGCATAACATCGTGGGCTGAAGGGCCTGTGCTGGGTTTTTATGTTCAATAATGGTGGAAATGATTAAAGCACAAATTAAATATTCATATTGGGTAACAAATCGTATGTAATGCATTGTCCTGCTATCATGCAAAACTGCAATTATGCCTTTATTTGGAGCGTGGCAGTGATTCACAAAAGATAGATGGATATTCACTGGGGAATAATGGTTTTACTTTTGCTTTTGAAGAAAGAACCATTTTTTCTGGCTCTGAGTCAGAAGATATGGTTGTCAAAAAAAGTCTTTAAAACATTTTGTAATACCTTTTACAATATTAGTGAACGGGCATTCTTCTATTATTTGCTAGAGAAAAGAAAGCTTCATTCTTAATGCAATCATTCATAAGTGAAGAGACTTTTGTTATAACATGCAAAAGAAAGCCTAAGATTTTTGGTTTAATTGAAATGTTGGACAAAATAGCACTGCCTTTCATGGAACTGCCCTTTTGTAAATCTGCATTATAATAGAAAGTTTTAGTCAAATAAATCAGACAAGAACAAGGAACGCTGAGATTTTCATTTTCTTAAACAAACGGAAAAGAGCTTTGCATATCAGTTATCAGTAGGATTAATTTGTTCAGACAATGTGGTATAATAGCGAGGAGTTATAATAGCACAAAGGAAAATAAGTCTGAGTCATTGTTACTGACATTGCTTGATATGCAGGCTGGCAGTGCTTTTATTGATTTCCTTGACTAAGGCTATTCTTTAGTGGTTACTCGATAGTGAACAGGATCTGAAAAATCGATAACAGACAGAAATTTTACCATGTAAAGCAGAGAGCAATAAAGTACACTGAAAATAACAGAGCATTACTGAGAGAATGTTTTGCTAACAGGCTGGAAGTGTGAGGTAAATGCAGTGGTCACAATTGTTGGAATCCGTGGCATAACCGATGAGAGATTCTTAAAAAGGTTGCAGGGGAAACGGAGGCTTGTGGTGTGATGCAGAGGAGTGAAACCTAGGGAAGAAAGTACAGGAGTGAAAAAGCTCAGAACCAGGGTAAACAAGCGGTTTGTAGAAATGACTCTGAACGACACCTCTTATGAAGAACAAGCTTCATTCGATTGAGAAAAAGATGGAAAAGAAGATCAAGGTGTGTATAAGGGCAGCTTGTTATTAAAATTTGATGGGGGTGTGTAGAACCTGTAATACACAATCCCAATGATTTTCTGCGGTTAAATGAAATATCTGAGTAGTGATTATTTTACTTGGTCTAGAACAAAATAAAGCCTTGCGTTTTGTTACTGAGGCAGACCATTCCAGTACTTTGCTTTACTTGTGCCAATGAGTAACTTGATTATTTTTCCCCTACAAAAGTGTTCGTCATCCTATTCCTTTGCCTGTTGAATTTATTGTTTCACAGTGCAGTTTCATTGGTTGGTGCTTTTGATGATTTTATAATAGTATCTGTTACCGAAGAGTTAATTCCACTATGTAGCCTAGATCTGGGCGGATGTACTTTTTGCAGCACTGCTTCATACTCCTCTTTTGAGTGCCATTTCTCTTGGGGAGTACATCATTGTGGAATTATTCTTATATTTTTCCAGAAGGGTGAACTGAAAATCATTTGATCTTCCCCACCCACCCACATTCAAACATGATTCAATACCAGTTTATTCTGTCTCTGTAAAATATACATATGATGTTTACACTGTCATTGTCTCTGACTTTATAGTTGGTAATATAATAAGGAACATTCAACTCTTTTATTTTCCAGTAATGTTCAGAAAGGAAAATATCTTCAGGGTATCTGCTGGCATATTTAGTAATTAATCCAGTGAGTCTTGCATGCCTATTGATTTACTGAAGAACACTAATTATACACACTGCTGTACTTAAGTCTCAGTGCTCACTGATTTCCTGTACTATATCACGGACTGCATTCTGACACATCAGCATTGCTAATAGGTGACATTAGAAAGTTCAAAGATATCTTCTAAAATGATCAGAAATCCAGGATTATGACAGATTTGCACTCAGTTTCACTGGTGAAATAAACAAGACCTGTACATTTTCAGAGCACAAGTGGCCAAGTGTGCTGTGAATGTCTAATTCTCTGATCTTTGCACTAGGAATGATATTTGGATAACAAAAAAAAATTCAAAGAGTGAAACTTATGTGTTGTATGTCCCTTGAATCAAAGCCAGTTTAATATTTTATTGCCATCTCGAAACCTCAAAAAACAAGTGGTATGACTCATTCAGTACGGAAAAATTAGTCCTTTTTTCCCTCGTCAGTTAACACTTTCTTCATGTTAAATTTTCAAGTGTGCCTTTTAATATCATCAAATCTCTGAAAACATACTTCCATACATTATAAACACAAGAAATTCTGCAGATGCGGGAAATACAGAGTAACACACAAAATACTGGAGGAGCTCAGCAGCATTTATGGAAATGAATAAACAGTCAATGTTTAAGTCTGAGACCCCTCTTCAGGACATACGTCATACAATGCATACATTAGCTAAACTGCAAATTATCAGGTGCGAAGCAGGAAATTTCATTACTGATGGCTTACCAATTTCATATATTTTGTTAAAGTGAACACGTATGACAATCAGTCATTAAATCAGAGGACATTTAGATATTTCAAGTTTATTGTAACAGTGGGTTTTTTGAAAAAGTGATAAAGCCTTGGGATTTTTTTAGAATATTCCTTTTAGCTCATAAATGAGTGTCCGAGAGTAGAATATAATACAAGTGTGATTCTAGAACAAGGACTGAAACAAAGAGACACACAATAGACATTAGGCATAAGGAGACTGGAAAAAATTATATTAAATGTTCAATCTTATATAACACCCTCTAAAAGATGCTCAGGTTCACAGAAAACAAAGTCTAGGTAAACATATCTCTTTAAAATGCTGGGTGTTTCCAATGATTTTTGTTTATTTTGGCATGGTCCTAGTGTAATTTAATAGACATACCGCACAATTTAATACTGTAGTATTAGGACAAGGACCATTAGGATGGAAAGCAGCTTCTTCCACCAAGCCTTAACATTATTGAACTCTCTGCCATCACCCAGTTCTCATCACATACGAAGTACCAGTCACGTTAAACTGTATACTTTTTAAAGTGTATCATAAATACAATTTATGGTAAATGTGTATCTTTTGGACTATATTTTATTTCTTAATTTATTTGTGGTAATATTACCATATGTGTTATATGTACTGTATTTTTGTTGTGCACTTTGATCCAGAGGAACATTGTTTTATTTGGTGGTGTATCGTACATGTACGGTTGAATACCAATACATTTGAACTTGAATTTCAACTTGGACATTATCTTTGATTACATATTTAGGGAAGTATAGCATATTGCATTTTATTCTTTGTCAGAAGAATGCTTTATGTACCATAGGGTGTTAAATAACCATAGAACCATTACAGCACAGAAACAGGCCATCTCGGCCCTTCTAGTCCGTGCTGAACGCTTACTCTCACCTAGTCCCGCTGACCTGCATTCAGCCCATAACTCTCCATTCCTTTCCTGTCCATATACCTATCCAATTTTTTTTTTAATGACAATATTGAGCTTGCCTCTACCACTTCTACTGGAAGCTCATTCCCCACAGCTACCACTCTCTGAGTAAAGAAGTTCCCCCTCGTGTTACCCCTAAACTTTTGCCCCCTAACTCTCAACTCATGTCCTCTTGTTTGAATCTCCCCTACTCTCAATGGAAAAAGCCTATCCACATCAACTGTATCTATCCCCCTCATAATTTTAAATACCTCTGTCAAGTCCCCCCGCAACCTTCTATGCTCCAAAGAATAAAGACCTAACTTGTTCAACCTTTCTCTGTAACTTAGGTGCTGAAACCCAGGTAACATTCTAGTAAATCTTCTCTGTACTCTCTCTATTTTGTTGACATCTTTCCTGTAATTCGGTGACCAGAACTGTACACAATACTCCAAATTTGGCCTCACCAATGCCTTGTACAATTTTAACATTACATCCCAACTCCTGTACAATGCTCTTTTTTTAAAAGGCCAGCATACCAAAAGCTTTCTTCACCACCTATCCACATGAGATTCCATCTTCAGGGAACTATGCACCATTATTCCTAGATCACTCTGTTCTACTGCATTCTTCAATGCCCTACCATTTACCATGTGTGTCCTATTTTGATTATTCCTACCAAAATGTAGCACCTCACACTTATCAGCATTAAACTCCATCTGCCATCTTTCAGCCCACTCTTCTAACTGGCCTAAATCTCTCTGCAAGCTTTGAAAATCTACTTCATTATCCACAAGACCACCTATCTTAGTATCATCTGCATACTTACTAATCCAATTTACCACCCCATCATCCAGATCATTAATGTATATGACAAACAACATTGGACCCAGTACAGATCCCTGAGGCACACCACTAGTCATCGGCCTCCAACCTGACAAACAGTTATCTGCCACTACTCTCTGGCATCTCCCATCCAGTCACTGTTGAATCCATTTTACTACTTCAATATTAATACCTAACGATTGAACCTTCCTAACTAACCTTCCGTGTGGAACCTTGTCAAAAGCCTTACTGAAGCCCATATAGACAACATCCACTGCTTTACCCTTGTCAACTTTCCTAGTAACCTGTTCAAAAAATTCAATAAGATTTGTCAAACATGAAAAATGTAGCAGCTTATTGAACTATGAACAGAGACATGAATAGATGCAGAAGAAAAGTAATTCCTCATCTTTTTTAATAATTGCTGGTGAGAAAAGATGTATCTCAGTTAAGAATACTCATTTCTGGAATTATGTTCTGTCATGTTATTGATGGCAGCATGAAGCAGGACATCATAGCTAATCTTATCTTCAGATGGATCAGATTTCCAAGATTTAATCAGATGAAGTAATTCTGTAACATAAAAGTCATACTGCAATTTACTGTATTTTATTTCAGAGAATGTAACAGAGATAATAAAAAAGGGAGTTTTGCAGAAATTTTTGGTGCTCATCAGAATGAGTTGAATGGTGATGCTAAAATTGGAAAATGAGTGCTGTGCAGAGTCAGACTAACGGATGAGATGAGAACATATAACACATTGCACATGTGAACCTTGGGGGTGCTAGAGAGAGGTCACCTTCAAGTATTTATCGAGTCCAGATTAAAACCCAAATCCTAAAAGTGAGAGGTGTCTTCAACTGATGAATTTGCGATCCTATCCCCAAAATGGGAAGGAACTGTTTAGGGTTTATTTATGAACTGCAGCCTTGTACTGTTGTTTGTAGACATGATGGAAGATTGGATTCTGGTCTGGATTAGCTTTTAAACCTGGATTTCCTTGCTTAAATGAGGAGAGAAAACTGGTTAGTGGAAAGGCCTTTTTGCTATGTGCTTAAGTGGTATGTAAAACAATATTGCAGGCTTCATCAGTTTCATCGTGGCAAAGGCACGTGGAGGCATTAGATGAACATTCAGAATGTTGCTTATGTCAGCAATTCTCGTCACTCAGTTTTCAGATGCATTCAAGATTCAAGACGTTATTTTCAGTACATAAATGTAAGGGAGAATGGAATAATTGTTACTCTGGATCCCATGGAGCACAAAAACACACAGTATGATAAAGAATACAATTTTTTTTTAAAGTGCAAATATATATATCTGTAAGTCCAATGACAAACTAGAGAAAATCTGCAGATGCTGGAAATTCAAGCAACACACCAAAATGCTGGAGGAACTCAGCAAGCCAGGCAGCATCTGTGAAAAAGAGTACAGTTGACGTTTGGGGTGGAGACTCTTCTTCAGCGTACTGATGAAGGGTTTCGGCCCGAAACATCAACTGTACTCTTTTCCATAGATGCTGCCTGGCCTGCTGAGTTCATCCAGCATTTTGGGTGTGCTGTACAAATATATAAGATAGCTTTTCAATATAAAGTGAGGCTAGACACAGGAATATCTGTACATAAGGTGACTCTGACAGGAAATGATAAAGTAGTGTTTGGGAGTGTGGAGGGGTTTTAGTGGGTGGTGCTGTTCATCAGCCTTACTGCTTGGGGAAAGTAGCTGTGTTTGATTCTGGTGGTTCTGGCGTGGATGCTACATAGCCTCCTCCCTGATGGGAGTGGGATAAATAGTTCATGAGTGGGGTGGGTGGGATCCTTCATGATATTGCTGGCCTTTTTCCAAAACCTTTCTGAATATATGTCTTTGTGAGTAGGCTGGTGCTGATAATCCATAGGGTAGTTTTGACTATTCATTGTAGAGCATACCTATCCATCATAGTGAAGTTTCCATACCATGCGGGATATACAAAATTAATTTAAAACTTTCTTTTTATCCTAGTATTCAGTCAGACAGTAAACAGTCCACTCTCTGCCTCTCTGAGTCCAGAGGTGGCAATTATGGTCATACAATATGTGATTTGCTACCAAGTCACTATACTGTAGCCCACCCATGTCCTGCTGTGAAAACCTGTAAAAAAAAATCAGCTACTTCTCATTTATGTGTGATGTTGCAACTTGATCCTGATGAGTGTTAGTCAAGCAAATTATTTTCATTTCATTACTATAAAAATTAGATATAATTTAAAATACAAATTTGAATTAAAGAGAATCATTTCCAGGAAGAAGGATATGTCAAACCAAATTCTTTCACCAAGAAAGATCATCTTTCCAGGAAAGCTTGACAGAATTATTGATACCAAAACCGGTAATAATTTCACTCTTAATGATTATTAATTGTGTTTTTACTTTATAATCTGTGAGATATAATGTCAGGCATATTTCTCAAACATCAATTTTGCACTATTCGACTAATCTCTTAGATTTAATATTATTTTACAAGCTTGGTGCATGCACTTGACAAGTTGTGACAAATTTTGGGGGGGGATTCCCATATAATGGTCTGTAACTCCAGGCGCTCAATTTTCTGGCTATGCAAGGGCTCTTCATCATCAGAACAGTGAGTCACAAGTAGGGAAATTTGCTTCAAAACTGAACTTGAACCTGCTTGGTTCTACCAAAAAACATAGAGCATTTATATTATCACGGTCCAGATAGAGTCCTGCTCTAGTCTGGCCACCACATATTTGGCTCTATCAGATGTTGTTCTTGGTTGCATTTTTGTGTGATTTATAAATTAAGGTGCACAGTCAGGTTGTTTGCAGTTGCAAGCAGTTGTGCCCCCTCAGTATCTGTAAAGTTATTTCCTCTTTTCCAATCCCACATGAGTGGGAGTAAGTATGGTAGAAGGGAGGAAAAATCGGTTGAGTCTTCCTGCCACATACCTGCTTGCCCACCAGTTTAAAAATAGAAATTGCATTTTGGGGTAGGGTGAATGAATACTTTGCACACTCTGCCCAAAATAGAACGTGTCAAACCCAACTTCAGCTAAAAATAAATCCTGTCCCCTGCCCACATTTTCTAAAACAAACAACATCTTCCACTATCACCCACCGTTACCTCTAAAATAAATAAACGCGCTTCCTCCCCACAACTCTCAAACCATTCTTTCAGTGGACTGAAATGGATCTCTTATCTCCAGTTCTATTTGACGATCTGAAACATAGTCCCCAACCACAAATGGCTGTCTGCTGTTTTCTGCCATGAGCCCACTGAGTCATGTACCTACTGGTCATATGATTTGGAAAAAGTAGAAAATAAAAATTAATACATCTTGCCAAGGATGGCATGGGTATGATAATGCATTGCTTTTACAGCACCAGCTGTAAGATATGTAATCAATTTCACCCCCGCTGTCTGTAAGACGTTTGTACATTCTCCCCATGAAAACATGGGTTTCTTTCAGGTGCTTTTTTCCTCCCACATCCCAAAGACATACCGTTAGGATTAGAGAGTTGTGGGCATGCTATATTGGCACCAGAAATGTGATGATACTTGTGTGTTACCCCCAGCACAATCCTCAGACAGAGCTGATCGTTGACACAAAAGATACATTTGACTGGATGTTTTAATGCACATATGACAAATGAAGTTAGTTTTATATTATCTTACCTTACAATGTAAAATCAAAAGTTTATATAAGCCCTTGTACATATTTGAAGTCCATAACAAAAGTTATTGGGGATATGAGGTTGACCAGTTAATGAGACACTGCTGATACTGGATCAACTGATAGCAAAAGAATTTGAAAACGAGAATTTTGGAGCCAAAATCTCCCTTCTGGCGTGAAAGGACAATGTGTATCTCTCAGGGTAGTTTGTCTATTTTACTAATAGAATACTGCTTGATTTCTTCAAAGGAGCAGCAAGCGACAGACAGACAGACATACTTTATTGATCCCGAGGGAAATTGGGTTTTGTTACAGCTGCACCAATCAAGAATACTGTAGAAATATAGCAATATAAAACCATAAATAATTCAATAATAATAAGTTATTATTAACTTATTAACAAAGTGTCAATTTGATTGGCCCTGTCCACCCCTAAACATTTACTTTCTGCATCATTGAAGCACAGAGTTTGCGTTGTCCACCATAAGTAAAATGCACTGTAGCAGCTTACCAAGTGCATCTCAAACCGTAAACCTCTACTACAAGCAAAATAGCATCAGAACATGCCTGGCCTGCATCCTACCCTTTAAGTTGCACCCTATCCTGACTCATCATTCCTTTATAGCATTACCTTGAGCACCCTACTTAATATCATTGTGGCAGTAACTTCACACAGGACTTCAGCTGTTCAAGAAGATGACTCACCACCAATTTGTGTGCTATGGTAGTGTAGTGGCTAGCGCAAAGCTATTATAGATCAGAGTTCCATTCCAGCGTCCTCTGTAAGAAGTTGTACATCCTTGCCGTGAGTGCGTGCATGGGTTTCCTTTGAGGTGTTGCAGTTTCCTTCCACAATCCAAAGATGTACAGTTTAGTAGGTTAATTGGTCATTCTAAATTGTCCTGTGATTAGACTAGGATTAAACAGATGGATCGCTGGGTAGTATGGCTCATCTAGCCAGAAGAGCCTGTAAATAAAGAAAAGTTCCCTGGGTTAATTAGAGTTAAAATGTGATCTTGACAATTATAGCTATATCCACAAGATAATAAAAAGATTGTTTATGAATTGATTACTAGTTATATCTTCATGAACCCATGTAAACCTCAAGTTCAAGTTTATTATTGTCACAGACCTGCACTCACTAGACATAAATGCCATAATTGGCTTTTAACTGCAGCACATTACAATGTAAGATGAGGACAGACATAAGTTAACTTAAACCTAACTAAACATAAGTTATATTTACCTTACAGACGTGCATAATAAACCTCAGCTGATGTAATGTTACACATTGGAAAAAAGGATAATATGTAAATCACAAGAGATTCTGCCAATGTTGGACATTCAGAAAAACACACACAAGACTCAGCAGGTCAGGCAGAATATGTGGAAATGAATAAACAGTTGGATGTTTCAGGCCAAGACCCATCATTAGGACGATGAAGTATTTTCCTGATGAAGGCTCTTGGCAAAATGTCAACTTCTTATTCCTTTCCATAGATTCTGCCTGACTTTCTGAGTCCTCCAGCATTTTGCGTCTGTTGCTAATGTGTTGAAATTGTTTTGTATGTTATTGGGGAATGGTAATTAACCCAAAGTATAAGAATGTTGTTTCTTTTGCAGAATTACTTTCTATGCAGCAATCATTGCACACGTAACCATTGATATTGCATTGTCTAGTTATCTGGTATGAGAAAGAATTAGCATAGAATAGGATATGGTTCTGTAATTTATTTATTAATTGCAAAAAAACTTTTTGTTTACATGGAAGATAGTTATTCTTTAGCATTAACTAAGTATTTCATTTGTTATCTTAACCCAGAGTGAGAAGTTAGTCTGCATTCTCTATACTGTTCTTCACTAATTATATAAAAGACACTATACATAATGTGGGCACAAAAGATTCTGCTGATGCTGGAAATCCAGAGCAACCCACACAAAATGCTGGAGGAACTCAGCAGATCAGACAGCATCAATGGAAAGGAATGAAGAGTATTTGTCTTCATGAAAGAATTTGGTTTGACATGTCCTTCTTCCTGGAAATAATTAATTTTAAATTGAGGAATGAAATGAAGATGAAGAATCTTCTCCTCACCTGCCTCAGGTGCCACTCTTCTTTCTCCCATTGTCCACTCTTCTGTCTGATCAGATCCCTTCTTCTTCATTCCTTTACCTTTTCCCCTTATTACCTTGCAGCTTCTTACTTCATTCCTACCCCCTCCCTCCCCACCCACCTATCTTCTCACCTGGCTTTGCCTATCACCTTCTAGCTTAGAATCCTTACTCTTACCCCCAACTTCTTATTCTGGCCTTTTCCTCTTTACAGTCGTGATGTAGGGTCTTGGCCCAAAATGTCACCTGTTTTTTCCTCTGCATAAACACTGCCTGACATGCTGAATTCCTCCAGCATTTTGGGTATGTTTATAGTGGAGTAAAGGGAATTACAGAGGCATGAGAGAAGAGCTAGACAGAATTGACTGGCTAGTTTATGGGAGACAACAAAATGGCGGATGAACTGAATAACTATTTTACATCAGTCTTCACTGTGGAAGATGCTATGGAGGAGGTTTCATGTGTCGGGGTCATGATCTGTGTGAAGTTACCATAACTACAGAGAAGGTTCTTGGGAAATTAAAATGTCTGAAGTAGAGAAGTCACCTGGACTAGATGGTGCATGCTGTGGAGTTCTGAAAGAGGTGACTGAAGAGGTTATGAAGACATTAGTAATGGTCTTTCAAGTATCACTAGATTCTGGAATGAATCCAGAAGACTGGAAAATTGCAGATGTCACTGTACTCTTCAAGAAGGGAGAGAAACAGGAAAAGAAACCTGTGGGCCTGTAAGATGTTGGAGTTGATTATTATGGATGAGGTCTCAGGGTTCCTAGAGGCACACAATAAAATAGGCCATTGCCAGCATGGTTTCCTCAAGGTAAAATATTGCCTGACAAATCTGTTGGAATTCTTTGAAGAAGTAACAAGCAGGATAGACAAAGGAAAATCAGTTCATGCTGTGTACTTGGATTTTCAGAAAGCCTTTGACAAGGTGCCACACATGAGGCTGCTTAACAAGCCACGAGCCCATGTATTTACAGGAAAGATTCTGGCATGGATAAAGCAGTGGCTGATTGGCAGGAAGCAAAGAGTGGGAATAAAGGGACCCTTTTCTGGTTGTCTGCCAGTGACTGGTGATGTTTCACAGGGGTCTGTGTTGGGACCTATTTTGTTTTTTTTTACTTCATATGTCAGTGATTTGGATGATGGAATTGATGGCTTTGTTGCAAAGTTTGCAGGATATGAAGATAGGTGGAGGGACAGGTAATTTTGAGGAAGTACAGACGTTACAGAAGTACTTGGACAGATTAGGAGAATGGGCAAAGAAATGGCAGGTGGAACACAGTGTTGGGAAGTGTTTCATCATGAACTTTAGCAGAAGAAATGAAAGGGATTATTATTTTCTAAATAGGAAGAAAATGCAAAAACTGAGATGTAAAGGGACTTGGGAGTCCTCGTGCAGGATTCCCTAAAGGTTAATTTGCAGGTTGAGTCTGTAGTGAGGAAGGCAAATGTAATGTTAGCATTCATTTTATCTTAGAAAGGATGTGCTGAAACTGGAGAGAGTTTAAAGGAGGTTCATAAAGATGATTTTGGGATTGAATGGCTTGTTATGTGAAGAGAGTTTGATGGCTTTAGGCCTGTATTCACATTGAATGGGGGTGACTCCATTGAAACCTATCAAATGGTGAAAGGCCTTGATAGAGTGGACATAGAGGAGATGTTTCCTATGGTGGAAGAGTCTAGGACCAGAGGACAGAGCTTCAGAATAGAGGGGCATCCTTTTAGAATGGAAATGAAGAGGAATTTCTTCAGCCAGAGGGTGGTGAATTGGTGGAACACTTTGCCACAGGCAGCTGTGGAGACTAAGTCTTTATAACTTGATGGAGGTCGATGTGACAGAGGTTGATAGGTTCTTGATTGGTCAGGGCATGAAGGGATATGGGGACAAGGCAGGAGATTGGGACTGAGAAGAAAATTAGATCAGCCATGGTGAAATAGCAGAGCAAATGCAATGGGCCAAATGCCTAATTCTGCTCCTATATCTTATGGTGTTATGGTCTTGTGGTGTTACACATAATGTAGATCAAGACTAAACAAAATACAACCCCTTTATCTAAATGGAATTGTCAGAAGAAATAGTGAACTGTGCAAAGTTCATTATTCTTGATATGAAATCATTATTTTAAATTCAGCAACTGTTTTGAATACTTATTCTGTGAAAAGGATTGTGTATGATGTTTGAATGGCTTTAGTGATATGGTGATGGAGTGTGCAGATCAGTTTGTTCAATGTGTGATCCCTGAAAATATTTAGCCTGACGTCTCCATCGGCATCTCAAGATTAATTTAAAGTATTCCTATAGATGAAGTTATGCTACCCACAAATACAAATATTTGTGTATAGTTTTTCTGTCTTTTGATTATATTACTTCAGAAAATACTGGAATAACGTAGCAGAGTAGCATAGTGGTATGCATAACAATGTTACCTCTCATTTGTAGTGACCAGTGTGTGTAAAAATCTTGTATTGTGCAATTTTTTTGCCCTGTGACAACATGTGTGCACTGAATAAATTCTTTAGTAAAAACAGTATAAGTAAGCCAGTTCTAAAATGTGTACACAAATCATTGCAAACTCCACGTTGTCAACACTGTCTGCATCAGAAACCAGAAAAAGAAATGTGATTATATACAATCGTGAAATATACCCAATAAAGTAGAAGGTGACAACTTTTTATGCCAGTAGCAAAAGATGTATGTTGCGCACATGTGTACACCTTAGAGGGAACATTGCCAGCGACCTGGGTTCAATTCCTGCTGCTGCCTGTAAGGAGTTTGTACGTTCTCCCCACAACCGCATGGGTTTCTTCTGAGTACTCCAGTTTCCTCCCACAGTTCAAAGACATACCGCTTGATAGGTTAATTGTTCATTGTAAATTGTCCTGTGTTTAAATTAGGATTACATCAGGGGTTGCTGAGCAGCACAGCTTGAAGGGCCAGAAGGGGCTATTCCATGTTGTATATCAATAAATAACTAAATAAATAATAACAGCAATTATACAAATCTATGATCTGAAAATGGGAAATGTCCAGCAGTTTGTAGATTAATACCACCACATTAAAGGAAAGTAAGTGGCACTGGTGAAGAAATAGGTAATGTAACTGTTAATTACAAATGAACCACTAGAAATTGTACTGGAGTAAAAAAGAACATTTGTACTTAATTACTTTAATGAAAATAATGCATAAGTTACAACGATGGGAAATTGGACAAGGCATTTCCAATCATGATTTGCACTAATGGTGAGGTTATTTCCGTGCCATATTTTGTGCATTGAAAATGAAATCAATATGTTCAGCAATTGTTAATTAGTTAGTGACAGAATTGGATTAAAGGGTTGAGATATACAACCCCTGTTGCAATTAACTCACAACCTAATGAAGAATGCATCATTCTGGAAGCGGTGAATTTAGAAGTGTCCTTCCTGGGCTACCATTTTTGTCTTAAAAATCATCCCCTGCCATATGTAGTTTCTAGGTCTTTGATCCATAACCCAGTGGTTGATGCTGTTCACAAGAGATTGCAGTAGTCTGTGACCATGAGCCTCCATGCTCTTGAAGATGTGCCTCCCCAGCTACATGTTCATCCCTCATGTTTTTCACTACCAGCCACTCTGAGCCCCTTTTTCCCACAATTAGACCTAATCTCCTTGAAGTCCTGGGGAGATCATTTCAACAACACTGACATATCCCTCTAGTTTATAGAGGGAAAGGAGAACTTCCAGTTTGGCACTATCATGACAGAGCACACAAAATATCTGATCACCACACTATAGGATGGATTTGAAGCTGACAATAAAAACTGCTGGAATAACTCAGTCGGTCAAGCAGCTTCTGGGGACACAAAGGATGGGCATTGTTTCAGGCTGAGGCCTTGCAATAGGACTAGTGTTCACAAGAGACTGCAGATACTAGAATCTAAGTAAAGATTAGCTTTATTTGTCACATGTATATCAAAATATGTAGGGAAATCCATCAATGACATACAGTCTGAATATGTGCCCATAATTTTCGCCACGCTTCTGGCCTCAGTGTAGCATGCCCATAACTTACTGAACCTTACCAATTCATATGTTGTTTTAGAATGTGGGAGGAAATCAGAGCATTATATTTGGAGGAAAACCACACAGTCATGGGGAGAATGTACAAAGGTGAGAGGTCCTTAAAGTAAGTGTGTGTTTGATATCTGGAAATCATTGTAAGCAGATGTGATGGAATCACATATTATTATCCTCTTCAAGAGGCATTTAGATTCTTCTTAGGTGTCCATTGTTTGGGGTCAACCATGAAAGTTGTGTCCCAGCTATCTATGTGATAAACAAGACAGGATAATATGATGCGGAAGGCAAGCTATTGTCTGTGCTGCACACTCCCCCTCTCCACGCATCTGATGACTCCAAAGGAATGGCAGAAACTGATGCAGTTTGGTACCAGCAGCATCGCAGGAGTTGCCATTCAGCATTGAACTCAACATAGGACTGCCTCAGGGACTCCAGCTCCAGATTTTTCTGCGGGGTTTCCTCCAGAAGCCTTCCCCATGAGTGGGCATAGCCACAAAGCAGTGGAGGTTTGAAATCAGAAGTTTTCCTCCTTCTATTTGAACTGCTAACCACGGCTGATGTGCCCCCATCCGCTGCCGCAATTGTTTTTAAGTCACCAGTCACCCATCTTTGCCCTTTCTCCTGTCAGTAGAAATGATTCCATCAGGATTAGTAGCTAAACCATCCATAAAGGTCTGATGATGGTCTTGGTTGTCAGAGGCTATTTGAGGAGCACACCATTGGGAGCATTTAATAGATAGAGCTTATCCCCACTACCACCCCTGATTATAACAACCTTAAGGAACCTACACATTTAGGCAGACACTGGAATATACAAGATACAGAGAAATAACATCCTGATGCAGACAAATGAGCAAAAAGATCAGCATGGATGTGGTGAATGAATGGTCCATTTTTGTGTTGTACGGTTCTGTGCCTAAAATTCACAAGTATACCAAGGACATTTGCAGACTTCCATATGACAATGTAATTTCATAAAGAATGCACTGAATAAGTTTTCAAGTAACTGTAAACGATGAGGTTTGCATCCTGATTAAATTATTTACCCAATACACTTTATGCATCAGTCAAGTTTTTATTTCTCTACCCCACAGTGCCCTGGAGTGCTCATTAGTAATTTGAGGCTATAATCAAATTTTAAAGTAATAGGTTTCACAGTTGGCTTGGTCATTATTTTTATTAATTTCAGTAACAATATGCCACATTAATATTGCAGAGTTAAATAAAAGATATTCCCATGTGTACCGAGCAAAATCAGCAAACAGATTTATAAAAGATGTGTCAGCAAAGTCGTGACAGTAAAATAAAACATCTGAATCTATCTTTGCAAAATGTGCTCAAACTGAACAATAGAGAGAATCCATCTATAAAGTAGTTTTTACACTCTCTTCATCGAAAAACATGAAGTAGTTGTGAAGTGTAATTACTGCTATAATTTTAGAAATGTGGCAGCCAGTTTGCCCACAGCCATAACCATCCAAATCATTTTTTTCACTGATGATATTTGAAGACTAAATATTGAGAGCACACTGGGAATAATCTTCCCTGCTGTTCTTCAAAAACAGTATCATGTGTCTCTAATGGCTCATTTGAGGGACAGTAGTTTAACATTCATTCGGCATTACTTCTTATCCAGCCCTTCACCTTTTCCACCCACCTGGTTTCACCTATCACCTTTCAGCTAGCATCCTTTCTCTTCCCCCCACCTTTTTACTATTTTGTCTTTCCTCTTCCTTCTCAGTCCTGAAGAAGTGTCTTGGCTGGAAATGTCAACTGTTCATTCATTTTCATAGATGCTGTGTGACCTGCTGAGTTCCTCCAGCATTGTGTGCGAGTGTTGCTTTGGATTTCCAGCATCGGCAGACTTTCTCATGTTTATTCATTGCCTTGATTTATACATTCAAAATTCAAGTTTATTTTACCTCATAAATTACCCCACATTCCAGTCCCTAAAACCCTAACCCGACCCCTAACTCCCCTCTCCACCCCAAAAAACAACTAAAACTGAGCTGCGGCCTCGTTGGAGGTTGCAACACCGCACAATCTTGAGCATCATCTCTTGGGTGGGTCTTCAACCATACTACCTTTTGACTCCGAAATGAGATTCTTAGCAAGTGAAGCAAAACTGACACTGTAGGAATTCATAAAACCGTTACAGTACAAGAGGAGGCCCTGTGACCCATTATGTCCATGCAGCTCCCTGCAGGAAAAAGTTACTAATCCAACCTCAGAGGCCATTTCCATTGTTTGTTATTGTCTTAGACCAGGACTTCTGTCCACAACTCCACTCATTATATACTAGGTGCAGTCCACAAATGTGGCCATGCTTCCAGCAGTAACATAGCATGCCCACAACTTACTAACTTGTATGTCTTTCAAATGTGTGGGGAAACCAAAACACTCAAAGGAAGCTCACACTTTCATAAGGAGAACATACAAATTCTTTACAGACAGCAGTATGAACTGATCCTTGATTGTACAGTTGATGCTGTGAAGCATAACACTAGCCATTAAACTGTGGTGCCACTTAGTTGCTTTTAGGGCTAACTGCTAGGTTCACTCTCTGTTGTGCAGATCAGAAGTAACAGACTATAGATTTTCTTGTACAACAATTATTGAATATTTTGTCAGATTGCCATCGGTATCCTTGGAGAATTTGGATTTTTTTTTGCAAATAATGTGTTGCTTTGCTTCTCAGTTATTGGCAGAAATAGAGATTTTTTGCTGATTGTTTCAAATTGAATTGTTTAATTCTTTCATTTTGGGATAGCTAGCAACTTAACTGTGGAAGAATGAGAAATTTTTGTTATATACTCTCACCTTAGAATATAATACATGCCACATTTCAGTATAGTATGTATCCTACAACGTACAATTTTGTGCTGACATCTTAACCTACTCTAAGATCAATCCAAGATATCCCTTACATATTCTTTGATTTTTTTTTTCTCTATCATCCATATGCCTATCTAAGAATTTCTTAAATGCCCTTAATGCCCCTCTACCACCATCCCTGGCAGGGCTTTTGTTGCAGCTAGCAAGGAACTTGCTTTTGACATCTCCCTATACTTTCCTTCAATCACCTTAAAATAATGTCCCCTTGTATTTGTCATTTCCATTGGGAAAAAGTCTCTGACTATCCTTTTGATCTATGACTCTTATCATCTTGAACAACTCTATCAAGTCACCTCCCATCCTCCCTCATTCCAAAGAGAAAAGCCTTTCCTCATTCAGCGTACCCTGAAAAGACATGTCCTCTAGAACAGGTATTTTCTGACATGTGATAGCTCTTCAGTAGTATTCAAGACAAGGTGTAAAAGATTTGGTACTCTGGACTTATGCATGTCTTATTCAGACATCTCTGATCCACCAGTTACCTCTATCCTCTAGAGTAGGGGTTCCCAACCTGGGATTTACAGATCCCTTTCTTAACGGTATTGGTCCATGGCATAAAAAGGGTTGGGAACCTCTGCGTTTAGAAGGTCTGCTGCTGTCAATTTCATGTCAAGTCAGACTCCATTGTTTTGCCTAATGTTTGTTGCAATGGAGCTTGGACCATAGATTACCTGTCTCTTTACATTCTCATCAGCTCTCTATCCTTATCCATCCAAAACTTTTCCTGACTTCCTTTTGTTTTTACAGCTTATGCTCCCTTTCAGCTGGATAAAAAGTCTTGGATTTCAATCAAACTCTCATTGTGTGTTTTATTTATTTGTTCTGAGCTCCAGTGATACTTAGATCCTTTGAATTCATGCACTTATTTCTGTTCCAAATCAATTTGTCAAAAGGCATGAAAGCTCAAATAGGCTCAGTCTGAAATAACAGCCAGAGAAAGCTTGTGTAGATTTTGGTGGGTTTGTGGAGTAACATACTGTAAGTGGAGAAGTAGATTGCTTATCCTCTTGAACCTGCTGTGTCATACAGATGAATCATGTTTGTCCGTAAACTAACACTGTATTTGCTTGTTTGATTGGGTAAGACGCTGAATAATTTTGTGGGGACACATTTGTCCTCAAGTGTCTTTATAAAGTTCTTGACAGTCATGGCGTATTCATTCTGATCCTCGATGAGTTCTTGATAATGGCCAAGTCCATCAACTCGAAACAGTCCTGTAGCTTCTCCTCTGCCTCCCATAACCACCTCTTTGTTGTCCTTACCTTTGGTGCCTTACTCTGTAGTCTCTACCTATATGCAGGTAGGAGGAGGACAGCCAGATGACCAGTTTTCCCGAAATCAGCCGAGGGATGGAATGGTAGGCATACATAATGGTAGTGTAGTAGTTGTCAAGTACATTGGGCCTTCTGGTGCTGCAAGTTATGTGCTGATGGTAGCTGGGCAGAGATTTCTTCAAGCAAACCTGAATCAGGTTTCCAGCAAGGATATGAAAGACATAAGGGTAGGTCATTTCTTTTTTGTTAATCATGGCACTCAATACATTAAGTGCTTGCTTGACATCTACCTTTGGTGTTAAGTGAACTGCGAGCAAGATCTTTCCGTAGAGAACTTGCTCGGAAAGTAGAAATTACTTGGTGTTCACCTGGTGGAGAATCTCACCTGGTCCCTCAACACCAGCTCCATAGCAAAGAAAGCCCAGCAACGTCTCTACTTTCTGTGAAGGCTGAGGAAAGTCCATCTCCCACCCCCCATCTTCATCACATTCTACAGGGGTTGTGTTAAGAGCATCCTGAGCAGCTGCATCACTGCCTGGTTCGGAAATTGCACCATCTCGGATCGCAAGACCCTGCAACGGATAGTGAGGTCAGCTGAGAAGATCATCAGGGTCTCTCTTCCCTCCATCACGGACATTTACACTACACGCTGCATCCGCAAAGGAAACAGCATTATGAAGGACCCCATGCACCCCTCATACAATCTCTTCTCCCTCCTGCCGTCTGGGAAAAGGCTCCGAAGCATTTGGGCTCTTACGACCAGACTATGTAACAGTTTCTTCCCCCAAGCTATCAGACTCCTCAATACCTGAAACCTGGACTGACACCTTGCCCTATTGTCCTGTTTATTATTTATTGTAATGCCTGCACTGTTTTTGTGCACTTTATGTAGTCCTGTGTAGGTTTTTAGTCTAGTGTAGCTTTTTCTGTATTTTTTTTTTACGTAATTCAGTCTAGTTTTTGTACTGTGTCACGTAACACCATGGTCCTGAAAAACATTGTCTCATATTTACTATGTACTGTACCAGCAGTTATGGTCGAAATGACAATAAAAGTGACTTGACTTGAGAATGTAAGCTGTCGTTGATCTTGATACATATCCTTTGGTACCCCTGCCAAATTCTGCAAGTCTTATAAGATGTGGTACACAGTACAGCACAGGAACAGGCTGTTCAGCCCATCATCACTATAAAATGACCATAATATCAAATCAGATTAATTTCCATGTGCCTGCACATAATCTATATCCCTCTATTCCCCACCTGGTCACGTGCCAGTCTTAATGTCTTTTAACCATTGCTATCATATCTGCTTCCACTGGTGGTGTGTTCAAGGTATCAAAACACTATGTGTGTTAAAAACAACTCCTTTAAACTTTCATCTGTCACCTTAGCGTTTGATGGCTCTGTGCCTGTACTCACTGGAATTCAGAAGGATGAGGGGGAATTTCATTGAAACCTATCGAATGTTGAAAGGCCTCAATAGAATGGATGTGGAGAGGATGTTTCCTTTGGTGGAGGAGTCTAAGACTAGAGGACAAATCCTCAGAATAGGACATCCTTTTAGAAAAGAGATGAGGTGGAATTTCTTTAGCCAGAGAGTGGTGAATCTGTGGTCTTCATTGCCATTGGCAGCTGTGGAGATCAAGTCATTGGGTATATTTAAGGCAGAAATTCACAATTTCTTCATTAGTTATGGCACAAAGGGATACAGGGAGAAGGAAGGAGACTGGGACTGAGAGGGAAAATGGATCAGCCATGACAAAATGGTGGAGCATACTTGATGGGCCAAATGGCTTAATTCTGTACCATATCTTATGGTTTTATGGTCTTAAAGCTTTGTCCTTTGGTATTTGACATTTCTACCCTCTGAAAAAAACTAATTATAAACACAACCTCATAATTGTTTATTTTTCTATCAGGGTTCCTCTTGGCCTTTGAAACTCTAGAGATAACAATCCAAGTTTGTTCAACCTCTCCTCAGCAATCAAACATCCATCCAATGCTCATCCTACCCTGATATCATTTCATTGTCCCAACATTCCATTCTCATTATGATAACTTACCAGTCCAGCAACATCCTTAAAATCTTTCTATTTCAACTTGATTGTAAAACATGTTTCCTCAGGCATGCCTCCGTTCTCGAGCTAGGATTGAGTAACAACTGCACTGTTCCAGCAGGACCTTCCTGTTCAGAATCAGTGTCATGAAATTTGTTGTATTTGTTGCAGTAGCACAGTGTAAGACAGAAAAAAAGTTACAATAAAATGAGGAACAATAAAAAGGGAAATAAATAAATAGTGCAAAAGAAGAATAGTGAGGTAGTGTTCATGGGTCCGTACACCATTCAGAAATATGAAGGCAGAGTAGAAGAAGTTATTCCTAAAATGTAGCATGTACATCCTTAGGTTTTGTACCTCTTCAGCAATGGTAGTAACAAGAAGAGGGAAGGTTCCTTAGTGATGGATGCTACATTCTTGAGGACCACCTTTTGGGATGCTTGTGCCCCTGATGATGACAATGGTTTGAATGTTTTGCTATGTTTTCCAACCAGTAATGCTAAAAACATTTATCATGACCATGGAATGTCTCATGCTATTTAGCTCAGTGAAGTATTTATGGTGTATATATTACGATTGGCATTTATGGAATAAGGAGAAAATAGGTTTTAAAGAGCAAAGTATTAAATGATCAGGCTTTTTGATTTAATAGTATTGCACAATTGGTGGGTGAACTGTTTTGATTCATTTTGGGCCACAGCTTCTTCATTCCAACATGAACATGTCCACGGATGCGTAGAGGAGATGAATGAAACCAGCTGACATAATTGCCGTAGGCTAAGCAGGAATAGTAGAAGTGTTTTGCGTGTGTCAATCACAATGAGAAAAGCGGTGGTCCATGGAAGAGGGTCATCACCTTGAGGCATGAGCAATAAGTAAACCCTTGCCAAAGTTACTTGAATTCAGAGAATGCATTTAAAAATAATTTGTATTTAAAAAATAAATTGATTCTATACTATATATAAACTAAACCTCTTGTATTTGTGGCAACACGACTGAATCTGCAGATGCTGGAAATAAATAAAAAACACAAGATGCTGGTAGAACTCAGCAGGCCAGACAGCATCTATGGGAGGAGGTAATAACGATGTTTCGGGCCGAAACCCTTCATCAGGAGTGAGGTAACGTGGGATGGTCGAGGGGGGATAAGAAGTGGGGGGAGGGATAAAGTAGAGAGCTGGAAAGTGATAGGCTGGAGGGAAATAGCTGATACTCTTTCTTTCTCTTTTTTCCCCCTCACTATAATCTCTCCCCCCAGCCCTACCTTTCTTTCTCTTTTATTTCCCATAATTCTCCACCTTCCCCCAGCCCATTTCCCTCCAGCCTATCACTTCCCAGCTCTCTACTTTATCCCTCCCCCCACTTCTTATCCCCCCTCGACTATCCCATGTTACTTCACTCCTGATGAAGGGTTTCGGCCCGAAACATTGTCACTACCTCGTCCCATAGATGCTGTCTGGCCTGCTGAGTTCTGCCAGCATTTTGTGTTTTTTATTCTCTTGTATTTGTGTTTTTTTTTGTTCATTTTAAACTCTCAATAGTACTGTACAGGTCAATTTATTCACATTGACAGTATTAATGCTAACTAAACAAGGTGTAAATCTTATAGTTTCCTTGTGGTCTTTCTCAATTGGTTTTACTTTGCGATTTCTGGGGGGTGGGGGAGGTTTCAGAAAAAGAAAATTAAAGAACGTGTTTGAATGGGTTCATTGCCCAAGAAGGATTTGTGGTGAGGAGTGGTACCTCCAATGTTTGTAATTAGTACTTCAGACAGAGTCCAGTAATACTGCAATAATATAACCAGAGCTCTAAGGAAATAACTTCCTTATAACTGCAACACCAGAGGCAAATAATGATTATAAATAGTACAATATGACTTCAGAAACTTCCCCTTTGGTCCAACAAGCAATTGTCCTTTGACTTAATAAATCTATGCTCTGTGACTTTATGGATCTCTTAACTCTGGCCGAAACTATTGGAATTTATTTTTCTTAATTTTTGTTCACATAATGTCTTTCATAATCTTCCCTATAGCACTTCTGAGGGAGATATTTGTTACTAGCTGCACCATCTCAAAGAATAAAGCAGTCTCAGGACATATTACACATGCTGAGTTCTTCATTGCAAAGATGTTTTGTATCTCGAGTTATTAGAGCTGTTTTTGGATTGTAGGTATAAAATTCTGTTCTCTGTCCACCCTAGTCCCAGGAGCCACAGATTTATACTTCTGAGGACAGAATATGAGGAAAGATATTTTTACCCGATGAGCAATAGTGAAATGAAGTTTTACATTTTACAAGGGTTTTAGAAACATTTAGGATTTCAAAGTTAAGACCCTATTCAATTTGTGATATTATGGAATTGCAGATTCCATATTATCAGATGTGTGTCAAAATAGACTGCATTGTTCAACACCTACTACTCCCAGGATCCCATCACAGACCAAAACTCTGCCCTCTTACCCGCCACCTAGTCAGCTACCAGCCAACACAAGATCCACCAAATTAATATAACATGTTCAAGTAAATATACAGTTCATAAAGTATAAAAGTGTAGAATTTCGCTGATGACTAGTTGAGCCTTGACTAGTACTGTGTCCCAGTAATAACACACCTTCATAGGATCCAGAGACTATTTACTACAATGGATACTAGCTCTAGAAGCTAATGAAGCAGTAGTTCTTCTCCATAGAGCTAAAGCAGTTGGAGTATTTAGAGATTCAGCACACGAACAGGCCTTTCCAGCCCAAAGAGCCAGCATCACTCAGTTATCCAATGAACCTATTAATCCTTAAACCAGAGCACCCGGAAAAAACCCGCATCCTCATGGGGAGAACGTACAAACTCCTTACAAACAGTGGTGAAATTGAATCTGAGTTGCCTGCACTGCAACAGTGTTACACTAATCACTATACTACCATGCTGCCCAAAAGAGTTTTCTTTGCGAAACCGAACATTGCAAGTTAATGACAATGTTTGAAATCATTTTGATGACTGATTCGGAAAATCAGTTGCAACCTTTTCCAATGACAGATGGATCATTATCATGAAAATGTAGAGTCTAAATAATTATGGCTAGAAAAAGAGGTGAGATCAATATTTTTTCGATGCAGAGAGGCATGGGAAAGTACTTGTAGGCTTGGTGCACCCAATTTACCCCATTCACCTAGGGTGAACCGCCGTCGCCCTGCCAATAGTGTGATACTTTGGTGTAAATATGGTGTAATGCCCCCCCAGTACACATTTGCAACACAAATACCAGACAATACACCCAAAAGCGAGTAAATAATTGCAACTTTATAATTATTTCTTAGTGATGGGTTAGTAGAAATAGATAACCTAAAGGCACCAAATCAATAGGTTTATCAGTTTGTGCACATAATATTTTAATACATTGGAGCTCACACCGCCTTTTCCATCCACAATGACCTCCCAAGCCTTCGGCCACAGTCTGAACCACTGACGTCCAGTATCTGCCGCTCTGGAATCGCTGTCCGCTCCTCACACGTCCGTCCTCCTCGCTCTCCTCCTGAAAAAGACCGCAAACTCCCGCTCAGCTCACACATACAAGATAGCATAACAATTCTCCAATGGTTAGTTCCCCGCACCCCCCCAATCTGCAATATGAGCATGTATGTTGTATTCCTTTGACCTTTGAAAAGTACAGTAGAAGAAGGAGATGATAAATTAGCATACAGGAGAGAGATTGAAAACTTGGCTGAATGGTGTAATTACAACAAGCTCTCACTCAATGTAAAGAAGAACAAGGAACTGTTTGTGGATTTCTGGAGAGGGAAACCAGAGGTCTATGAGTTGGTAATCATCAGAGGTGGAAAGGGTCAGTAACTTTAAATTCTTGGGTGACACTGTCTCAGAGGACTTGTCCTGGACCCATCATATAAATACAATTGCAAAGAAAGCACAACAGCGTCTCAAATTCCTCAGGTGTCTGTAGAGATCTGGCGTGTCATCAAAAACCTTGGCAAACTTCTATAGATGTGTGGTGGAAAGTGTGATGACTGGCTGCATTAGGGCCTGGTATGGGAAGACCAATGCCTTTGAGCAGAAAATCCTACAAAAGTTAGTGGATTTGCTAGAAATGTAGCATCCATCATCAAGGATCGTCACTACCCAGGCCATGTTGCTGCCATCAGGTAAAAGTGCCTCAGGATTCACACTACCAGGTTCAAGAACAGTTACTACCCCTCAACCATCAAACTCTTGAACAAAGGAGATAACCACACTTATTTAAGACCTCTTTTATCTTGTTATTTCATGCTCATTATTTATTGCTTTTTTTTATTATCTGCATTTGTACAGTTTGTTTACAGTTAACAGATCCTGATGTTTACAGGTTACAGTTACTATTCTATAGATTTGCTAAGTATGCCCACAGGAAAAGAATCTCAGGGTTGTATTGTGATGTGTATGTGCTCTGATAATAAATTTTACATTGAACAGTGAACTTTCTCTTTGGATGATCAGCTCACAAGGGATTTGAATGTGCATTGATTAACGATAGTATAACTGTGACGGGAGTCCTAGATCAGAATGGTAAGGACCCAGGTGCTGCAGAATCTGAGACTAGAATCGAGACACTATTTTGAGACTGAAAGGAGAAAAGGGTTGTTGACTAGATCCACACAGGCTGGAGAAACTCGGCAGGTTTGGCAGCATCCATGGAAATGAACGTTTTGGGCTAGTTCTTCAGGACTAGAAAACAGAGAGATGCCAGAACTAAAAAGGTTGGGGGGGGGGGTGGAGGCAAGAAGGCAAGCTGAAAGGTGATAGGTGAAGCTGGGTGAGTGGGAAAGGTCAAGGGCTGGAGAGAAAGGAATCTGATAGGCGAGGAGCATGAACCATAGAAGAAATGGAAGGAGGAGGGTACCCGTGGGAAGTAATAGGCAGGTAAGAACAGGCAAAAGTTATAGTGCGAAATAGAGGGGGAGGGGAATTTGCTTAACTGGAAGGAGGAATTGATATTCATGCCATCAGGTTTGGGGACTACCCAGATGGAATATAAGGTATTGCTCCTCCATCCTGAGGGTAGCCTCATTTTGGCAAAAGAGGAGGCCATGGACTGACATGTCAGGACAGAAATGGGAATAAGAATTAAAATGTTTGGCCACTGGGAAGTTCTGCTTTTGGTGGATGGAGCGGAGGTGTGCGACGAAGCTGTCACCCAATTATGATGGGTGTCACCAATATAGAAGAGAGTACAGGATACAATAGATGACTTCATCAGATTTGCAGGTGAAGTGTTGCTTCAACTGGGGCCCTGAGTGGATTTAAGGGGGGAGGTGAACGGACAGGCATAACACTTAGGCTGCTTGCAAAGGTAAGTACTGGGAGGGAGATTAGTGAGAAGGTATGAATGGACAAGGGAATCACGGAAGGAGGATCCCTAGTGGGGAGGGGGTGGTAAAGATATGTTTGGTTGTAGGATCCCTTTGGAGATGTTGGAAGTTGTGGAGGATGATGTGTTGGGTGTGGAGGCTCATGGCATGGTAGGGAAGGACAAGAGGAGCTCTATCACTATTGAGGTGGTGGGGAGATAGAATGAGTGCAGATATATGGGAAATGGAGGAGATGCGGGTGAGGGTAGCATCGATAGACGTGGAATGGAAACACAGTTTCTTTGAAGGAAGACATCTCTGATGTCCTGGAATGGAAAGCTTTGTCCAAGGAACAGGTATGGCAGAGGCGAAGAAACTGAGAAAAGAGAATAGCATTTTTACAGGACATTAAATGGGACGAAGTATGGTCAAGATTACCGTGGGGATCAGAACATTTATAAAATATGTTGGTCAACAGTTTGTCTCCAGGGATGGAGACAGAGAGATCGAGAAAGGGGAGGGAGGTGTCAGAGATGGATAAAGTGAGTTTAAGGGCAGAGTGGAAGTTGATAAAATTGACAAGCTGAGCATGGGTGCATGAAGCAGCACCAATGCAGTCGTCATTGTAACCAAGGAAGAGTATAACTGAGGAAGGCTTCAAACATGGACTGTTCTACATAGTCAACAAAGAGGCGGGCATAGCTCGCCTAGAATTCTTGACTAGATGCTAGCCGAGAACCTAATTAAACTACCCAAGAATCCAAGTGAGACAGAAATCCTAAATACCATCACAGTGTGAACCAAAGTTGAGCTGCTGATTGAGCACCAAACCTTAGTTCAGATGCTCTTTAAGTATCCAAATCCTGGCTGCCTATTAGCAGAGTGGGCTGAATATTTAAAGGGACCACACCAGCTATCCACACTCTGGAGAATCGAAGTATCTAAATCACAGAGGCTGTCGTGGTAGGGTGTGTACCATAACAAACTGAGCTTCCTGAATGACTTATTGCATACTTGCACCATGTTGTGAGGTGCTAGACTGTGCAATAATATGTCTTGCGTTTTTCTTGATTAACTGGCATAGTAGTTTGGATGTTAGATTGACCTAAAAAGACAGCTAATGTTCCTGTTCCTGGCAATTACCTGACTATTTTGCAAGTCACAAAAACTTCAAGTTTTGTTGCAGTCAGGCTGTATCTTCCTTCTGGTGCCTGTCATTATCAAATAATTCATTACCTACCGATTTTTCTAAAGTTTGTATGTGAATGCTTTGGTTAAATCTTTGAATGCAAGTTAGAACTGTGAGGTTTTATTTGCATCAAGTATTCGTTCAGCAGTTTCACAGACAAGACAAGGCAGGGGAACATGTCTGGACTAGGTAGGTAAGGAGATTTGTACTTAAGACTCAAGTAATTAATTAAACTTTAAATTTGTCACCAGTACTTCATGCAGAACTTCCCTTATGGAACACCTTTCCCAAGAAGTTGGTTATTATCTTGCCAGAAGCAACATGAAACTTGGCTGTTTACTTTTATTTGAGTTAGTTAAGCTTAACAATATTAATAAAAGGCAAGGAAGAGAAAATATTTTTCATGACCCAGGCTTGTCTTACATTGCCTTGCATCCATTGCTATTGTGACTATTTTTAAAAGTATTTCAATATAAAGTATTGATCCCTACACTGTAAGATCACATAACAAGCAATGTGATAGTGATCAGATAATCTTATTTAATAAAGACTCAGGACACAGTACACAGGTGTAAAGGAGAACAAAATAATTGATACTCTGGATCTGTTGCCGCACTTAAAATAACACAATAAGGTAAAGAACACAATAAATATAAATATGTAAGATCATTTATATACTTTGATATTATGTGCATAAAGTGACACTAGGTACAGAAGTATCTGTACATAATGTGATTCTGACAGGAAATGATAAAGTTGTGATGATGGGGGAGTGTGGAAAGGTGGGCTTGTGGATGGAAGTTGCAAACAATCTTACTGCTTGGGGAAAGTAGCTGTGAGTCTGTTGGTCCTGGTGTGGATGCTGCGTAGTCTCTTCCCAAAAGGGAGTGGGACCAAACAGTCATTGAACAAGGCGGGCAAGATCCTTCATGATGTTAGTGGCCTTTTTCTGGCACCTTTTTGTATCTATGATCTTGATGCAAATTGAGGCAATATCCTCTGCTTTTACAAGAAAGCTTAGCTTCAACAATGTTCACTCCTTTGTAACATACTGGAGAATCAGCATAAATTACGTACTCCAGTCTCCACAATGGGATTTAAAACCATTATTACTTGGTTCAGAAACACTGACTCTGAGCCACTTGACCCCTTAAGTACAAGTAAAAGTTGAATAATTATATGTCTCACTGATAGTATTCAGTCATTACATTTCTTAATCCAATTTAAAATTGCAGCCTTAGTAACAATCATTCAGCTTCGTTATAATATCAGCTTCGTTAATATTACTTAGATACACTTTGCCTAATTATGGAATGCAGTTTCATGCTGTTATACAACAATGTGAATGTGCTAACTGTTTTTCTGATGATGCTGCTTTGTACCTCTACTTTATTAATTATCTAGCAATGTTGTTAGCTTGCTTGTCGTTGAAATTTGTATTAATTGTTAGAATTGATTTTCTCCATTTATCATCTGTAAGTCACTCCTTGACATAATTTCAGTGTTGATATTGATATTATGTATGGAATTAGTTGACATTTGTAGGTGACTATTAAAAACTCCCCTTTCTTTCCAGTAATCACATGCCTTTCCAAAAATGCCATCCCCCTTCTCTCAGTTCCTCCATCTCCACTGCATCTACTCTGAGGATGAGGGCTTTCATTCCAGAATGAAGGAGATGTCCTCCTTCTCCAAAGAAAGGCGCTTTCTTTCTTCTACCATCAATGCTGCCCTCAACTGCATCTCTTACATTTTGCACTCGTTTGTTCTCACCCCATCCTCCTGCCACCCTACCAGTCTCCGATCCAGCAAACAGTTCTCTGTAGCTCCGGTCATCTCCAACAGGATCCCACCACCAAGCACCTCTTTCCATCCACCCCTATTTTCTGTGTTTCGGAGTGATCACTCCCTACATGACTCTCTTGTCCATTTGCCCTTTCCCACTGATCTCCCTCCTGGCACTTATCCTTACAAGCAGAACAAGTGCTACACCTACCCCTACACCTCCTCCCCCACTACCATTCAGGGCCCCAAACAATTCTTCCAGGTGAGGCGACACTTCACCTTTGAGTCTTTTGAGGTTATCTGTTGGATCCGGTGCTCCCAGTGTGGCCTCTTGTATTTCGATGAGACCCTTTCATAGGTTGGGAGACTGCTTCGCCGAGCACCTACGCTTCGTCCGCCAGATAAAGCAGGACTCGCAGTGGCCACCCATTTTAATTCTACTTCCCATTCCCATTCAGATACTTCCATCCATGGCCTCCTCTACCGTCATCATGAGACCACACTCAGGTTGGAGGAGCAACACCTTATATTCTGTCTAGGTAGCCTCCAAACTGATGGCATGAACATCAATTTCCCGAGCTTCCAGTAATGCCCTCCCCCCCACTTCTCTATTCCCGATCCCCTTTTCCCTCTCTCACCTTATCTCCTTGCTTGCCCATCGCCTCCCTCTGGTGTTCCTCCTCTTTTTTTTCTTCCACAGTCTTCAATCCTTCTATATCACAAGTCCTGTCAGGCAGACATTCTCTGAAGAATACTTGTAATGGCTGGTGTCATCCATCTTGTAAAGATAGTCTCCAGAAAAAGGCAATGGCAAACCACTTCTGTAGAAAAACTGAACAAAAACAGTTGTGGTCAGGGAAAGACCAACCGAGATAGGAACTTAGAAAACCTACAGCGCAATACAGGCCCTTCAGCCCACAAAGTTGTGCTGAACATGTCCTTACTTTAGAACTACCTAGGCTTACCCATTGGCCTCTATTTTTCTAAGCTCTGTATCTATCCAGGAGTCTCTTAAAAGCCTTTATCGTTGCCACCCTGAATCAGCCCTTTTCCTCCATATTTATAAAATTTATTCTGTATTTGTTTTTTTTCTACTCTTGGGATATAATTACATTTTGTAGTTTCTATATTATGGCAAATGGTGATTAATGTTGTACTTCCACTTTTTCCTTTGATATTTTGTCCTTCCAAACTTTGGCTGGTTTCATAGTGACAGATTGGACAGTAGACAATAGACAAAGGAGCAGAATAATGCCATTCAACCTACTGAGTCTGCTCTGCCATTTAGTCTTGGTTTTTTCCTAACCATCCTAACCATCCCGTAATCCTTAACCTCTTTCCCAGTCAAACTTCTTACTGAATTCAAAGCTTCATTATAACTAACCTTAAATATTTTCCTCATGTTTGGTGCAGGGTTCCTTTATAAAGTAGCTCTGTGGCTATGAAATCCACTAAATCCTGTTCCATAAGATGTGCTGGACTACCTCAGTGGCCAAGTACAACATCTGAATTTTCACCAAACTTATTTATCAATTTACTAAGGATCATCCAGTCTTTTCACTTCAATGAAACAGCCTTGCTGGGAAGCAACAGTGTCCATTCAATATTTAGTATGCTCACAAACTATTACAACACAGATTTGATCACTAGCAGGTTGGCTCCTATGCTTATGCGTTGTAACATGTTTTTAAGTACCTTTGCATAAATATCATCCCTGACATTTAATCACAGAAATTTTTAATTAGGTCTTAATGGAAGGTTTATGATTTCTCAAAGGAGTTATTTCAAGTATCGACATGGAGATAACTTTGTATTTTTACCACATGCAGGAAAGCATTTTGTATCGGAAAGAAGCAAGCCTATTCCTACAATACCTGAAATGGAAATAATATTTACCTCTTATTAGGAACTTCAGGAGAGCAAATATTATGGAGTCAGCTGAGCTGATATCTTTTTTTTAAGATGAAACCTATGATATTCAGGTCCTCTTACTGACCATCCTTTGCCACCACAACATTGAAGATGTTGTCAAGTAAACACCATGCATTCCCCTGTGGCCTTCCAATTAACTGGCCTCCAACTGCTGTTGTCATTGTTGGGCAATTTAAGTTTATAAAACTGTATTATGAAGTGCTGATGTTACATGAAATAGCTTTGCTTCATTTACAGTAGTGGTCTTGACTCCCAAGCTTACTAACAGATATAAGTACAGTGCAACTGCACCTAAAATAACAAATTTTGCCTCTAATAAGCACGAAGCCTTGCAGGGTAAACCTTTTTTTGAATGCATTAGGGAAACTACCACAGATATCCTGCTCGTTCATTTGTCTGTTATGTGGTGTGACATGACCGATCATGGTCTTTACATGACCAGGATTGTTCTGGCATATTTTTCTACAGAAGTGGTTTGCCATTACCTTCTTCTGGGCAGTGTCTTTACAAGACGGGTGACCCCAGTCATTATCAATACTCTTCAGAGATATTCTAACTGGCATTGGTGGTCGCATAACCAGGACTTGTGATATGTAGCAGCTGCTCATACGACCATGCTCCCATGGCTTCAGGTGACCCTGATTGGGGGCTAAGCAGGTGTTAAACCTTTCCCGGGGTGACCTGCAGGCTAGAGGAGGTAAGGAGCACCTTGCATCTCACTTGGTAGAGATGTATCTCCACTTCACCACCCAAGATCTTCTGCATAACATCATTTAGCACATGTTTTCGTGAACAAATGGTTTTCTGTCCCTTTCCCAAATCCTGCTGGAGAAGTTTTTTTTCTTAAAATGTCTCCAATAATATTATAAATTTGAGAGGTTTGAGAGGTTGCATTTATTTGTTTATTGAAATATAGCACAGAGTAGGCTTTTCAAGTTGCACTGCCCAGCAACCCCTTATTTAACCTCGGCTTATCACCAGACAATTTACAGTGACCGATTAATCTACTGACTGGTACATCTTTGAACTGTGGGAGGAAACCAAAGCACCTGGGGGAATTCCACATGGTCACGGGGAGAACATACGAACTTCTTACAGGCGCAGCAGCAGAAATTGAACCCATGTCGCTGGTACTGTTAAAGTCTTGTGCTAACCACTATACTACTGTGCTGCCCTATTATTGTGTTAAGATGTGCCATCACATTAGTTTTGGTATCAAATGTACCTTCCCTGTCATGTCAAGAGCTCTTAGTTCAATGAACTGTGCAACAATACAAATACTGCAATCACTCAAGTCAAGTATGATGTTCTCCTAATGGGTTGTCTATTGGCAGGATCTCAGGTGGATCAGTGATCCACATATTCTGTTGCAGTGTGGGCAATGGTGTATAAGAAATAACGTAATTGCAAACTCCACAAATCACTCATAAACCTAAGAATCAGGATTTTCAGTTACAATGTTGGACTGGATTTGCTGGTGTTATTCTCCTTGAAGGAAAGAGAATATTTGATGGAGACGTCAAATATTGGCAGTTTTAGATAAAGTAACTCTTTACTCAGAGTAAGTTATAAACTAGAATTCACAGCTTGCTAAAGTTGTAGAAGCAGATTCAGTCAGTGCCTTCAAAAGGAATTTCTTATTCTCTGGAGAACATCTGTTGGGCTTTGAGGAAGGTGAAGGAATTGTTCCTCTGGGAGCCAGCATGGACTCAATCAACCACTTCACTTTCTGTGCCATAATAGCTACATAATTCAATTATGTAATGGCAATATATAGAGAGTCTGATATGACTGACTAAATGAACAGCAAATACATATGCCTTGAATTGGCAATTTTGTTTATTTTTTTTTATTTCTAAAAACACAGTAGTTACTTTCAGTTGCACTAATTGAAAACAAAGCATTTATTATCACAAATACATATACGTCGCTATATACAACCCTGAGGTTCATTTTCTTGTGGGACTACTCAACAAATCTATGGAATAATAACTATAACAGAATCAATGAGAGACTACACCAACTTGAGCGTACAACTGGAGTGCAAAAGACAAGCTCAAAAAGACAGCAAATATAAAAAGAAGAAACAATAATATAAACAAATAAGCAATAAATATTGAGAGCATGAGATGAAAAGTGTTATTTGATAGCTAATTATTACAGGAAATTAATAACTAATGATCATAGCTAATCGTTTTACAAATGTGACTGACTACTCTCACTTTGCTGTTTGGTAGCATGTAAACCAGTACATACTTAGCACTGAACTTCAAGGCAGATGGTCCTGAGTTCAGACCCAGCTGGGTCCCAACCTGGGCAGCAGCAGTATCAGCACAGAAGAAAGGCCTGGCAATCTACTTCTGTATCTTGCCATGAATACCCTATGGTCCATGAGGTCACCAAGAGTCGGACTTGACTTAACAACTGAACAACAAGACTAGTACACCCACAACCTGGGCCAGCCTTTGAAGTTAGCTGGAGTTCAGCAGAACTGAAAGCAAGACCTCTTGCAAGGGGAACCAATAACTAACTGGACCCAGAGAAAGGATAGATGCCACAAATTCCTTCTCCCTCACAAACCAAAACCAACCCAACTAACTTATTGCTGACTGATCAAAAATAGGTTCTTGATCAGGGGTGGAGTGAAGAAGAGTGTTGCAATGTCTTGGGTGCCAGGGTGGTGTAGCAGTTACCTCGAAGCTGTTACAGATCAAGGCATACCGGAGTTTGGAATTCAATTCTGGCGCCCTCTGTAAAGAGTTTATACATTCTCCCAAAGACCGTTTGTGTTTCCTACGGATGCTCTGGTTTCGTCCCACATTCCAAAGGTGTACCAGTCATTGTAAATTGTCCTGTGATTAGGCTAGTGTTAAATAGGTGGGTTGCAGGGCAGTGTGGCTTGTTGGGCTGGAAGAGTCTGTTTCACACTGTATCTCTAATTAAATAAATCAAAGATGCCCCAATGGTCATAGCAACCTTGACTGAGAACGGCCTGTCTCACTTTGACTGCTGGAGCTCTGATATCCATCATAATAGTTGATATTTATAATTTATTTATTATGATTTTGCATTATTGAGTAATTAAAGATTAGTTTTATTTGTCACATGTACTTAGAAACATACAGTGAAATGCATCGTTGGCATCAAATCATATCATCAAGGGTTGTGCTTGTGATTGGGCAAGGGTCATGCTTCCGGCACCAATGTAGTATGCCCACACTTCACTAACCCTAACTGTATGTCTTTGGAGTGAGGGAGGAAACCCATGCAGTCCCCGGGTAAAGCTGCTTACAGACAGCTGTGGGGATTCCACCCTGGTCTGACAGCTTGTGTTTGTAAAGCATTGTGCTTTGTGCTAACTGCTACGCTACCATGCCTCCCTAATGTTAATGTTAGTGTGAAAAATCTCTCTGTAGAACACTATTTCTCTTATTAAGGCCTAGCACAGCAACTAGGAACTTACATTTTCCTCTGAGAAGTAGTTGACTGCCATCATAGAATCACCTGAACGTTTAGATAAAGTGACTGATAAAAAGTGAAGAAAATTCTTGATCCACCTAAGTTCACCCAGGAAAGGTAGGCGCTTGAGTGAATAAAATGTTTGGGTCTTTGGAGAATGAGTTAAAGAATGAGGCTAACAGAATTGCTTTAACAGAAGCCCAGTGGCCTTTTTCTATTCCTGAATAATAATTCCATTATGTATCTGGACTAGCAAAAATATTTTTGGAGTTTTGGCTATGGTTTAAAACTTTAAAGCCAAATCCAACTAATATTTGGTAGTGGGTACCTATAAGTAATACCCATAATAAATATTTGGTGCAATGGCATAGGAGTTAGTTTTGGTTCCTCACATCTCCAGCAACCTGGGGTCAGTCCTGAACTTGGGTGCTTTCTCTGTGAATTTTGCACGATTTCCCTGTGATCACATGTATTTCCTCTGTGTGCTCTGACAATGCCCTGCAGACGTTTCTTAACATTTAAATTGACTAACTACTAACTACTTTGCAGTGTGGAAGTAATCTAATGTGCACATTCTTTCTTTTTTTTAGGGTCTGAACGGAATGTCTGTGGATGAGAAGCCTGAATCACCCATGTATGTGTATGAGTCAACAGTGCATTGTACAAATATCCTCCTGTGCCTGAATGACCAGCGCAAGCAGGATATCCTCTGTGATGTGACCGTACTGGTGGAGAGGAAGGAATTCCGTGCCCACCGCGCTGTCCTAGCCGCGTGCAGTGAATATTTCCTACAGACTTTGATTGGGCAAACAGAACATGAGCTTGTTATCACTCTACCTGAGGAGGTATGATGTAGTATCTTGCTTTAAGATTAGGGACAGTATAGCTACAGATACTGGTAATCTCTACAGCCAACCTCTCAAAAAGACTGTAACCGGTTGAAATTTACAAGTACTATATTTTCTGATTCAGAACTCTATAAGATCATATTGACGAGTAACCCAGCTACTTGCTGTCTTGACCCTGTCCCTACCACACTTTTAATAATTTACACATCCCTAGAGACTGGAGCTTTTCCAAATGCCTTCAAAACTGTGGTTATCAAAACCCCACTTAAACGGTTAAGTCTTGATAGTGAGGTACCAGCTAACTGCAAGCCTATATCAAATCTTTCCTTCCTGGGAAAGATTCTTGAGATAGCCATTTTCAACCAACTCAATAACTTTCTAAATGAGAACAAAATTCTAGAAAAGTTTATGTCAGATTTTAGACAAAACTATAGTACAGAGCTGGCCCTTATCAAAGTTGTTAGTGACCATAGACTCAAAGTCTCAGTTCTAATTCTTTTAGATCTAAGTGCTGCATTCAGCACAATTGATCACAAAATTCTCCTAGATTGCCTTGAGAATTGGCCTCTCTGGTAGTGGTTTTGTTCATAGAGAAAAATATTTTATCTGTCTTGGCGACCAATTATTTAAGAGATACAATGTACTGGTATTGCTCGGCGAAATTGCCTTGGTCTCCTCCTCTTCTCCTGATACATACCGGTACTCCCTTCAGGAGACAATGTTAGAGAGCATAAACTTGGTTTCCACAGTTATGCAGATGACACACAATTGTATTTCTTGGTTGAACCTGATGATGATAACACGCTATCTTCTCTGACTTCTGGTATGGCTGCAATAAACAAATGGATGAGCAATAATTTTCTAAACTAAATGATGATAAAACTGAAATCCCAAAGTCAATCCCAAAGCTTCTTGATTAACTTGGGAACTTGGCTCTCCTTGTAAAATCAGAAATATCAAGTCTGGTTGTTACCCTGGATTCATATTTGAATTTTATTTCCCACATAAATAAAGTGACCAGAGCAGCATTTTAACACAAGAAATATTGCAAAGGACACCTGTTTCTGTCTCATAATGATGCCGAAGAACTAATCCACGCCTTTATATCGAATGGACTAGATTACTGCAGTGCACTTTTTACTTGCCTTACTAAGCAAGCTGTTGATAAACAACTCATTCAGAATGCTTCTGCTAGACTTGTAACCAAACCCAGGGTGAGGGAACATAACACTGCTGTACTAGCTACTCTGAATTGGCTTCCTGTATCTTTAAGAATTGATTTTAAAGTTCTCTTCCTTGTTTTTAAAGCTCTGGGATCAGAGTACAACACAAAATTGTTTTTGTTTTATAATCCTGCTTGAGCTCTCAGGTCTTCTTCTGCCAGTCTCTTAAATTTACGCAATTTCCATCAAAAGATAATTGGGAGATCAGCTTTTATGAACTACTCTCCTAAACAAAGGAATTCCATACCTAAAACTATAAGGGATGCAGACTCAGTTGAAACTCTTCAACACTAGCATGAAATCTATTTATTTAACCTTGCTTTTAGCAAATATCTTGTGTCTTTTACTTTCATTTACTTTTTTAAATTTTATTTTCATATTCATGCTTTTATCCTATTGTAAAGCACTTTGAAATACATCATCTGTATGAAAAGTGCTCTATAAATAACATTATTATGATTATTATTATTATTATTGAAATACAGAGCATAGGTTAATCAGATCATGCTGCTGCAGGAAGCATGACATGGGAACAGTGTTATGTTATTTCCTTGGTGTCTAAAAATAGCAACCAGTTTATAATAACAAGTTATTTTTACTCTTTATGGAATTTATCATTCTAAATTAAAGGTAAAAACATTAAAAATGTATAGTACAGAGTGTGAAGATGCAAAGGTGCGATATTTTGGAGCATTAGTATTTGTTGCTGTCATGGCAACTGTATATTCCATCAGCTCACTAATCCTCCAGAGTATTGTAGAACTCCAAGTCTCAGCAATTTCCTTTCTTCATGTAAAGGTGCAAAGCTCACTAGAAACTCCTACCTGTGTTACCCCTTGAACCCCTGTTCTAATATTTAGGACATGGGATGAGAACTAGTCCAGATCCCGATCTGGCAAACAGCAGGAAATTAGGACACCCACTGCTTCTGTTAAAAATAATCACATAGACTACAGCATCGGAGACCAATTATTCCAAAATATTTGTGTCATCTTTATGCTGGGGAAGCAAATTACAGACCATCTTTTTTTTTCAGGAATACCTGTAATGACTACTAATCTGTTAAGAAATTGTGCTATGGGACAAATTTGGTTGAAGCAAGTAATTAGAGGTTTTAAAGATGCACAGCATATGCTGTGGTTTGTCTTAAGTTATAATTACAGGGGAACTTTGGAGAAAACCCGATGTTAATTATAATGTCACTTTAATATGCCTGAGTAAACACAAGTCATAAACGTATTGAATATCCTGGGCAATCAAAATCAACTAGCAGTTAAGATTTTTGCCAAATCTAATGCACTGGAACAAAAGAGAAAACCAGTCAAAACTTCGGCCTCAAGGCTTCACTAAGGATAAGAATCTTATTCCAGGGCCTGATTTCATAGAAATCTAATCATCCACCCTTACTGATATCAGTGCCCAAAATATTGTGTCTAACTTAGTATTAAAATGAGGGAAAGACTGATCTGAAACATAAATCGGAAAGAGGAGGTATGCAGTGTATCAGTAAATGAAAAATGGTTTGGCATTTCAGTCTGTCTCTGTTACTTTTGTCAGAGGCTACTAGCATTCCAATCATCATCATCATCATTATGTGCGGTGTCATATGATATGGATGATCATGCTCTCAAGACCATGATTGGTTCTAGGCAAATTCTTCTAAAGAAGTGGTTTGCTTTTGCCTTCTTCTGGGCACTGTCTTTACGAGACCGGTGATCCCAGCCATTATGAGTACTTTTCAGAGAATGCTCGCCTGGTGTCAGTAGTTGCATAACCAGAACTTGTGTGATGCACCGGCTGCTCATACGACCATCCACTACCTGTTCCCATGTCTTCATGTGACCTTGATCAGGGAGCTAAATAGGTTTCTACTTTTTGCCCAAGGGTGACTTGTAGGCTAGTGGAGAGGAGGATCACCTTCCACCTCCTTTAATGTATCTCCACTGCACCACCCATACTTAAATGTCTCGATATACTTAAATGTCTGGCATTTTAAAATTTGTTTTACTCAACTAGATTGAATTTGACAGTAAGTCAATGAATTAAAGAAGAGAATTGTACGATCTCTGATTATCTGTAACTTAGTATTTGCTTTTTTATATAAAAGATATTAATTCAAAATAACACCAGTTTTAGTTAATGGATGGTTCTTTTATAGCTGTATTACATCTAGTCTTTTGTTGCTGACCTCGATGTTTAAGGTTAAAGTGCATTCACACATTATGATTAAGTGGCATTAATGTGTGAGTAGAAAACATTTATTATTTTGCTTTTTGAACAAAGAATTATGTTATTTGCTTTTCTTTTTCTCACCAGCTTTGGAGAAAATAAATTTCAGGTGTATATTTGGATTTAAGACCCTAAATGTTTTCTTCTTATTTAACTTACTGAAATTAACTCTGAAAGAAGCAGTGACTGGTCATTCTTAAATATTATGGTAGTTAATTGTAACAAAGATTCTCACATTAGTCCAGTAAATTAAAGTTGATGGGCCACAGGAACTCCTGAAAATGCTTGGTACCATCTATATTCTCCCCTGATCGCTACCTTCTCAGCTCAGGATGTATAATGACAACGTTCTGGCATAATTGAAATGACATTAGCTATTATTCTGCTTTTCTTGCAGAAGAAGGTGACTTAACAACCACCAAGCTGTCTAAGTCCAAAGGACATCAGAGTAGAATGAGGCTATTTGGCCCATTGAGTCTGCACCGCCATTCCATGTTAGCTCTCTCATCCCCAATCAATTGTTTTCTGACTGTAACATTTCATGCCCTGACTAATCAAGAACCTATCAACCACCACTTTAAATATACCAATGACTTGGCTTCCAGAGCCATCTTGGCAATGAATTCCACAGATGCACTACCTACTAACTGAAGAAATTCCTCCTCACCTCTGTTGTAAAAGGACGCCCCTCAATTCTGAGGCTGTATCCACTGGTTTATCACTTCCTTTACTCAAGGAAACATCCTCTCCATGTTCACTCTATCCAGTCTGTTCAATATTTGATAGGTTTCATTAAAATTCTCCCTCACCCCTTTCTTCTAATCTCCAATCCTTTAACTGAACACTGTTAGAGACTAAAGTGGGCTATTCATAAATGTTCCACCCTAGTTGGGCCTGATCACTTTCATATTGTGCCTGTGAGATCCCTGCTTTTATCTCCAATGTGAATTTTGCAGGTGCAGACATAGTGTAGCTGAGCTGGGCCAGCAGCCAAACTGTGGGGAATGTTTCACTTCACTAGCACTGGAACAAATGTGGACAAATGTATCCTATAAACATGTGTAAGCACAAATAGAATCAAAAAGGGAAGGGTGCTTTACAGAGAAAGGAGGAAGAAGTAGTACAGGGATTCGATTACATAAATAATGAGGCAAGGGTGGAAAGAGGAAAAACTGCAAGGCAACCATTAAACAGGAGATAACAATAAAAGGAGAACAGCTGAGCTATTTATAAGATTAAAAGCAAAATAATTATATCACCCAGAGAGGCAAGAAGGTCAGGCTAAGTACTGCTAGAAGTGGGGTGGGTGTCTGTAAACCAGGAAAATTGAAAGAAAAGTGCAAGCACACACAAAATGCTGGAGGAACTCAGCAGGTCAGGCAGCGTCTTTGGAGAAGGTTTCAGCCCAAAACATTGACTACTTATTCCTCACCAAGATGCTGGATTTCCTCTGGACTTCCAGGGTCTGCAGAATTTCTTGTGTTTGTTAACAATGCAAGCTGTTTTGCTCAGAGCGAAAACAGGAGGTACTGCAATACTCAGCAGGTCAGGCAGCATCTGAAGAAAGGGAAACTGTTAAATGTTTTTTATCAAAGACTCTCGATCAGACCTGGAAGAGAGGAAGCAAGATAAGTTTCAAAGTGCAGAGAGGGTGAGGAAGGTATGGGTAGGACAAAGGGAATATTTCTGCTGTCATGAACTCAGCATTGCCTCGGTGATGTGTTGTTCACAGAAACACCTTACTGATGTACTGTATTAATGAGGACCGTAGAGAGACAGAATACAGAGTTTATGTAAAAGGCAGGACAGAGATGTACAAGGCTAATTTTATGGCATTAGATAGAGACTTTTCAAAGTTTGATTGGGGGAGAATTAAATAAAAGAATGTCTGGTAAGTCGGAAGACTTTTAAAAGTAAGATAGGGAGGGTTTGGGACCAAAATATTACTGTCAGGGGCCAGGCTGACAGGATTGGGAACTCTGGCTAATGAGAGGCATAGCAGTTAGCAATGCATGTTGCAGTGCCAGTGACCCAGGTTCTGTATCAGAAGTTTTTATGTTCTCTCCATGATTGCAGGGGTTTGCTCTGGGTGCTGTACACTGGTTAGTAAGTTGTGGGCATGGTATTTTGGCAACAAGCTGTCTCCAGCACAGTCCTTGGACTGTGTTGGATGCTGATGCAAATGATGCATTTCACTACATGTTTCAATGTACATGTGAAAAAAAAATTAATCTTGAAGAAAGGATATTGATGCATTAGTTAGTAGAAGAAGGTCATACAGGTTCAGGCAGTGGTGATCAAGAGTATAAAGAATGAAGAAATACACTAAAAAAGGAAATCAGGAGTCTTAAAAGGGGATGTAAGGAACCATTAAGACTATAAGATAAAGAAGCAGAATTAGGCCATTTGGCCCATCAAGTCTGTTTCACAATTTCATCACGTTTGACCAATTTTCCTCTGAGCCCCAATCTCCTGTCCCCTTCAATCCCCTTCATGCTCTGACCATCAAAAGTCTATCAACCTCTGACTTAAATATACACAAAACTTGGTCTCCACTGCTGATTGTGGCAAAAAATTCCCAGATTCACTACACTCTGGCCAAAGAAATTCCTCTTCAACTCCATTCTAAAAGGACACCCCTGTATTCTGAGGCCATGTCCTTCTGGTCTTAGACTCTCCCACCATAGGAAACATCTTCTCCACATACATTCTTATCAAGACCTTTCACCATTCGATGGGTTTCAATAAGGTCACCCCTCACTCTTCTGAATTCTAGCGAATACAGGCCCAGAGCCATCAAACACTCTTCATATGATAAACTATTCAATCCTGGAATAATTTCTGTGAACCTCTTTTGAACACTCTCCAGTTTTAAAACATCCTTTCTAAGATAAAGAGCCCGAAACTGCTTACAATACTCCAAGTGGGGCTTCACCAGTGCTTTATAAAGTCTCAACATTACATCTTGCTTCTGTATTGTAGTCCTCTTGAAATGAATGCTAACGTTGCATTTGCCTTTCCCGCCGTAGACTAAACCTGCAAATTAACCTTTAGGGAATTCTGCACAAGGACTCTCAAGTCCCCGTGCATTTCATATTTTTTTGCTCAATTTAGAAAATAGTCTATCCTTTCATTTCTTCAACCAAAGTACATGCCCATACACTTCCCGACATTGTATTCCACCTGCCATTTTTTGCCCATTCTCCTAATCTGTCTAAGTCCTTCTGTAGCTTCTCTACTTCCTCAAAACCAGCTGTCCCTCCACCTATCTTCATATCATCTGTAAACTTTGCAACAAAGCCATTAATTCCATCATCCTAATCATTGACATATAACATAAAAAGAATCGGTCTTAACACAGACCCCTGTGTAACACTACTAGTCACTGGCAGCTAACCAGAAAAGTCTCCCTTTATTCCCAAACAAGAGAAAATTTGCAGATGCTGGAAATCCAATCAACACACACAAAATGCTGGAGGAACTCAGCAGGCCAGGCAGCACCTATGGAAAGAAGTAGTCACCATAAAGTCAGAGTTGGCTTTACGTTTGCTTTGTTAGCCACAGTTGTGTCAGCTTTAGAGTACTTCTTCCTGAGTCTTCAGAATTGCTTTCAGAAATTCCAACCATCGTGCTCTGCTGTCATCCTTGCCAGTGTTCTTTTCCAATCAGCTCTAGCCAAATCCTCTCTCATGCTTCTATAATTCCCTTTACTCCACTGTAATATTGATACATCTGACTTCAGCTTCTCCTTCTCAAATTTCAGGGTGAAGTCAAGTATATTATGGAATGCACACAAAATGCTGGTGGAACGCAGCAGGCCAGGCAGCATCTATGACCTTTGAAGGGCTCGGCCTGAAACGTCGACAGTGCTTCTTCCTATAGATGCTGCCTGGCGTGCTACGTTCCACCAGCATTTTGTGTGTGTTTCTTGAATTTCCAGCATCTGCAGATTTCCTCGCGTTTGCGTCGATTATATTATGATCACTTTCCCCAAGGGTACTTTTACTTTAAGCTCCTTAATCTTTGCACAAGACCCAATCCAGCATAGCTGAACCCTCATAAGCTGCTCTAAAAAGCCATCTTATAGGCACTCTAGAAGTTCCTCCTCCTATAATCCAGCACCAACCTGATTTTCCCAATCTACCTGCGTATTGAAATCCCCCATAACTATTGTAACATTGTCCTTTTGATATGCTTTTTTTTTAATCTCCTGTTGTAATTGTAAGCCACATCTTTACTACTGTTTTGGGGGTCTATATACACCTCCCATCAGGGTCTTTTTAATATTGCAGTTCCTTAGCTCTATCCACAATGGTTCAACACCTTCTGACCCTATGTCACCTGCTTCTAATGATTTAATTTCATTTTTTTTAACCAATAGAGAAATAGAGCCTCCTCTGCCTTCCTGCCTGTCCTTTTGAAAGAATATGTATCCTTGGACATTCAGCTGTCAGATGTAAATTTCTTTCAGCCATGATTCAATAATGCATAAAACATCATGGCTGTCAATCTGAAACTGTGCAGGCAGATTAGGTAATACAGAATTCTAAGAGATTCTATATTAAGAATGAAATGGAATCCAGGGAGAGAATTGTTCCCCATAAGGAATAGTGTGATGGTCTATGTTTTGAGATGCAGGAGATGGATAAGATCTTAAAGGATTTCTTCTTAGCTGTATTTACTGCGGATAAAGACATGAGAGCTAGGGGATTCAGAAAAAGGACAGTGATGTTATGAAAAGAAAAAGGGTTGGTGATGCTGAAGTGTGTGAAGATAAAGAAGATTCTTGGGGTCTGACCATGTTTATCCCAGGATGTTGTGAGAAACATCAAGACAAGTCCGGTGCTCTGGCAGAGCATTTTTCCTGCTTAGCTGCATGTGAGGTACTGGAAAACGGTGAGTGGCTAACGTGCCTTGATTTACAAAGGGCATGCATAGAAAGTGGTTGATATCTGGAATGTGCTGCTGGAGGAAGTAGTGGAATCAGATACAATTACTATGTTTAATAGGTGTGATTAGTGTAGAAGAGCAAAAGCTCAGCACAGAGGAGGGTCACGAGAATGATCCTGGGAATGAAAGCTGGTTCTGGGCCTGTACTTGCTGTAGTTTAGAAGAGTAACTCTCGCTTCGGCTAGCGGCTTAATATAGCGGGTGATAGCCCCCAGCCCAGCCAAACTTAAGAAATCTCGTTTGGGTGGATGCTGCGCGATGTGTCCCCTGTTACAAATCAGTACCCCAAAATGACAAACAGTACACAATATGTGATTAATGATTAAGCTATATAATTCTCACTTTGACTATATGGTTAGTAAAGAAACAAAAAAAGGGCCCAATCTTATTAAACAGTCTGTTGCGCAATGTTGGATCGTCCACCATCGACTTCCTCTGATCATCGCTGCCCTTCGGACCCTCGCTCCAAATCCACCCTGTCCGGCGGTCTACCAACTCTCTCCATTCGTGTCTTCTCTCCTCATCCCTCCCCAGCAAAAAACTACAAAAATCTCTCTTACAACTCACAAGAAAGAACAACAGCACTCCAAACCCTGTTATCTCCAGTCATAACCCAAACATTGCTGCTACAAAGAAACCATTACATTAGCAGTGAAACCCTACAGCATGTTACAGAAGAATGAGGGGGAATCTTATTGAAACCCATCAAATATTAAGAGGCCTTGACAGTTGACATAGAGAGGATGTTTCCTATAGTGGAGGAATTTAGGACTAGAGAGCATAGCCTCATAATACAAGGGCATCCCTTTAGAACAGAGATGAAGAGGAATGTCTTTAACCAGAGACGGTGACTCTGTGGAATTCATTGCCACCGATGCCTGTGTAGGGCAGGTCATTGGGTATATTTAAAGTGGAGTTCTTGATCAGTAAAAGTGTCAAAGGTTACTGGGAAGAGGGCAGGGTAATGAGGTGAGACAGATAATAAATCAGCCATGATAGAATGGTGGAGCAGACTCATTGGGCCAAATGGCCTAATTCTGCTCTTGTCTAATTTTCTGAAATACCCATTGTTGTTCTGTACAGCTCTAGAACACTATGATTTGCCAATTGTTCCTGCATTGGCTGTTGGGAAATGAGCCAATTCCAATAGGTACAGACATTTTGGCTGCCAATGTTTCCCTCCACCCAAATCCCTCTTATCAGTGACACCAAATGAGCCTCATGCAATGCAAGGCATAAGCTCTTGAGCATGCAGTGATCACACTCTCCTAGCACTCAGAGAACCAGCATTGCCAACTGCGGTACACAGAGCAGAGAGCAATCAAACACACATTGCTTCCTGCATGTTGATAGCTACATCATTTGGATAAAGGAAGCTGTTAGATTCTTGAGTTTTGACCAAAGAAAGAAATGGCTAGAGTCGCTTAGTGTTGGCTGCATCAAAAATCAAACTTAACGATTAGTGAAAGTAGTGAAAAGAAAATTGCCAATATTTACCAGAAGTATCTACCAGTAAACACCTAATGACCCTGTACTATGTTTGTCTAGTGTGAACTCCAGTCAGTCAGTCTCTCTGTCCCTCTCCCTCCCTCCCCCTGCCCCCCTCAGCACATTGACAGCAGAATGACAAAGCAATGTGTTATTGTATGTAAGGAGTGTGTTTAGCAAACACTCTCCAGCACAGAAGCCTAAAAATGTGATGGGCTGAATCAAAGTGCCTGGTATTGTTTCCAAGTAGGTAGTTTCAAGTAGCAATGACTGTACACCCATTAAAACATGTACAGAAATGATTTACACACAGAAATCGTGTTAAATACACCCAATTTCTAGACAAAAATGAACAGATCCTAGCTTATGTATTGTCTTTTCTGCCCAGTGCTACAGGTGTGAAGTGCTTGTGATTTTTGTAAAGATACTGTATGTTTTCAACCCAGCTCAGACACCAAACTGTGATTTTGTCATTTATGGTTACACTTATCATCCCATGTGCTATAAATCAATATATATCTAAACCTATTTCAAGTAGATAACAGCACTGAGTCATATTTGATGATGTTAGCCCATTCACTGTTTCAGATAACAATCATAAATGCAAAGCAGAGCAGAACATTTTATAAAAGTGATAATAAATCCAGTATACGTACTTTATACTAAGCTGTTTTTCTGAATGTCCAGTGCAGGTTATTTTAAGTGGTAGCACATTAACAGGGAACTATAAATTTCAAATTAGATAACTTTTGGACGTTGTATTGTCAGCACACATTTTTCTGTCATTCATTCTGTACGCAGAAGTACCAAGTTCAGATCCCACTTATATCTGTATGCAGTGGCATGCAAAAGTTTGGGCACCCCTGGTCAAAATTTCTGTTAATGCGAATAGCTAAGCGAGTAAAAGATGACTTGATATCCAAAAGGCATAAAGTTAAAGATGACACACATTTCTTTAATATTGTAAGCAAGATTACTTTTTTATTTCCATCTTTTACAGTTTCAAAATAACAAAAAAGGAAAAGGGCCTGAAGCAAAAGTTTGGGCAGCCTGCATGTCAGTACTTAGTAACACCCCCTTCTGCAAGTATCACAGCTTGTAAACACTTTCTGTAGCCAGCTAAGTCTTTCAATTCTTGTTTGGGGGATTTTCGCCCATTCTTCCTTGCAAGAGGCTTCTAGTTCTGTGAGATTCTTGGGCCATCTTGCATGCAGTGCTCTTTTGAGGTCTATCCACAGATTTTCGATGATGTTTGGGTTGGGAGACTGTGAGGGCCATGGCAAAACCTTTAGCTTGTGCCTCTTGAGGTAGTCCATTGCAGATTTTGAGGTGTGTTAAGGGTCATTATCCTGTTGTAGAAGCCATCCTCTTTTCATCTTCAGCTTTTTTTACAGATGGTGTGATGTTTGTTTCCAGAATTTGCTGATATTTAATTGAATTCATTCTCCCTCTACCAGTGAAATGTCCCCGTGCCACTGGCTGCAACACAAGCCCAAAGCATGATCGACCCACCCCTGTGCTTAACAGTTGGAGAGGTGTTCTTTTCATGAAATTCTGCACTTGATTTTTTTCCAAACATACTTTTGCTTATTGCGGCCAAAAAGTTCTATTTTAACTTCATCAGTCCACAGGACTTGTTTCCAAAATACATCAGGCTTGTTTAGATGTTACTTTGCAAACTTCTGACGGTGAATTTTGTGGTGAATACACAGGAAGGGTTATCTTCTGATGGCTCTTCCATGAAGGTCATAATTGTGCAGGTGTCACTGTACAGTAGAACAGTGCACCACCACTCCAGAGTCTGCTAAATCTTCCTGAACGTCTTTTGCAGTCAAACAGGCGTTTTGATTTGTCTTTCTAGCAATTCTAAGAGCAGTTCTCTCGGAAAGTCTTCTTGGTCTTCCAGACCTCAACTCCACCGTTCCTGTTAACTGCCATTTATTTCTTGATTACATTACGAACTGAGGAAATGGCTACCTGAAAATGCTTTGTTATCTTCTTATAGCCTTCTCCTGCTTTGTGGGCATCATTTATTTTAATTTCAGAGTGCTAGGCAGCTGCTTAGAGGAGCCCATGGCTGCTGATTGTTGGGACGCGGGTTGAGGAGTCAGGGTATTTATAAAGCTTTGAAATTTGCATCACCTGGCCTTTCCTAACGATGACTGTGAACAAGCCATAGCCCTAACAAGCTAATTAAGGTCTGAGACCTTGGTACAAGTTATCTGAGAGCTCAAATCTCTTGGGGTGCCCAAACTTTTGCATGGTGCTCCTTTCCTTTTTTCCCACTCTAAAATTATACAAAACAAAAATAATACATTAATCTTGCTTAAAATGTTTCATCTTTAATTTTATGACTTTTGGAGATCAGTTCATCTTCTACTCACTTAATTATTCACAGTAACAGAAATTTTGACCAGACTTTTGTATGCCACTGTATAGTGTATTAGGGCGCTCCATTTTCCTCCCGTAGTTGATTAGTAGTTTAATTGGTCATTGTAAATTGTCCTGTGTTAAATGGTGGTATGCCTTGTTGGGCTGGAAGTGCTTGTTCCTTACTCTCAGTATTTATCTCTCAGTAAATAAACAAAATTAATAAATTGTGCTATCTAGGTGATCATGACACCAAAGGAACAGAAGTGCTGGCTAGGTAAAGCTTGGACTATCATTGTCTATGTGCAGCACATGTGTGCACCTTGTTATTTAACATTGTTTTATCCCAAAAGAATCCAAGTTGTGTATTTGAGTTCTATTGGATCAACATTTATTAGAGATTTAGTAGCTATGTAGGTAGCAAAAGGCAGAATGGATTCTGGAATAACTGTAATGACTTCATTTGTGTAGGACTGACAAAGTTCCTCTCCTGCTTTGCTGACTCTTCTGAAATAATTTTGCTGATCCTTTTTGTTAGCCTGAGTACCATTTGAGCATGTGAGGATAGAACTTGGAACAGTACAGCACAGTTGTAGAGTCATAGAAAAGCATAGGACAAAAACAGGCCCTTTGGCTCATCTGGTTTGTGCTGAACCAGTTGTGCCCACAATGTTATGCTGACCTTTTAACCTACTTCATGATGTATCTAATCCTTTCCTGTTACATAGTCCACACACGTCGATTTTTTTCTTTCATCAATGTGTCTGTCTAAGAATGTCTTAAATCTCCCTAATATATCAGTCTCTATGTAATGCAAGCTTCCTCCAGCACATCTGGGAATGTGTTGGACATTGATGTAACACATTTCACTGTATGTTTTGATGTTTCAGTGTACATATGACAAACAAAGCTAATCTCTATCTGTGCTTCTTATAATCTTATGACCTCTATCAAGTCACCTCTCATCCTCCTTTGTTCCTAAAAGAAAAGCCCTTGGTCATCCTTGGTTTGGGATATCTTACCCTGCAGGAGAATTTGCAGTGGGAGGCAAAAGATCCAGTTGTCATGGTCCATGTGGGTATCAACAACAGAGGTAGAATGAGGAAACGGGGTCTGCTGAGAGAATTTGATCACCCAGGGACCAAATTGAAAAGCAAAACCAAAAAGGTGGTAATCTTTGGATTACTACCTGAGCCACGTGCAAATTGACACAGGGTCAAGAAGATCAGAGAGTTATATATGTGGCTTAAGGATTGGTGTCAGAGAAGTAGGTTTGAATTCATGGGAAACTGGCACCAGTGTTGGGGAAGGAGAGAACTGTTCCTTTGAGACAGACTGCAGTTGAACTGTGATGGGACTTGGATCCTGGCGAAACACAGAACTAGGTTCAACAGATTGGAGAAGTATGGATAAAGTAAAAGAAAAGAGTGGATGAAGACAAAGTAAAAGCAAAAGTTAAAAAAGAGAGAAGTATGGGTGGAGTGCAGAAAAGTCAAGTGCAAAAAGAGACAAAAGTTACTAGATTTTAGACCATAAGACCATAACATATAGGAGCAGAAGTAGGCCATTTGGTCCATCAAGTTTGCTTCGCCATTCAATTATGACTGATCCAATTCTTCCAGTCATCCCCACTCCCCTGCCTTCTCCCCATACCCTTTGATGCCCTGGCTAATCAAGACCCTATCTATCTCTGCCTTAAATCCATCTAGTAACTTGGCCCCCACAGCTGCTTGTGGCAACATATTCCACAGATTTACCACCCTCTGACTAAAGTAATTTCTCCGCATCTCTGTTCTAAATGGATATCCTTGAATCCTGAAGTCATGCCCCCTTGTCCTAGACTCCCCTTCCATGGGAAATAACTTTGCCATATCTAATCTGTTCAGGTCTTTTAACACTTGGAATGTTTCTATGAGATTCCCTTCATTCTCATGAAGGGCTGTCAGATGTTCCTCATATGGTAACAGGGATTAAGGGGTTAACCTATGAGGAGAGGTTGAGTCACCTGGAACTATACTCTCTGGAATTCAGAAGAATGAGAGGGGATCTTATAGAAACATACAAAATTTTGAAAGGGATAGATAAGATAGAAGTAGGAAAGTTGTTTGCATTGGTAAGTGAGACTAGAACTAGGGGACATTGCCTCAAGATTCAGGGGAGGAGATTTAGGACGGAGATGAGAAGAAACTGTTTTTCCCAGAGAGTGGTGAATCTGTGGAATTTTCTGCCCAGGGAAGCAGTTGAGGCTTCTTCACTAAATATATTTAAGACACAGTTAGATAGGTTTTTACATAGTAAGGGATTTAAGGGTTATGGGGAAAAGGCAGGTAGATGGAGCTGAGTTTACGGACAGATCAGCCATGATCTTATTGCATGGTGGGGCAGGCTCGATGGGCTGGATGGCCTACTCCTGCTTCTATTTCTTATTTCTTATGTTCTTATGTAACCCTTTCATTCTTGGAATCATTCTCGTGAATCTTCTCTGAACTCTCTCCAATGTCAGTATATCCTTTCTAAAGCCCAAAACTGCACACAATACTCCAAGTGTGGTCTCAGCATCGCATCCTTGCTCTTATATTCTATACCTCTAGAAATGAATGCCAACATTGCATTTGCCTTCTTCACCACCGAGTCAATCTGGAGTTTAACCTTTAGGGCATCCAGCACAATGACTTCCAAGTCCCTTTGCATCTCTGCATTTTGAATTCTCTCCCCATCTAAATAATTGTCTGCCCGTTTATTTCTTCCATGAAAGTGTGTGACCATACACTTCCCAACATTGTATTTCATTTGCCACTTCTTTGCCCAGTCCCCTAAACTATCTAAGTCTCTCTGTTTTCCTCAACACTACCTGTTCCTCCACTTACCTTTGTATCATTGGCGAATTTAGTCACAAATCTATTAATACCATAGTCCAAATCATAGACATACGTCGTAAAAAGCAGCGGTACCAACACCAACCCCTGTAAAACTCCACTGGATTACCGGCTGCCAGCCAGAATAGGATCCCTTTATTCCCACTCTCTGCTTTCTGCCGAACAACCAATGCTCCATTTTAAAAGCACGAGTGTAAGGACATTTTATCAGTATTCGTAGTAATGTCAGTGAACATAACATTAATCAGTATAAAGAGGTATGATTTAGTGGACATTACAGAAAAGTGGTTGCAGAGTGGAAAAGCTTAGGGATATCCAATGATATCAGGCAACACAGAAGGATAGGCAGGGAGGTGGGGTAGCGCTCTTAATTAAAGATGAGATCAGGATGATAGTGAGAGATGATAAAAAATCTAAGGAACAGAATGTTGAATCCATCTGAGTAGCGATTAGGAATAGTAATTGGAAAAAAATCACTGGTGGGATTTGTCTACTGACCACTGAATAATAACATTATAGTTGCACTAGCAATAAACTAAGAAATATCTGAGGCATGTAAGAATGGAACAACAATTATCGTGGGGTACTTTAACTTGCACATCGATTGGGTGAATCAAGTTGGTCAGGCAGTCTTGAGGAAGACTTCACAGAATGCATTCTTGATGGCCTGCTTGAACAGCATGTTACTGCTATCTTGGATCTGGGGTTGTGCAATGAGAAAGGTAAAATTAGCAATCCTTTAGTTAGTTTCTCATAGTACAGGAGTGTGCAATAATTCGATCTAAAACCAGTGTATTATGACTAAACAAGAGAGACTACAACAGGATGAGGAAGGAGTTGGATAGCATAGTGTGGGAACACAGTCTATATGCTGGGACAATTGAGGAACAGTGGAAGACTTCCAAAAAATTTTTCACGGTGCTCAAGAAAAGTATATTCCAGTTAAAAGCAAGGCCAGTAAGGGTGGGGGAGCTGAGGAAATAAAGGAAGGCATTAAACTAAAAGTGTGTGCGTACAAAGTCGCCAAGAGTATGGGCAACTGGAAGATTGGGAAAACTTTAAAAAAGCAACAAAGAACCACTTAACAATCAATAAAAAAGTGAAGATAGATTTTGAAAATAAGCTAGTACAGAATTAAAAATGGACATTAAAAGTTCTACAATTATATAAAATAGAAAAGGATATCTAAAGTGAATGAAGGTCCCTTGGAGAACAAGAAGGTGGAATTGAAATTGGGTAATGAGGAAATGGCCGAGTCTTTGTATGATTATTTTGTTGGTCTTTACGGTGGAAGTCACGTCTGACATGCTGAAGAGAGATGATAAGGATAATATGGGAGGTGAGGCCCTCAGTACAATAGCTATCACTGAAGAGGTAATGCTGAGCAAACTTGTGGGCCTAAAGATAGACAAGCCCCCTGGTCCTGATGGAATGCATCCCAGGGTACTGAAAGAAATGCTAGATAATTTACCAGAATTCTCTAGACTCTGGGCAGGGCCTGGTAGATTAGAACTATTCAAAAAGGGATGTGGGCAAAAGGCAGGAAACCTTCAATTAAGAAAATTGAATATTGGTCTTCTTTGCAAGCAATCTTTGCAAGATTTTAAAAGCAGGGAGGTTATGCTGCAACAGTATAGGGTACTGGTGGGGCTGCATCTGGAGTACTGCATGCAGTTCTGGTCTCCTTACTTGAGGGAGGATACACTGGCTATGGAGGCAGTGCAGAGGAGGTTCACCAGGTTGATTCCAGAGATGAGGGGGTTAGACAATGAGGAGAGATTGTGATTGAGTCACCTGGGACTGTACTCACTGGAAATCGGAAGAATGAAAGGAGATCTTGTAGAAATATATAATATTATGAAAGTGATCAATAAGATATAGACAGGAAAGTTTTCACTGGTAGGTGAGACTAGAACAAGGGGCTATAGCCTCAAGATTCAGGGGAGTAAATTTAGGACTGAGATGAGGAGGAACTGCTTTCCCAATGAGAGGGGAATTGGTGGAATTCTCTGTCCAATGAAGTAGTAGAGGCTACCTCAGTAAATAATTTGGATAGAGTTTTGCATAGTAGGGGAATTAAGGTTTATGGGGAGGAGGCAAATAGGTGGAGATGAGTCTATGATCAGATCAGCCATGATCTTATTGAATGGCAGAGCAGGTTCGACAGGCCAGATGATCTACTTCTGCACCTATTTCTTATGTTCTTTTGTTCAGTGTGTGTAGTTCCCAGTGAAGTTTGGTACTCCTATGTTCTCAGTCTAAGTCAAGTGGCCCTTGTGCAGATTATGAAAATTCAGAACACAATGGGATGAGACACTTTTTTTAACGCTTGAAAATGGCCTTTGTCTAAAATTGGCAGCTCCTGTAGTGAGCTCTTCAGTTTTGTGTGGGGAGCCGGAGAGCTTTGGGCTCCAAGGTTTTTAAGAGTTCCTAAATTGGTTAATTGTTGTTTAAAGGAGTTGTTAATAGTTTAAAGTTCCTTGCTTTTCTTGAGCGACTCACTCTTTGTTATGCAGTTTCCTGGTGCTTTCTGTTTAAGTTTGTTCAGTTTATTTTGATAGACTTGGGGATTCCGTGTTACTTGTATTATTTAAGTGTAATCCCAATTAGCATTAATTGTGGGCTCCTAGCTTTGAGAAAGTTATGTCTTGTGGTGTTGCTTGGCTGAGCCACCTATGTTCTGTTGGAATTCTTATGAATTCAACATTGGAATCTGTCTTTACTCTGCTCTTGGGTTCCGACATTACCAACGCACATTGTGACGGCTCTAGTTTGTAAGAAAGAGAGCACATTACAATACAATTTCTATGTGTAAATGTTTGAGTATGGGCTAAAATACAAAGAACATAGTGGATACTGTGGAATTATAAAGGTACTATATGAATAAATTAAATTTATTTAAAATATTACACTACTAGCAGATTTGAATGAAAACTGTCTTTAATGAGCTTATTTGAAATAAAAACTACTGGGCTTTAAATTAACTAAATCATGTTAATTAAATATTTGAACCTTATTCAGTGATTTAATAGTGAGAGAAAATTGCAGTTAGAAACATGAAGAACTGCGTCCAGCACTCTCAAATATGATTTCAAATTAAGACAAATTTTTCTTTTCTATTACAAAACAACTGGTATATTCAGTTATGACTTTGGCTATAACAAATGGTCTTAAGACTAAAACATTGATTCTGTTTCTCATTCCATAAATATTATGCCTTTCGCTCAACATTTTTAGCAATTTTTATAAATTTCCACATCTGCCAATTTTTAATTTTCATTTTCAGTGCTTTAGCATAAGTTTGAAAGGGTATTGATTAGGAGTGGTAATGTGGCCTCCGTCAGTCGTGGTCGACCATGGGTACTGTGCCTCTGGTAGTCACTGGAGAATGGCCTCTTCAGGGCGCAAGCCAGAGCAGAGTTGATATGGAGATCCGTCTGTTGCCCATGCAGTGGGACCCCCCTCTCCATGCTGATGATGGGTCCAAAGGAACGACGGAAGTGGGTACGGTTTGGTGCCAGCAGCGTCGCAGGAGTTGTCGTGCCGGTGCTGGGGACAGCAGTCAGCCACCTTCGGGACTCCGACTCCGGATTTTTCCTTGGGGTTTACTCCCAAAGCCTTTCCCGTGAGCGGGTGTAGCAGCAAGGCAGCAGAGGATTTTTTTTTAATAAGTGCAATTGTGAACAATAGCCAGATCAGAAATGCTGATCAAGTTAACTAGTTCCCAAAGAGAACTCTGATAGACCAATCAGATGGTTCACTGCTGCTCAGCGATAGAACACAAAAAAAAATCATATGTACAATTAAGAAACATTAAAAAATAGTGGAAATACTGGAGTCATGATGATCATGATGACGTCTGCTGGAGAGAGGCATTTATACACATGCTGTCCTCCATAATTCAAAGAGATGGAAGGATAAGGTTGCAGGGTGACAAAACGTGGCAGGAGCACTTGGAATTAAAAACTAATCCCCACCGGGAGAAAACAGCACCTGATCTTTCTGCACTGTTCTCCAGCAGTTTAAGGACTAAGTCCAGCCGGAACATAACTCACAAGTGCTCTTGAAAGTCAGATATTAACCCTACCTACCATCAACCAAGCATTGTTATCCTGGTCCCCTTCATGATAGCTTATGAAGAAGCATGTGACTTCCCTCCCAGAGATGATAGGTGTTTGTGCACTCAACTCTTGAAGGCTTGGACCCCATCGTCGCAGCATCTGGAAGGCTGTTCGAAAGTCTTGATAGCACAGTGAAGGAAACTTCTTTCCAGTGTGTAGGTTCTCGCATCAGGCATAGAAACAGCATGAGCAGGCATAGGTAAACTTGATCGTGTGGTGCGCTGTTTCTCATAAGATGAAGGCAGTGTGGTGCGAAGGTCTGCAGGGCTGTGACTGGTGTGCATTTTGTATGGCACAGTAGCTGCAGCAACCTGCCACCTGTGGTGTAAGCTACTGATGACAAGCTTCTCATGAGCTGTGGCTTCATCTACACCTATAATCCTGAGAATCTTTCTTTGAATGGAATCAAGCTGTTTGAGAACACTCTGTGAGGCATTCACCCATGATAAGCAGCCCTGGGCTTTGTAAACCGTGGTTCTGCCCTCTTTGTCTAGTATGGATGCTACTTTCCGCAGAGCTCCAAGCCTTTGTCCAGCCTTGTTTGAAATTTGAGTTTTCCTTCTCCTAGTTGAGCTACCACCTGTGGTTGATGAGCCCCATCTGCCTGGAGCAACTGATTTTAAGGCACCAGTGGCCCGCCTTTGCCCCTTCTTCTGTCAGTGAGAACAGCTCCGCCAGGCATAAGAACTATGCCACACGTGAAGGCCAGGAGTTGGGCATAGTTATCAGAGACCGTTTGAGACTCATGCCATGACAAGCATTTGCTTAGCAGTGGGAGCTTGTCCCCACTACCACCCTTTGGCTATGACTACCTTTGGAGCTAGGAGTGGTAAAAGGGAGTTTAAAAATGGATTTTTAAAATATTTTGAAGAACACCCAAACGTGCAAGGGCCCTGCTGTTAGTGGTCATAGTATCGGAGAAAATTTACAAGAAAGGAGGCCACTCAATCCATTGCATGTGTTCTTATCAAAAAATGTTCTTCATTCTCAGAATCAGAAACAGTTTTTTTAATCACTGACATCTGTGGCAGCAGTACAGTGCAAGACATCATAGCCCTGCGAGAGTCAGTAGAAAAGTGTAGATGCTTGAAAGGTGAAATGAAATCAAAAAAATGCTGTCAATACTCAACAGAGCAGGCAGCATCTACAGAGAGAGAAACAGAGTTAGTGTTTCACGTCAGTCACTCTACATTATAACCATATTGTGACATCCAGCAAGGTTCTCAAACAGAGGGGTGACAGAAATCCTAGTTCAATTAGTTGATTTACATGCTGTGTGAGGAGTTTATTTGCCATATAGTGTATATTTACATGTCTTAGGAATATATGTTAGTGCAACATCCAATAAAAAACAACATTCAACAATTATAATAAAGAATTACATAAAAGCAAAGTTAGAGGCTAAAGTATGGATATGGAATGAAATGAGTTTAAATACCTAAATATCAGCATTATTTACAACGCATTATAAAAAAGTTGTTTAAAGTGTTTATAGTGCAATGCAGTGATGGAGGTAATAGAATGAGGGGGGTGGGGAACCAACTAGAATGGTTAATCAGGTTAACTGACTGGGGGAAATTTTCTAGTTCTCCAATGTGCAGAAATGTAGCAATGCCAGGGAGAGCAGACAAAATTCTGGTGCGTCTACATCCGACACTTCATGAAGTTTCATTAACAATAACTTACCAGAATATAACTTAATTGAACAGAAATGTAGATATTTAGAGATGGAACCAAAGTAATAAACAATGAAATTTAAAGGAAAATGAGTCCTGATGAGGTGTCTCGTCCTAAGACATTTGACTGTTTATTCCCCTCCATAGATGCTGCCTGGATTCTTCCAGTATTTTGTGGTGTTGCTCATGTAACCCTCAGGCTCGGCCAGCACATGTTCGTCTCGGGGAAAACAACTTCTGGCCCCGCCAAACTGAGAAATCTCATTTGTGTGGATGCTGTGTGATGTGTTGCCCGGTTACAAATCCGAACCACAAAATATCCGACAGTACACCATATTCAATTAAATGATTGAACTTTATAAATCTTAATCTGAATAAAGGGTTAGTAAAGAAGCTATAAAAGAAAAACAGCCCATTTTAAGGAAAAAAAGTCTATTGTGCATCATTGGAGCTCACTGATATGCCTATTCATCAACCATCGACCTCCTCCAAGTGTCGCCAATCTTTGGACCCTCACTCCTCAGTCCACTCCATTCGCATCCTCTCTCTTCATTGCTCCCCGATGGAAACCCGCTAAAATCTCTCTTCCAGACTCACAAGGAAGAACAACATATCTCCCATTGGATAACATACATTCCAATGCCCCGTTATCTCTAGTTGCTACAGAGAAAACATTACATTAGCAGTGAAACATTACATAGAAGCCATTACATTAGCCTTAGCAGTGAAACCTTACAGCATGTTAAACTCAGATTTCCACAAACTGCAGAATCTCTTCTGTTCAGATCTGAAAGGGATATAATTCTGTATTAATGGAAATTGTAGTTTTAGGATGGTAGGAAGATGGCCAGTCATCAAAACAGCCATGACCTATTGAATAAGGGAATATACCTTGTTATGAATGACACCTGCTTGGTGTCATATGGTCATATTTATTTGCAATAATTTCAGTAAAAACACAGCTCATTAGTGATTCTGAGACAAATATCGTCAGAACTTTTGTTGGCTTACCATTTAGTTTATTATTTGCAAATCTTAATGTGTAAAATAAATATTGATCGATATTTCTTAAATTCCTTTAAATGAAAGCTTGCACAAACCAGTAAGTATCTTAACAGAAAGCAGGTGCAGAGAGACTTAAATGGCAGAAACAAATATCATTAGAAAAGTAAGTGGAATTTTGGTGTATTTAACGTTAAAGTAAAAACTGGTGAATTAGATTATATCATTTTATGCATCAAGGTGTAGAGAAAACTTTTGTTTTGCATGCCATCCATACAGATCATTATGTCAAAATTTTGTGATAGTCTAAGGGTAAAATAACAACAGAATGCAGAATGAAGTGTTGCAGTTACTGAAAAAGTGCGGTGTAGTAGGACAATAAGGTACAATGTCATAACAAGGGAGTTTGTACGAACAAGAGTTCATCTTATCATGCAAGGAAACCCATTCAAAAGTCTTATACTGTAACATTGGGATAGAATCCATCCTTGAACCTAGAGGTACATGATTTCAGACTTCTGTATCTTCTGCCCGATGGGAGAGGGAAAGAGAGAATGTTTGGCGTGGGTGGAATATTTGATTATGCTGGCTGCTTTACCAAGGTAGCGAGAAGCGTAGACGTACTCCATGGAGGGGGAGCTGGTTTCTGTGATGTGTTGAACTGAGTCTTCTGAGTTGCCATACCAAGCTGCGATAAATCTGAATAGGATGATTTCTAAGGTGCATTTATAAAAATTAGTGAACTGGATTCAGGAGGAATGGCTTTAACATTTGTAACTTTGAAAGTACTTTAAGCAAGCAATAAACAGAAGAGCTAATTTCAAACAAAATACACTTACCAAGAAAATCCAGAACTAAAAATAATTTATGTGAACCACTGACTTTCAGCTGATTAGGGTTGCCCTTACAAATTAGTTATTCATGTTATGGTGAATGGAAGTTAAAATTTGTAGCAATGATTGGCTGTTTGGTTAATCATAGTTGAGATTGTATGGCAAAATAAAACAATAAAAAGTACTGAAGGTTTGTACCAATATGATATGAATCTTCGACAAGGCAGAATTCACGGTTAGAAACCTACAGTACACAATTCGAAGAATGGTTGTCTCAGGAGTATTCAAGCAGCTACTTGCCTTCCAAAAATTTTTTTGCCAAGTTCTTTCAAGAAAATTGCCCAAGAGAACTTAACTGCTCTTTATATTTTTTTCAAAGATGCTGTGTGCCTTGACTGACTTCAGCAATTGGTTGAAATTCCATCATTTCCTTGTGTTTGCATCTTCAACTTTTCACTTCACTTTGTTGATTTTTCTTTCTCCATTTCTGAGGCTAGCCTGTCAACTATAGAACTTAGAACAGTACAGCACAAGATTAGTCACTTCAGCCCATTCTGTCTGTGCCAAACATGATGCCAAATTAAACTAAATCCCTTCTGCCTGCCTTGTTTGGCTTTCCTACTTGTCTGAGTCAAATTCCATCTGTCATTCCTTTGTCCTCTGTCTTTATTGATCAATGTTAACTTTCTTCATGAGCCACACTAACACCATTTTTTGTGTCATTGCAAACTTACTAACCATGCTATGCACATTTTCATCTAAATCATGAATATATGACAAATAACAGGTCCATCATTGATACAAATCTGACAAACAGCTCTCCACTACCACCTTTTGCCCCTTTCCATCAAGCCAGTTGACATCCTAGATCAGAATCAGAATCAGATTTATTATCACGGCATGTGATGTGAAATTTGTTAACTTAGCAGCAGCAGTTCAGTGCAATACATAATCTAGCAGAGAGAGAAAAAAATAATAATAAGTAAAGCATAATAATAATAATAATAAAGTAACAAGTACATCCCATGTGTTCTAACCATCCAAACTAGCCAACCATGTAAAACCTTGTCAAAAGTTTTGCTAGAGTCCATCGAGACAATACCTACTGCCCAGTTTTCATCAATCCTCTTGTTAACTTCTTCAAATAATTCCGTCAAATTCATGAGACTTCCCAAGCACAGCTCTATGCTGACTATCCCTATTCAGTCCTTGCCTTTCTAAATGCAAATAATACTGTCTCTCAGAATCTCTTCCAATAACTTTGTCATAACTGGTGTAAGGTTTACCAGCCTGTAGTTCCTTAGTTATCCTCCTCTTGTACTACCTTACCTATAGGTAACAAAGTTACCAACGACTGTGCCAGGGCCCCAGCAATCTCCTTCTTTGCTTCCTATTGTGTCCTTGGATACGCCTGGTTAGCCTGATTTATCCAACTTTTATGCATCTCATGCCTTCCATCCTTCTTAATCCTGATGTGTTGAATAAATTCAATGCTTCTTCCCCAAAAATCACTAACCTCTACAACTTTCTCCACAGTAAGAATAGATGAGAAATATTAATTTAAAAACTCATGATTTTCCATGGCTCCATAGACTACCATGTTGATCCTAAGGAGGATCTACTCTCTCTCTAATTACCCTCTCATATTTCATATATTTATAGAATCGGTTGATTCTCCTTATCTGTCAAGGATATCTTGTGGCCTATTTTGCCCCCCTCGTTTTCTCCTTAAGTATACTCCTACATCCTTTATATTCTTTAAGAGACCCACTTGATTTTAGCTGCTTAATGCATAGGACCATAAGGCACTAAGCCATTCGGCCCATTGAGTCTGAAAATCCAAATGAAAACTGCAGATGCTGGAAACTGAAATAGGAACAGAAAATGCTGGAAACATTCAGCAGTCAGGCAGCATGTATAGAAGGAGAAAAAGAGGTAGGTTTCAAGTGGAAGACCCTTTGCCAGAACTTCAGTGCCTTCTTTCTGATGAGATATGAAAAGATTATGGGATAAGTTGGACCCTTGATCTCACAATCAACCTCACAATGATCTTGGACCTTACTGTCTAGCTGCACTTCACTTTCTCTAAAGCTGCTGCACTTTATTCTGCACTGTTATCCTTTTGTCTTGTACCACCTCAGTGCATGGTAAAATGAATTGATCTGTATGAAAAGTATGCAAGACAACCTTTTCACTGTTTCCCAGTACATGTGACAATAATAAACCAATAACAAACAAATGTCAACGCTTCACTCATCCAGGCTGCTGCCTCCACAAGCTTCAAATCAGCCATCATCATCCCTGACCAAAGAAATCTATACCTTCAAAACTAAATGACTACCGTCCAGTAGCACTCACACCAATCATCATCGTTTTGTGGAACAGTCCCATGTTCCAAGCCTATACGGGTATCCGTCCCCCTCTTTTCCTTCGCTACATTGACAACTGCATTGATGCTGCCTCCTGCATGCATGCTGAGCTCGTTGACTTCATTAACTTTGCCTCCAACTTTCACCCTGCCCTCAAATTTACCTGATCTATTTCTCACACCTCCCTCCCCTTTCTTGATCTTTCTGTCTCCATCTCTGGTGATGGCCTATCTACTGATATCTACGATAAGCCTACAGACTCTCACAGCTACCTGGACTATTCCTCTTTCCACCCTGTCTCATGCAGAAATGCTATCCCCTTTTCACAATTCCTCCGTCTCCGCCGCATCTGCTCTCAGGATGAGGCTTTTCATTACAGGACGAAGGAGATGTCTTCCTTTTTTAAACAAAGTGGCTTCCCTTCTTCCACCATCAACTCTGCTCTCAAACACATCTCTCCCATTTCCCGGATATCTGCTCTCACCCCATCCACCCACCACCCCACTCGAGATAGGGTCCCCCTTGTCCTCACCTACCACCTCCAGATCCAACGTATAATTCTCCGTAACTTCTGCCACCTCCAATGGGATCCCACTACCAAGCACATCTTTCCCTCCCCCACTCTTTCTGCTTTACGCAGGGATGGCTCCCTACACGACTCCATTGTCCATTCGTCCCGCCCATCCCTTCCCACCGATTTCCCTCCCCACCGATTTCCCTCCTGGCACTTATCCTTGCAAGCGGAACAAGTGCTACACCTGCCCTTACACTTCCTCCCTCATCACCATTCAGGACCCCAGATGGTCCTCCCCTTCTAACCCCATCCCTGATTTTTTTTCTTTTTTTCCCCTCCTTTTTTTTTCTTTCTCTCTCTGCCCATCACTCTGCCTGTTCTCCATCACCCTCTGGTGTTCCCGTCCCACTTTCTTTCTCCCTAGGCCTCCCGTCCCATGATCCTTTCCCTTCTCCAGCTCTGTATCCCTTTTGCCAATCACCTTTCCAGCTCTCAGCTTCACCCCACCCCCTCCAGTCTTCTATCATTTCGCATTTTTCCCTCCCCCTCCTACTTTCAAATTCTTACTGTCTTTCCTTTCAGTTAGTCCTGACGAAGGGTCTCGGCCCAAAATGTCGACAGCGCTTTTCCCTATACATGCTGCCTGGCCTGCTGTGTTCCACCAACATTTTGTGTGTGTTGCTCCAATCATCGTGAAGTGTTTTGAACGGCTGATAATGGCAACATCAAAAACTCCATTCCTGCCACACTGGACACTCCCCAAATCCTTACTGACGAAACCACTCTATGACAGATAACGTAGCATTTATGCACCTGGCCCTGACACACCAAGAAAACAAGGACACTTATGGCAGAATGCTGTTTCTGAATTTCAGTTCAGCATTCAACACTTTTGTCCCACAGACCTTAGTGAACAAATTCCTACTCCTTGATCTAAATACATCACTGTGCAACTGAATGTTGGATTTGCTAACCAGGAAGCTTCAGATTGTCAGGACGTACAACTGCTCCTCCCTCCCCATCATCCTCACTTGGGTACCTCCAGGACAGTGTGCTGAGCCCACTGCTGTACACTCCGTTCACACATGACCGCATGGCCAAACACCTGAGTAATCACATTGTCAAGTTTGCCGATGACACGACAGTGGTAGGGCTCATCACCAACAACAATAAGACAGTCTACAGAGAGGAGGTAGAAGAGTTGAAGGCCTAGTGCCAAGCAAACAACCTGTTCTCGTCTTCTTCAATGTCAGCAAGACAGCGGAGATAGTTATCGACTTCAGGAGAACTTGCAGAATTCATACCCCCCTTTACGTCAGCAGTGGAAACTACAAGCAGTTCCAAACCCCTGGAAGTACACATCTCACACAACCTCTCATGGTCCAAGAACAAATTCTACATAATCACAAAAGTGCCACAACCATGGATTCGGCAGTGCAGCAGATTCAGCAATTGCACTCATGAATATGCATGTATCAGCTAATTATTATTTCATTGTGATATATTTAACTCCATTCATTCCATTGTAGTATTTGTCAAGACTTGGACATAACAATGCTTCACTGCCTGCTTGCATTTCGCCTTGCCTGGGAAATTGAACTGTCGAGTCAACTGACTCTGAAAACTAGCGGTATTCGTTTAATTCCTAGTTGTTCTTTTCAGCCACAGTGTAGGCTTTGATTTCCATTTGAGAGGTTTAGTTAACAGCCCTGTTTGGTCTAGTGTTTATTGTTTTCTTTTCCCTTTAACACTGTTTGCATTAAAGTCTGTGAACCATCAACCTGCTTTAGTGTCTCTCACTCCGCACTTGGACCATGTCCTCACCAGGTGACAGCAAGACTCGACCTAGCAGAGAGAGTGCAGCTGACCTCAGCCATGAGATTCATCAGTCAGTGATTTATTGAGGCAATAATTTTCCATTGGAATTCCTATGTATGAACTGTTGTTTCTGTCTTCATCATGACAGAAAGGTCTTGCCAAGTAATGGGCCCAGCAAAGTTTGAACAGTGTTGTTTTGACATTGGTGGCTTGAGGAGAGGGTTCCCTTATTCTGAGTGCATGTCCTGACTCTACGTTCCAAGAGTCCCGAATTTACATTCCGAGCTTCTCTAGTCTACATTGAGTTTAATCTGGTATCCATTCCAAGGTTTTCAAGTCACAAGTACCCAGGTTCTCAGTTTTGTGGTCCTGTGACTCAGATCTGCATAACAAATGAGTGCTTCAAGCAGGCTTATCAATTGATTCAACAAATCATCATTCAAATTAATAGTATAAATTCTGGAAGAGCCCTACTCCAAAAGTAACCATATCAAGAGTATTTTTAACCTCTTGATGAAAGTCATGGTACAGACTGGGAAAATTGAACTTTCATGTAGCAAATTAAACAGATCTACAGAGAACCAGCTAGTTTAGCAATGAAAGAAACCCGTCTGTGCTGTCGTGATCTGTAAAATTGAGACTATATCCTAATTGCCTCTGGAAAAAAAATTGTGAAAAACAAAACACTGCGAGCAAGATTTGAAAAGGTTCATTCTCCAGGTTTCAAGTTTCATGTTTTCAAAGTTTCCTAAGGACTTTTCTCTATGTTCCCAAAGTTTTTATTTTTCCGATTGTTTCCAAGGCTTATTCAATGTGTTTAGGGTTTTTCAATGTCCTCCCCATCTTGAGGACTCCCAAGCGTCCCTCTCGGCTGTGCCCAAGGTTTCTTGATCTCAGTCTGTTGGGGTTCCCAGGTCTCCCTGTCTCTCGAGTCCCCCAGGCCTCCCTCTCAAGTTCGCCAGGTCTCATGAGTCATCCCTGGATCTTGAGTTGTCAGGTCTTTCTGGGCATCAGGTGCTAGCTATAGGGAGAGGGGATCCTGTAGTGACTTTGTCAGGGCTGTGCAGGGCATCAGAGAGCTTTTGGGCTCTGAGGTTTTTAAAGCCCCTGAATTGGTTAATTGTTGCTAAACAGTTATTAATGGTTTAAGAGTTCTTGATGTTTTCCCCAAGCGTCTCGCTCTTTGTAATGCGGTTTCCTGGTGCTTTCTGTTTAATTTTGTTAAGTTTATTTTGATAGGCTCAGGGATTCTGTGTTAGTTTTATTGTTGAAGCAGATGCCTGATTAGCTCCAATCAGAGGGTCATCATTTTGAGAATGATCCGTCTCACAGTGTCACTTGGTCGAGCTATCTCTGTAAAAACTCTTGTTTCTGTCTCTACATTGAAGTCTTCGGCTCCAATATTGGCAGTGAACACCATGGCACTTAACTACCAGCATCACTGAAGGACATCTTGGACAAGTCCCTCATCCGGGACTTCCAATGGACACGGGTCTGTAGCACGTCAGGGGACCCTGTAACAACCACGGGTTCAGCAGAGCAGCAGATTCGGCAATTGCACTCATGAATATGCACGTGTCAGCTAATTATTATTTCATTGTGATAGTATTTAACTCCATTTATTCATCATAGTATTTGTCAAGACTTGGACACAGTAATATTTCACTGCCTGCTGCATTCCACCTTGCCTGAGAAATTGGACTGTCAAGTTAACTGACTCTCAACACTAGCAATATTCATTTTAGTTTTAGTTGTTCTTTTTAGCCGCAGTGGAGGCTTCGTTTTCCAGTTGACAGTTTTAGTTAACAGCCCTGTTTGGCCTAGCATTTATTATATTCTTTTCCCTTTAACACTGTTCACATTAAAGTCCGTGAACTATCAACCTGTTTCTCACTCCGCACTTGGGCCATATCCGAACCAGGTGGGAGGAAGCTCACCAATACCTGTGTTTCCTGAGGAGGCTGAAGAAAGCTGGACTGTTCACATCTGTTATCACAGATACACAGAAGAGAATATCCTAACGTGCTGGTACGGAAACTGCACAACAGCACACAGGAAGGCTCTACAACTTGTAATCAAAACTGCCAAATACATCACTGGCACCAGCCTACCTAGCATCAAGGACATATATATGGAAAACTGTTGGAAAAAGGATCTCACCCACCCTGCTCGTAGACGATTTAATCCAGGAAATTAAATTGGAGGCAATGTAGCATCTGCACCATGACCACCAGACTCAAAAACAGTTACTTTCCTCAACTGTAAGACTAATCAACATCTCCACCCACTAACCGATCCCTTCACACCCCCCCCCCCCCACCATGACTACTTTATCATTTCCTGTAATCAGCTTTATTTTCAGACATTCTTGTACCTAGCTTACTTTATGGGCGTACAATCAATCTATGTATATAAACTAGCTTATATATTTACAAACCCCATTTCCAGAAAAGTTGGGATATTTTCCAAAATGCAATAAAAACAAAAATCTGTGATATGTTAATTCACGTGAACCCTTATTTAACTGACAAAAGTACAAAGAAAAGATTTTCAATAGTTTTACTGACCAACTTAATTATATTTTGTAAATATACACAAATTTAGAATTTGATGGCTACAACACACTCAACAAAAGTTGGGACAGAGGCATGTTCACCATTGTGTTACATCACCTTTCCTTTTAATAACACTTTTTAATCGTTTTGGAACTGAGGATACTAATTGTAGTAGATTTGCAATTGGAAATTTTGTGCATTCTTGCTTGATATAAGACTTCAGCTGCTCAACAGTCCGTGGTCTCTGTTGACTGATTCTCCTCTTCATGATGCGCCATACATTTTCAATAGGAAATAGATCTGGACTGGCAGCAGGCCAGTCAAGCACACGCACTCTGTGTCTACAAAGCCACGTTGTTGTAGCCTGTGCAGAATGTGGTCTGGCATTGTCCTGCTGAAATAAGCATGGACGTCCCGGGAAGAGACGTCGCCTTGATGGCAACGTGTTTCTCTCTAAAATCCTAATATACGCCTCCGAGTCAATGGTACCTTCACATACATGCAACTCACCCATGCCGTGGGCACTGATGCACCCCCATACCATCACAGATGCTGGCTTTTGCACCTTTCGCTGATAACAATCAGGATGGTCGTTTTCATCTTTGGCACGGAGAACTCGACGCCCATTTTTTCCTGAAAACTAGCTGAAATGTGGACTCATCTGACCACAGCACACAGATCCACAGTCTTTCGGTCCATCTGAGATGAGCTCGGGCCCAGAGAACTCGCCAGCGTTTCTGCATAGATTTGGTGTATGACTTCCTCCTTGCGTAATACAGTTTCAAGTTGCATTTCTGGGTGCAGCGATGGACAGTGTTAAGTGACAATGGTTTTCCGAAGTACTCCCGAGCCCAGGTGGTATAATTGTCGCAGCAGCATGGCAGTGCCACCTGAGGGCTTGAAGATCACGCGCGTTCAACAGTGGTTTCCAACCTTGCCCTTTACGCACTGAGATGTCTCTGAATTCTCTGAATCTTTTCACAATATTATGTACTGTAGATGTTGAAAGACCTAAATTCTCTGCAATCTTGCGTTGAGAAATGTTCCTTTTGAACTGACTAACAATTCTCCCACAAATTTTGGCACAAAAGGGTGAGCCATGACCCATCCTTGCTTGCAAAGACTGACCCTTTGATGGACGCTACCTTTATACCCAAGTCATGATACCTCACCTGCTACCAATTAGCTTGCTTAATGTGGAGTCTTCCAAACCAGTGTTACTTGAATATTCTGTGCACTTCTCAATCTTATTTTAACTCTGTCCCAACTTTTGTTGAGTGTGTTGCAGCCATCAAATTCTAAATTTGTGTGTAATTACAAAATACAATTAAGTTGATGAGTAAAACTATTGAAAATCTTTTCTTTGTACTTTTGTCAGTTAAATAAAGGTTCACATGAATTAACATATCACAGATTTTTATTTTTATTGCATTTTGGAAAATATCCCAACTTTTCTGGAAATGGGGTTTGAATATTTAATGTGATTTTTAATATGTTATTATTGTGTTTTTTATCTTATTGTGCATTCTTGTGCTGCATTGGATCTGGAGAAAGAGTCAGTTCGTACTCCTTTACACTTATTTACTGGAAATTACATTCCAGTGCTGAAGATGGGTCTCAGCCCAAAATGTCAATTGCTTATTCATTTAAAAAAATGCTGCCTGACCTGCTGAGTTCCTCTAGCACTTTGTGTGTGCTGCTATGAATCTTGAACTCAGTATTTCAAATCTGTGCCAACTCTTTTAAGAAACGAGTCCATTTAGTACCATCCATCATTTTCTTTCTCCATAATCCAGCATATGTTTATTTTTCATTTTTGCATTTGAGGGCTCCGCCCTTGTTGCACAGTCACTTGCATCAGTATAGTCACCACTTTTGTACCAGTGGAGATCTGTTGATAGTTATCTTAGCATGAATGGAGAAATCCAATTCTGGTATATAAGAGGGGAGTGAGCATGCCCAAATTCTTCTCCTAGACACTGGGTCAAAGTTCATTTGAGGATATTCTTGTTTTAATTAGTTAACTTACAATCTCTTTTATTTGAATATGTTCACTAATTTGATTATTTCTGTGATATTTAGATATTTTTGCTTAATGAATGAAATATTAGTACATTTTGATTCAGTAATCAGGTCACTGGCTTCAGTATGAATTCTGTTTTATTTCTAATTTATTGAAAAATACAGCCCTGTTTATGGTTCTTGTTGCAATGGATTCTGACATTGTGCCATTTTATCTGAAGATCCTCATACAAAATTAAAGGCTGCTTTCCTACCTTGTCCCTTTTAAGTCAATCGCTCACGTATGATCAAACCAAGAGTAATTCAGTCAGAAGTTGAATGTCTTTGCCGGTGCTCTGCAGAATTTGCCTTTGTTTGACATGAGAAATACTTGCCTCCCTTGGTCTGTGCTGTTATTTGTAATAAGGGAACAAAAGGCCAAACTGCACAATGCAGGTCTGTGTGGCTATGTGTTGGATTTTGGCAGTGTTCCTGGACCTGCCATTGATTTTTATGTTTTTTATTATGTTATACATACAAAGTACTGACCTGCAATAGTTTCTGTTCATCGTGTGCAAAGTAATATAAGCCCAAGCCGAGGGAACTGGTATTAGCATAAGTGTCCTAGTTCTGTCATTTTGATTAATTTGTCTCTTTGTCTGTACCCTATACCATGAGCTTTTACTACTGCAGAGCCTCATGTGTCAGTGGCTTCAAATTGTACTTTACTTCACCTTTTTTGTTTTTTCCCCTTTTTCTTTATCATTTTTCTTATTCAGCATTTTTTGGAGATATTTTTTCCACACACTTCCATTAATAGCTTGCTTTAATGCTACAGTAATCACATATGGTGCTGGATATTCATGAAGCAGTGATCTCAGGGGCAGCAGCTGCTGATGCAAGCTGAAAATAGATCCAACATACCTTGTGTAGCTCTCCCAGAGGTCCTCTGTTTGCTGGTAACCGTCTCTATCTGAGAACATTCAGTTCAATAAAACAAAAGGAAGTAAAGATGACGGGGCAATTTAGCTTAGCCTTCCAGGACAAAGGAGAGTGAGCCTCTAATTGATGAACATCTGAGCTTTATATCTACATATTTCCGTTGGTATTAGAAATGTAGGTGAGGATCAAAACCTTCAATTATTAATTAAACTTGTAAATTTTGTAGTGTTTTATAGGATGCCAGGAAATTTATTTCACCATCTGTATGACTCACTCTGTACTATTTTAATGCATCAGTTTGAAGTAAATTTGTGGGAAGTATTATTACTTATGAAGCTAAAAATCCATGAGAGCTGCCAATTTGGCATTAGTAGCTTATTTTGAATACCACAGTGGAAATAAAAGAATTTATATCTCTACTGTATCAGTATGACTAGTGACAGAAACAGCAATAAAAACAGCCATTGGAACTTCATAGCCAAGAAATATTGACTCTACCTGGCACTGATAGACTGCTGCAACCCTCACAAGAGCATAGCTGAATTTAATTACAACCAGGAGAGTACTGCAGTTCAGTTAAGGTGAACATTTATGGTATCTGTTTTCTGATAATCCTTAATTATTTGTGTCAAGATAGAAGTGACAAATATCTGCATGTTGTACAGAGACAGAACCTGACAATTGAATCCTTCTATATTAATCTGAATAGGTTGCTTGCACCATTGCCCAGAAAGTTACTCTGTATCACATATGCCCAGGAACTGGAAAATCAGGGAAGTCGGTATAAATTAATTACTGCCATAAACAGGAGTATCGTGATGGCAGAAAATTTCTACTGTAATAGCCAAAGAATCTGGAGGTTCTACTGCAGAAGTGATGCAAAAGCAAGTGGCCCTCAATGATGCTGAAGATGTATGTTATGAACATATAAGTGCCACCTTAATTGGGGTTAGAAATACCAGAGAATTTATGGGGGGAAAAAACTGTACATAAAGACTGACAATCAGCACATACACCATGTTTGAAAATAGTTGCATCCTTGGAGAAGTCGGATCACCACTGAGATCCAGCACTAATGTGTTTTTTGGCGCTAATGGAGGAGAGTAAAACTCCACTAATATATTTTCCAAATCTTCAGATATCCCAATTGTTCAGCAAGTATTGTTCCCTGCATTCCCTTTTAAGTCACTAGAGCCAGGATTCCATGGTCACTGGGGTTATGTTTTCTCCACCAATTTTAAATTTATTCGGGCCATGGTTCTCAAGATCCTTTAGCCTCACTGAGGCCATGGATTCTGTGCTCTTTTGAAATTGACTGCTACCCTCATTTCCATGCTTCATTCAAACTTGTCTTGGCTCTGGATCTGTGATCCCTCTGAACTCACTGGGACCCTATTCCCATTTTCCCCTCTGAACTCACTGGGATCCCATTCCCATTTCTCCTTTGAGCTCACTGGACACCATTCCCATATCCCCTCTAAGCACACTGGGACCCTATTTCCATTTCCCCTCTAAACTCAGTGTGCAACCTTTCCCATTTCCCCTCTGAATTAATTGAGACCCCATTCCCACTTTCCTCTAATCTCACTGGTACCCCATTATGATTTTCCCTCTGAACTCATTGGGACAACATTCTCATTTCTCCTCTGAACTCTGTGGAGCTCCATTCCCATTTCCCCTCTAAATTCACTAGGACCCCATTCCCATTTCCCCTTTGAACTCACTGGGACACCATTCCATTTTCCCTTCTGAACTCACTGGGACCCTATTTCCATCTCTCTGAACTCTCGAGGATTCCATTTTTATTTTCCTTCTAACTTCATGAGGGCTCCATTCTCACTCTTCCTTACCTGTACCTCATTTCCTACACCCCCTTTAAACTTACAGGATTCAATAGAAAATGTATTATTCTACTGTGTAATTTTTAAAGAATAAGTAAATTGAAAGCTGCAATAACTTCCAATCATCTGTGCAATCTGCCAGTCTGGCACGGAAAATGTGTTAGTTTAACCGAGCCATACTGTATTGGACTTCAATTCTGTGTTTTTTCCAAAATGTTAATGTCAGTCAGATAATCTAAATCTAAATTTAATTTGGGAAAACATGAGTTTTAACAGTTTATTGCTAAATTCCATGTCCAAAGCCAGTTGTGTGGTCAAAGTGTAACTATTCCTTTCAATTGCTTTGATTATATTGTTCAATTATTGCCTTGAGCCTAAATGCATAAATTACAACATTTGGAAGTGAGCAGGTAACATTATCTCTCAGTGATGAATGTTACTCATGAAGGAGCATTTTAGGTTACAGTAGGTAATGAGAGAACAGTTATTTTTTTCCAGACATATTAACCACTTCTAATGTTACAATCCAAATTATGATCAAATAAAGTTTAATATTGAACTGAACATATAAAGTGGAATTTTTTGTGCAGCATTATCTTTTCTTTTTAATCTTGGACTGCAGTACTTCTATTTGTTGCTCTCTTCACTTCAGACTAAGTAATATTAAACACAATCTCCCAGTTCCTGGTAATTGCAGAGATGTTGAAAGATTGGAGAATGTAAGTAGTATTCCGTTTTTCCCCACAGCACAAGAGTGAAACAACATCCTGAGTCTGCAAGGCAATTTAGGAGACTCCACCATGGCCAGTTTGTGGCTTGATATTTTGCACAAATCATCACACACAGGGTTTTCCTGGTCAACATTTGAGTACTACATCTGTGTAACATTGCTTTTCCTCGATTCTCGTGTCTCCCATACCTCACCTGCTAAAGCTGCAGTGGATGATTAAGAAATTCCACAATTAATTCAAGTTCAAGTTCAAATTAATTGTCTTTCAACCATACTCTTAATACAGCTAAGTGAAGCATCTGGGGTCAAGGTGCAAAACGCAGTACATTTAGTCATGTGCAGCACATATACTTAAGATACAGCATATACAGGTACAAAACACTATTACCCCAAGTCCCTGAATGGCATGGCCTGAAGATTGACAGATTGGCATGAGTGTAAGGTGCACATCTATGTCAGATAGTATAATGTTATTGGCACGATTGTAATAAAACCAGCAGTCATATAAATATGTGAAACAGTAGCAATAAAAGATGACCAGTGCAGAATGAGAGTGTCAGTGAGCTGGGGAGTGGGTGTTGGGGGCAGGTCATTCTGGCGGGGTGTACGTGTGTGCTGGATGGCAGTAATTCACCCAGATTGTAGTATTATATACCTAAAATTGATCTGTCCAGCCTACCCATCTAACAGCACTCCTAAAAGGAATATCAACTTGGGTAATTTCATTGTTTCACCTACTCTTCAGGCATTTTATATTGCCTCTTGACTTCTTTTGGAAGAGTCGAGGTGGGCAATGGTGTGGAGCAAGCTCAGACACATTACTGCAATGTAGTTTATTTAGTGTGCATATGGGATTAAGTATGATAATTTCTATCATTTTATTAGAGGAATATCTGCTATGGATCATCTTATGAGGGTGAGTGATGAAATATTGCAAACACCCTATTCCTGCATCTCTGGAGGCATGGATCTCACAAAATGGCAATTATGCCTGCCTCTGCATTTTTATTGGTGATAAGCAAGATGTGCCATCTAATTAATTCCTACGACAGAACATGCAACGGTGAGACACAAAATGCTAATCATGCTCCTGAACATGGATATGCACTGCATTCCTCGTTTCCTTCACCTCTTCTCAAGAGACAGAATATTGAACCTGTGTGGAAATATCATTGATTGTCAGTGAAATGTTTAAAGATGGTGATTATCATGATTTGTTCATTCGTTATGTTCTGTGTTTTGTGACATGGGCAATCATGGCCCATTCCTGATGAAGGGTCTCAGCCCGAAACGTTGGCTACTCTTTTCTCACGGATGCTGCCTGACCTGCTGAGTTCTTCCAGCATTGTGTACGTATTCTATGGTCTTTCTATGACCATGATTTTTCTTGGCAAATTTTTCTACACAAGTGGTTTGCTATTACCTTCTTGGTAGTGTCTCACTGCAGTTATAATACTCTTCGGAGATTGTCTGCCTGGCGTCAGTGGTCCCATAACCAGGACTTATGATATGCACCAGTTGCTCATAGGAGCATCCACCACCTGTTTCCATGGTGTCACATGACCCTGTTCCAGGCTCGTGTTCAGAAGGAATGTCTTATATCTCCTTTGGTAGGGATGTATATCGACCCCATCTCCATCATGATTATATTGGTTAAACTTATCAAAGGCACAAAGTAAACTGTGGTAAATAGCAGCAGCATATAGCCTCTAATGCATTGAGCAGAAGAACAGATTTGAGTGTCAAATAGTCATTGCTGAGAGGAAATTCCTGTAACCACAGTTGTTAACTAGATTTTCTTAATATCGAACAAACACATTAAAGGACCTCCCCATAGTTTTAGCTCAAAACTAGTGAATATTGGTGACATGCCAGATCTCCTCTTTATAATGCAAAATCAGCACTTTATAATACAAAAACTTCTGATTATTTTTCTATACTCTTGAAGTACATAATTGATAACAATATAAAATGTTTATTTTCTGTGTTGAACATCCTTTGAACTTTTGCATAATTTTTGAAAGTAATTTGTTCAATTATGTATGTGTGTTTTGAGCAAACTATTCAGGACATATTATCCTGACATGTAGCATCAAAGCTATTCGTGTTGTGCCATGAGGAATATTTCATACTTGTGTGGAGAAATATTTGTAACCAAGAATCAGTTCCAGAGAAATGAATGAAATATGTCCACTTGTTGGGTGTGGAGAGCATGGTACTGTAGAGGTAGCGCTAAGTTCCTGCACGCCAGTAATCCAAGTTCAATTCTGCTGCTGCCTTTTAGAAGTTTCTACATTTTCTCCATTATCGCATGTGTTTCCTCTGGATGCTCCAGTTTCCTCACACATTTTAAAGATGTACAGGTTAGTAGATCAGTTGGTCACGTGGATGTATTGTGTGTGTCACCTCATTGGGCTGGAAGGCATCTCTAAATAACCAAGTAGCTCACATTCATTAAGGAAGCTCTTCCTTTTGTCTCATCTCTTCACTATCATAGACATAAAAGATTCTATGATGCTATTTAAAAGAGGTGTCCTGGACATGTCACCATATTTGTGCCAATACTAATGCATGGAGGTCTGGTAACCTGTGGAAGAATACATACATGCCATGTCACAACCTTATGCCATTACTTCTATCATCAGGTAGACAGCTACTACCTTCTCAACAAATGCTGACTTTGCCAGTGAAGCCTCTGAACTGGTCTTGGATTTATTGCTGTTACATTTATCAGGATACAGCAAAAAGATTGCCATACATTCTGTTAATACAGATCGTCATTTTATAGTGCATTGACGTAGAATAAGGTAAACCAATAACAATGCATAATAAAGTATAAAATCTACTGAAAAAATGGAGTGCAGATAAATGATGAAGTGCAAGATCATAATGAGGTAGATTGTGACATCTTGGTCTATTTTATCGTACAAGAGAACTATTCAAGAGCCTGATTACAGTGGGATTGAAGCTATCCTTGAGCCTTGTGTTGTGTACTTTCAGACTTTTGTATCTGCATTGAACAATTCCCTGCTTTAACATAGAAACATCGAAAATAGGTGCAGGAGTAGGCCATTTGGCCCTTCGAGCCTGCACTGCCATTCAGTATGATTATGGCTGATCATCCAACTCAGAACCCAGTACCTGCTTTCTCTCCATACCCCCTGATCCCTTTAGCCACAAGGGCCATATCTAACTGCCTGTTAAATATAGCCAATGAACTGGCCTCAACTGTTTCCTGTGGCAGAGAATTCCACAGATTCACCACTCTCTGTGTAAAGAAGTTTCTCCTCATCTCAGTCCTAAAAGGCTTCCCCTTTAATACAGATCAAGTCATTTTATAGTGCATTGATGTAGAATAAGGTAAGACAATAAAGTGTAAAATCTACTGAAAAAATTGAGTGCAGATAAACGACAAAGTGCAAGATCATAATGAGGTAGATTGTGACATCTTGGTCTATTTTATTGTACAAGAGAACCATTCAAGAGCCTGATTACAGCGGGATTGAAGCTATCCTTGATCCTTGTGTTGTGTACTTTCAGACTGCAGACTTCCCCTTCATCCTTAAACTGTGACCCCTCATTTCTGATATTCATTTCTAGAGCAAGATCATTTAATTGCTCACTTATCTTGAAAGATTGTCGCTTCCTTCCATCTTCACCTGTAATGTAGTTGCTGTACATCCAATTCTTCTCTGAATCAGTTCTGATGTTGTGTCGATTCCACCTCTGCAGTTTTCTGTTGAACAATTTTCCCCACTTTGAATGGTTTGCATTGACAGTTCACTCTGATTGGAGGTTCTGGAGATGGATATGCTTTATCAAAGGAACAGATATGCTGCAGATGACTAACATTGCACATATAGCACTCATGTGGTACTGACTTTCTTCCTCTCATGGAGCTCTCATTGCCAATTTCTTAAAGTAAGCTTTCATTTTCATTGTCATTTCTATTCCACTGTTAAAAGACTCTTGAATGGACCATGTCATCTGGAACTTAGCTCCTCATAGGGCCACACTACTATTCTTGAATGGACCTCTTGTATGATACAATGGACCTAAGACCTCGCAATCTACCTCACTATGATCTTGAACATTACCACTTACCTGTACTTCACCTTTTTTGGTAGCTTTTACATTTTATTGTTCATTGTCATTGTTGTATTGTTCCTTCTGAATGTCCAATTTCATTTTCATTGTCATTTCTATGAAGATTACAATCAGACAATCTTAGTCAAATGAAAGACTCCTCAGGTTAACCTTCTGGATTTGAGCCACATGCAAAACCCAGCAGTGCACAGTTTAAGAGTTCAGCAAAAGTTACAATGTCTGGATAAATCTTTTCATGTTGTAATGTAATTACTGATTGTTTCTCCTGATCCTTGATCCTTCTCACCAAACTACCAACCTTCATCTTCTTCAAATAGTAGTCTACTGAAATAATAATCCAATAACCATATAACAATTACAGCACAGAAACAGGCCATAGTGGCCCTTCTAGTCCATGCCGAACGCTTACTCTCACCTAGTCCCACCGACCTGCATTCAGCCCATAACCCTCCATTCCCTTCCTGTCCATATACCTATCCAATTTTACTTTAAATGACAATACTGAACCTGCTTCTACTGCAAGCTTGTTCCACACAGCTACCACTCTTGAGTAAAGAAATTCCCCCTCATGTTACCCTTAAACTTTTGCCTCCAACTCTCAACTCATGTCTTCTTGTTTGAATCTCCCCTACTCTCAATGGAAAAAGCCTATCCACGTCAACTCTTATCTATACCCCTCATTATTTTAAATACCTCTATCAAGTCTCCCCTCAACCTTCTACGCTCCAAAGAATGAAGACCTAACTTGTTCAACCTTTCTGTGTAACTTGGGTGCTGAAACCCAGGTAACATTCTAGTAAATCTTCTCTGTACTCTCTCTATTTTGTTGATACCTTTCCTATAATTCGGTGACCAGAACTGTACACAATACTCCAAATTCGGCCTTACCAATGCCGTGTACAATTTTAACATATACTCAATGCTCTGGTTTATAAAGGCCAGCATACCAAAAGCTTTCTTCACCACCCTATCCACATGAGATTCCACCTTCATGCACCATTGTTCCTAGATCACTCTGTTCTACTGCATTCTTCAGTGCCCTACCATTTACCATGTATGTCCTATTTGGATTATTCCTACCAAAATGTAGCACTTCACACTTATCAGCATTAAACTCCATCTGCCATCTTTCAGCCCACTCTTCTAACTGGTCTAAATCTCTCTGCAAGCTTTGAAAACCTACTTCATTATCCACAATGCCACCTACCTTAATATCATCTGCATACTTACTAATCCAATTTACCACCCCATTATCCAGATCATTAATATAAATGACAAACAACATTGGACCCAGTACAGATCCCTGAGGCACACCACTAGTCACCGGCCTCCAACCTGACAAACAGTTATCCACCACTACTCTCTGGCATCTCCCATCCAGTCACTGTTGAATCCATTTTACTACTTCAATATTAATGCCTAACGATTGAACCTTCCTAACTAACCTTCCATGCGGAATCTTGTCAAAGGCCTTACTGAAGTCCATATAGACAACATCTACTGCTTTACCTTCGTCAACTTTCCTTGTAACCTCTTCAAAAAATTCAATAAGATTTGTCAAACATGACCTTCCACACACAAATCCATGCTGACTGTTCCTGATCAGACCCTGTCTATCCAGATAATTATATATACCATCTCTAATTATTATTTCCCTGAGTGGAACATCTTTTACTGTGCTATGCTGTTGCCAGTTTAATAAGTGAATAGTCATCACAAACCAGTCTCAAATCAATAAGATAGCTTATTATATGATCTAAAACAATATTCTGTGCCTGCAGATTTGCAATGTTTTAGCTATTAAGAAATTCCATCCTTTCCAATGCTTTGTGAAGGACTTATATTCACTTGTAGGTTGCTTGGCTAACCTGAACTTGAACTGCTATATGCTTCTGTTTCCCAACTAAACAGGGATGCCGATTCTCTTCTGTGTGTCTAACCTACTCGGTAATTATAACACAGGAGGCCATTCATTCCATTGTGTCTGTGCACAAATCCCAGCACAGCAAACTTGTCAGTTCCACTTTAGCTCTTCCTTTCCTCTAACTCTGTAACTCGTTCTCTTGCATGCCCATCTACTCTGCTTTGCATTTACCACTTTTAAAATGACTTTGAGACATGTGTTTGAGCACATTCGGTGATCAGTGGTGTTCTGCAGGGCTGTGTTCTGGAACCCCTGTTATTTATGGTCTTTAGGTTTGCATGGGAAAGTGAAAGGGTGGGTTGGTAAGTTTGCAGATGCTGTGAAGCTTGCCGGTGTTGTGGATAGGGTAGAAGGTTGTCGCAGGACATTGACAGGATGCAGACCTGATACACTTTGGAAGTTTGAACTCCGAGGCTGAATACAGGGTTAATGGAAGAATTCTTAACAGTGTGGAAGAACAGAAGGTTCTTGGGGTCCATGTCCATTAATCTCTCAAAGTTGCCATGCAAGTTGATAGGGTGGAAATGAATAATATGAGGGGAAGTATAACCATAGGTGTTTAGAGGAAAGTAAGGGAGCATGTCAGAGGTAGATTTTTTTACACAGAGAGTGGTGGTTGCATGGAATGCACTGTTGGGGTTGTGGTAGAGGCAGAAACATGTGGGGCATTTAGAAACAGAGACTTGGATGAAAGAAAAATAGAGGGTTATGTGAGAAAGACGGGTTATATTGATCTTGGAGTAGGTTAAAGTGTCATGACAACATCATGGGCTGAAAGGCTTGAATTGTATTGTACTATTCAATGAAAGAAAATGGGAGATCATGAGAGAAACCCAGATGGTTTACAGAGAAAACATGCAAAATGCTTGCAGACAGCACCTGAGCCCAGGATTGAACGCAATTTGCTGGGACCATAATACAGCAACACTATTTTGTGGCGCTATTGTTCTGTGTTCTGTATTCCATGGATACCATTACTAGCTGTGCTACATGGTATAGATTGCTCAGGTTTACAGGCCAACACCTGAGCTTTTCTCAGCTTCATCGGTAAAGCTTTCAGGTCATGTGTTCCAGTGCTCAATAGCTGCTTCAAAGAGCTTCTTCCATCCGTTCTTTCTGAAGTTGCCATGCAACTTTTGTGACCAGTTGTAGAGTAATCAGAGGTGTTTTATAAGCCAGTTTTGTAGTGCTGGTAAGTACAGTACATAATAATCTCTAGGATCTTTAGAATACTTCATGTATCATTCACATGTAACCCATTTACACATTTTTGTAGTAATACACCACTTCTGTCTCCACCACAGCAGACTTTCTGATGCAGGTGACTGACTGTCATGGGGATTATGCCCTTAAAGGCTGTCATTCTTTTGAGTGCTGGGAAATGGTACAGAAGTTGCTTTACAGTAATACAGCTCCCCTTGGGTCTATGCTGGTCACGATTCAGTGCATTGTTTTGAGATAGAAACTGCATTAATTCTGTGGTACTCTTGTTTTCAACCAATTTTGAGTCTTTGGTAATTTAGCACCATTACGACATGCAACAAAGTTTTGTTGTGCCATAAACAAAATTTTTAGTTAGTTTCGAGACGTGCCAGTGCTCAGGAAGGGCAAAGTATTTCCTTAATATTTGGTCTTGCAATTGCATGATTGAATGTTACTTTGTTACCAAGTTTATCTGATATTTGTTCTTCATCTGACTTAATTGAAGTGCCCACCTATTCATTTTTAAGCAGTTTCATATTGCCAAGAAATTTTCAAAGAATACTTTAATTGCTTCTGTAGCAAGATCTTAAGATGCAACTTCAAGGCCAAAATATCTTCAATTAATTTTTAGGAAGGAATCATTAGCATGAATAATGTGCATCAGAATTTATTACCAAATGCTTTCTGTATGATATCGTTCAAATGGAAGTGGTATGCATTTTTTCTGACTCGCTGTTCTCCCAATGAAACAATTTTCCAAAATTTTTATCACCAAACCACCTGAGCTGTGAGAAAGTTGAGCTTGTTTCCACCTTCAAATCTGAACTGTAGCTGTGCCATTGCAGAAAGTTTAATAATCTGATTAAAGGACCTTCACTTGTCAGCTGTTACCTATTGAAGTCAGAAACTCCAATCGAAACTATGTAGTATGCATTATAGTAAAGACACGTGTGCAATCTCATTTATATATTAATCTGTTTAGATAACTGTTAAACTATTGATGGTTCTCACACAATATAAAACAGGTTTCCTGCTATCAAAATTCTTTCCTCAATCAGCCTTCCCACTGGTGGCTCAACAGTTGCAATAATACTTTACACCACCAGCTGTAAGATCAGGGTCCGATTCCCACTGTTGACTATAAGTTTATATGTTCTCGTGACTGAATGAGTTACTTCCAGATGCCCTGGTTTCCCACATTTACAAAGATGTACATTTAAGGTCAATAAGTTGTGGTCATGCTACGTTGACACAAAAACATGGTAACAACTGCCCAGCACAATCCTCAGTGATTTGATTTGATGTAAATGATGCATTTTGATATATGTTTCAATGTATGTGTGACAAATAAAGCTAATCTTTAATCTTATTTCAAGCTAGAGAAAATCTGCAGTTGCTGGAGATCCAAGCAACACACACAAAATGATGGAGAAACTCAGCAAGCCAGGCAGTATCCATGGAAAAGAGTGAACAGTTGACATTTAGGGCCGAGACCCTTCAGCGGGGTCATTGTGACATTTCCTGCTGAAGGGTCTCGGCCTGAAACTTTGACTGTACTTTTTTCCATAGATGCTGCCTGGCCTGCTGAGTTCCTCCAACATTTTGTTTGTGCAATCTTTTTCAGAAACAGAAACTGTTCATTCATATGTGGCTTCTGAAGATGCCACATAAACTGGCTGCTTTATTCACCTCCATGATTACAGTTCAGAGTAATGCAATGAATGGAAGCCTCTGGAATAGTCCTGTGATACCTAATGCCATATCAAAATAAATTTGGTTTTCTTTCTAATTGAAACTAAGAAGTCTATGCTCTTTAGCTAAATTTTTCCTATTTTTGGTGGAGTATAAACATGGATACCCAAAAAGAACATCACCTAAAATCCATGGTTTTCCTCATCTTTTTTTTATTACCACTGCTCTTTAGGCTCCATCTCATGGCAGCCCTCTTTGATATCTTGGTCTGCTTAGCTCTCCTCCTCTGACAACAATTGCTGATGGCTCTGTTGAAACATGGCAACATTTTACCAGCAGCTTACAAAACTTCTAGATATACTACTTGTCTATTTTCACTACTTTCTGACTACTGCGACTGAAATTTCCCTTTAAGTAATGTACATTTGGTCTTTGAACTTTCACTAAATTTTGAAGGATTTTACAGCATACGGTGTTTACAGCAAGGAAGTTGACATCCAGCATTCGTGTACTGAACTGAGGTAGGTGATGAAATCTCGCATTGAGAACACCAATTGCATCTTCCTCATACTTGTGTGGCTTTTGTTGTATCTGCAGTCAGCTGTGATTGCAAAGCACTGTGGTGTGAGTAACCAGACAATTGAGGTGAGCCCCTACACATCAGGATCCATTGTTCTAATTACTATAAATATTCAGCAATGCAGACTAGAAGGAGTTACATATGCTTTGTGGAATTCCACCATGAGGAATTCCAATGATCCATGGGATGCTGCGCATTTTCTGCTGGAGAAAATGTCTGGGCTTTTCAAGAGAGCTCTTATGGGAATGTGGTGCCTACCTTTGTAGGAAGCCTGGAGAGCTGGCAAATCCCAGTGTCCCAGATATCATCTGAGATCTTAGTAATTAAATTTTACCATAAAAGTAGTGCTTGAGACAGTGGTGAGCCACAAATCGGAAGACATATTAGGAAAAAACTTGACAACCTCTTGGAAAAATCCTAATGTAAAGGGAGTTGAGAGTTAAAGTGACCTTGATCTCCATCATCCCCAGGAGAGTGTGGCCAAAGGTCATTATTCCCTTGGGAGAGCTGAGCTTGCTATCTGGGAGGTCTAGATAGGATGTTTTGTCTCTGAAGAGTCTGAGTTGGCTCCTCTGAGATGGGAAATTCTCTGCCTTCTGCCTAAAGACTTCACCTACCATGACTGGCCAAACTTGAATATAATGGCACCTTCAGTAATGTGGTGGTGCCAGTGGTATTGCATCTTAAGATCCCCAAAACCAAATATCTCAACTTCAAATTACTAGAAAGAAAATACATATTTATATACATATATAAGTTTAAGTAAATTGTGGACTTTAGAAATGTTTAAGAAGATTGTGATGAGGATTTCCACTATCGGCAGTGTAACTCTTTAAATTGTAAGTTGGTTTATTGTTGTAACACGCACTGAGGTTTTCTGTAAAACTGCTTTACATGACAACCGTTCATCATATTTCATCACACTGGTACATTGATATAGTATAAGAGAAAAGCAATAGCAGAATGCAGAGTTAAGTGTTACAGTTACAGGGAAGTGCAGTGCAGGCAGACAATAAGGTACAACACATGACCGGTTAGAGTCCATCTTATCGTACAAGAGGTCTATTCAAAAGTTGGATAACGACGGGTTGAAAACTGTCCTTTAGCCGTGTGGCACATGCTTTCAGATTTCTTTGCATTCCTTTTAATGAAACAACTACTTTTAAGGAAGCTGGCTAAATTCAGTTGAGCAACAAGTCAGGAAGCACAAAGGAGCAAACTATGCAACGTTCAAAGTACATTTATTATCAAAGGTTGTATACGCCATAGAATCCTTTAAAATCAAAAGAAGACTGTCAAATACTGAGTGTGTAGAGAGAAAAGAAACACACAATTGTACAAACTATAAAAGCAAACAGACAGCAGTCAGAACTGAAGTTCACAAAGCCAGGCATCACTGCAGTTGATCCAGAAGCCCACTGGTTCCAGGTCACAGCCTCAGTCCCGCACAAAGAGGAGCAAACACCTACCATTCCATGCCCAGACAGCATTTTAAGAAATTTGATCACTTGGCTATCCTCCTCCAACCTGTGTACAGGCAGAGGCAAAAGAGTAAAGATCCAGAGATTAGGACAACAAAGAGGTGGTCGGGGGTTGGGGGGGGAATGCAGATGAACAGTTACGGATTGCTTTGAGTCAGGGGACTGGGTTGTGTTCAAGGACTCATCTGTGGATCTGAATGAATACACCATGGTTGTAACAGACTCAATAAAATCAGTTGGAACTGAAAGTGTCCCCACAGAGTAGTTCATAGTCTTCCCCAACCAGAAGCCATAGATGAACCATGAGATCCGCAATTTGCTGAGGGTACCTGGCCAAGTACTAAAGACATGCGCTGATCAACTGGCCGGAGTGTTCACTGAGATCTTTAACCTCCCACTTAGGCAGACTGAAGTACCCACCTGCTTTAAGCAGGCTTCAGCTGTACTGGTGACCAAAAAGAACATGGTAACCTGACTATCGTCCAGTGGTACTTACTTCCACATTGATGATGTGGTTTGAGAGGTTGGTGAAGGAACATATCAACTCCTGCCTGAGAAGAAACTTGGATCTGCTCCTTTTTGTCTACTGGCCCAGGAGGTCTACAGCAGATGCCATTTCATTGGCTCTTCACTCAATCCTGGAACATCTGGACATCAAAGATGCATACATCAGGATGCTTTTTATCCTCTATAGCTCAGCATTCAAAACTATTATCCCCTCAAAACTAATCAGTAAGCTTCAAGGCAATTGGATTGTGCAATTGGATCCTTAATTTCCTCATTTGCAGACCCCAGTTAGTCTGGACTGGCAACAACATCTCCATATTCTCCATTAACACAGGTGCATCACAAGGCTGTGTGCTTAGTCCACTACTCTACTCATAACTGTGTTTCCACTTATAACCATGTGTCTAAGCACAGCTCCAAGGCCATGTTCAACTTTGCTCTTGACACCACTGTCAAAGGCCAAACTAAAGGTGGTGATGAATTAGCATATGGGAGAGAGATTTTTAAATTGGCTGAGTGGTGCCACAACAACCTCTTACTCAATGCCGTTAAGACTTAGAAGGAGAAAACTGAAGATCCATGAGCCAGTGCTCGTCAGAGGTGTAGTGTTTCAGCAACTTTAAATTCCTTGATATTATCATTTCAGAGGACCGATTTTGAGCCAGCATAAGTGCAATTACGAAAAAGCACGGCAGCGCCTCTACTTCCTTAAGAGTTGACAAACTTATATAGATGTGTGATGTAGAGTATATTGACTAGCTGCATCACAGCCTGGTATGGAAACACCAATGCTGTTGGTGTTGAATGGAAAATTCTGCAGAAAGTAGTGGTTATGGCCCAGTTCACCATGGATAAAGCCCTCCCCACCCTTGAGCAGCATCATCGTTCGGGACCACCACCACCCAGGCCATGCTCTCTTTTCACTGTTGCCATCAGGAAGGAGGCACAGGAGTCTCAGGACTCACAGCACCAGATTCAGGAACAGTTATTACCCCTCAACTATCAGGCTCTTGAACCAAAGGGAATAACTTCACTTGTTTCATCACTGAACTGTCCCCACAACCTATGGACTCGCTTTCAAGGACTCTTCATATCATGTTCCTGATATTTATTAATATTATTATTTACTTTTTTTGTATTTGCACAGTTTGTTGTCTTTTACACACTGGTTGCATGCCCAGTTGGTGCGATTGTTCATTGATTCTATTACGGCTATTGGATTTATTGAGTATGCCTGCAAGAAATTGAATCTCGGGCTTGTATATGATGACATATATGTATCTTGATAATAAATCTACTTTGAACTTTGAAACCATTTTAGAGTTCATGGTGACAATAGGTGCACGATGTATAGACAATGTTTAGCACTCCATCTTCAAGGACACCAACCATCCAGGCCATGCACTCTTCTCATTGCTGCCATCGGGGGGAGGTACAGGAGTCTTCAGTCTCGCATCACTAGTTTAACAAACAATTGTTACCTTTCAAAAATTAGGCTCTTGAACCAGGATGGATGACTTCTCTCACCTTTTATTAGCACAGTTTGCCTTCTTTTGCACGCTTTTGTCTGCTGACTGTGTGTAATTTATATTTTGTTTAGCAATTAAGCATGGAATCGGCTCTTCCTTCCCTTCAAGCTTTGCCACTCCAGCAATCCTCAACAATCCTGATTTAACCCTAACCTAATCACAGGACAATTATAATGACCATTTAACCTATCTTTGGACTGTGGGAGGAAACTGGAATACCTGAGTCAAACCCATGCATTTCATAGGGATGACATACATACATACTTTATCGAAGGCGCCAGAAGTGAACTTTGAATCCTGGTACCTTGAACTGTAAGAGCATTGCGCTAACCACAACACTATCACGGCGCCCCCACAGCAAGTTCCTGTGCTGTGATTCAATAATGGATTAGAATGGGTGCCAGTAATGTCACAGTTATTTACGAAAAATGAATAAATAAGAATCATGTTTTTAAAGACACAATAGCTGATATCAGAACTTGGAACTCCAGAACTGAAATAGCATCATGCAATTTCACTGATTCCATTGTGTTTATTTGTATCTGCTATGAATGCCCGCAAGAAAATGAATCACAAAGTACGTAAATAGTAACATATACAGACTTCAATAATAAATTAGAACTTTGATACAGGAGATTTTGTAGATGCTGGAAACCCTGAGGAACACACACAAACAAAATGCTGGAGGAATTCAGCATGTCAAGTGCATCTATGAAGTGGAATAAACTGTTGAGATTTTGGACCGAAGCCCTTCATCAGGTCTGGAAAGGAAGGGGGCTAAAGCTAGAATAAGAAGGCGGGGGAGGGGATTCCTCCACCATTTTGTGTGTGTCACACTCAATGTATGACAGGTGTTTTGACTTTGAGAGTAATCTCAAATCATGAGCATAGGTCATTTGGTGACTGAATTGATGTTTTTACACACATGCATTGGCTTTTTTGGCAAGTGTACAATGTTCTGTCAGAGATGAGAAAATTACAAAACTTATTTATACAGCAGATTTAATCTGTAATATTACTATTTGATCCTTTGCTAAATGTCTCTTTGATAATGGTATTAGTGAAAGAGGCTGCATTATGTTGTAATGTAGGAATTATGGTCTTGACATTCAAAATTGAGGACTATCGAGTTTGTTCGTTCAGGGTCTGATTTTATACAGTACAGGCTCTGGGGTTTAATGTTGTAGAACTATCAAGCTACTTATTTAGCTTGCAGTGTCTGAACTTTGCTTTTAACAAGATAAATTATAAATTGAATGTTGCAATATTAATGACAGTTCAGAAAGAGGCCATATGAGAAATGAAAACATCATACTTTAAGGTATCTGACAATTATTTTGTAAATTTCACATGCAAAGGCCTGAGAAGTAGAAGATGAAAATGTCGGGTTAGTTATCCAAGCAACACACACAAAATGCTGGTGGAACGTAGCAGGCCAGCCGGCATCTATAGGAAGAAGCTCTGTCAACATTTTAGGCCAAGACCCTTCGTCAGGACTAACTGAAAGAAAAGATAGTAAGGGATTTGAAAGTAGAAGGGAGAGGAGGAAATGTGAAATGATAGGAGAAGACCAAAGGGGGTGGGGGGGGTCAGTTACCCATTCCACATGCCATGTGTAACACTACTGCAGCTGCTCCAGGCTCCATATCTTTGAGTTTCACAACAATTTGCCCCGCTGTGTGATGAACTGACGCTAAGACTATGGGCCTAGTCCGGCTGCTCTGAGCTTCGGATCTATGGACTCAATTTTGTCCTGAATGCTGTTGCTTCCTTTTATTGTTTGCACGTTGTTCCTTCCTTCCTTTCTTCCCTTTCTTTCTTCCCTCTTTTTCTCTTTCTCTCTCTCTCTCTCCCTCCCTCCTTTCCTCTCTCCCTCTCTCTCCCAAGCCTTCCCCCTCTCTCTCCCCTCTCCCTCTACCTCTCTCCCCCTATCCCCCTCTCCCCCTCTCTCCCTCTACATTGGGCATCTGCTAATCTATTTTGAAATTGGGTTCTTTCAGATTTCTTGTTTTATGGCTGCCTGTAAGCAGACAAATCTCAAGTTTGTATAATTTATACATACTTCAATAAGAAATGTATTTTTGAACTTTGATCTTTCTGAATCCTTTTATACTAATAATTTTATGAAGTCAAATAACTCCCTGGGCAGAAAGCTGACATACAAAAGGGTGATTGATAAGTTTGTGGCCTAAGGTAGAAGGACTCAATTTTAGAAAACCGAGCACATTTAATTTCCAACATAGTCCCCTCCTATATTTACATGCTTAGTCCAGCGGCCGTGGAGCATAAAAAACTCTTCTTTTCAGAAGTGGTCCACAGCAGGGGTGATTGATAAGTTTGTGGCCTAAGGTAGAAGGAGATGAGTTATATAGCTCTTGTTATATGCACGTGCAGTTCAACTCTTTGAGTGAAAATGCAGAAAGTTTGAAGTTAATAATTCCTCCTTCTACCTTCGGCCACAGACTTATCAATCACCCCATGCTGTGGACCACTTTTGGAGGTCCAAGACGCCAACTTCTACAAAGAAGGGATCTGTATGCTCCACGACCACTGGACTAAGTGTGTAACTGTAGGAAAAATAAATATGCTAGGTTTTCTAAAATTGACTCCTTCTACCTTAGGCCACGAATTTATCAATCACCCCTTGTTTATGTTTAAATACACGATATGCTGGAGGAACTCATCAGAAGAGGCAGCATCTACAGATGGGAATAAACAGTCGACGTTTCGGGTTGAGACCCTCCAGCAGGACACATGCATAAAAGCCTGTGTCTATGATGTATGTTTAACTTCTTCCGTAGACTTAAAGTAAAAATTAAAATTAAATGCATCAATTAAAATATGCTTAATTATATTTTTGGCTGAGGCTTGCGAGTAGTTTTACCCCATGACCTCTTAAGTTTGTTAATAGAGTATTGTCTGTTAAACGTAATATCATGTTGTCTGTGCTTTATTATCCAAAATATCTGTCTCTTGGTTTTCACTAATCTTTGTGCAATAGAAACCTCCAATTTATTCATTTAATTTTCAGGTTTTTTTTCAACTCAGTCACTTTAATTACATATTTTGGTCTTTTCAATATAACATTATCAAAATTTTTTTTATTTGTTCACAGTATTTGAAGAGCATGTAATGTCTGTGATAATCAGCTAGGAATATCTGAGATATATTCATATTGACAAAACTTGTGAATTGTCATTATTCACAAACGAAGGCAGTCTCCATTTGCCTCATCATTGACTTTTATAATTGACAAGTACTGCATAAAACATTGGGATACTCTGGCCTTTGTATAATAATGTAAATTTTTGCAATGGAAATGAAACTGGCAGGATGTGTAAAGCAATTTGCCAATTCACTCTTGCCCATTGTGCAAAGTCAGAATTATCACCTCAGGGGTGGAACTTTATTTGTGGTTGATACTTTTTTTTGTGTGGTAAAATGGGTGCTTTTGAATATGTGGCATTTAAATTTGCAAGCATACCTGCAGATGTTAACCAACACTGGTAGCTGCATTGGATGGCATCCGTTAGTCTCGCGAGACCATGGATCTGCGCCTGGAAAGTCTTGCTTCAGCCTCTCCAGAGCGCAGGCCTGGGCAAGGTTGTATGGAAGACTGGCAGTTGCCCAAGCAGCAAGTCTCCCCTCTCCACGCCACCGATGTTGTCCAAGGGAAGGGCAAGGGCCGATACAGCTTGGCAACATGAGTTGCCGGAACGAGGTTGAAAGCAATGTCGGACTGCCTTAGGGACTCCAGCTCCAGATTTGTCCCCAGGGTTTACTCCCAAAGCCTCTCCCACGAGTGGGTATGACCGCAAGGCAGTGGAGGTCCCTCTCTTAGATGGACTGCCTTCCCAAGCTGACGAGCTCCATCTACCCAAAGCACTGTTTTTAAGGCACCAGGACCCACCTTCACCCCTTCTCTTGTCAGTAGAAACAGTTCCACTGGGGTTAGAGGCTAAGCCACACAAGAAGGCCAGGAGTTGGACTTGGTTGTCAGTGGCTATTTGAGGCGCATGCCATGAGGAGCACTTTAAGTAGTGGGAACTTGTCCCCACTACCACTCCTCGGCTTGACAACCTTGGAACCTAGCTGCATTACTACCTTTTAAAGGCACTTAAATGATGTTCTGGGTCATTCCAATGGTCTTTGTGAAAGTCTCATAAAGATGGAGTTCTTCAGTTGCAGGGTTTTTACAGATGAGTTTGATCAGATTTTCCTCTGCAACATTTAAAATAAAACACATTAGGTTTTTGACCCACAATGGAGGATTTTGGAGGATTATGGTATTTTTGTGGTAGGATAAGAAGAAGATCAGCGTATCATGACCTAACATGAGAGGAAATTTGTTTTGAGGTTCTTGAAGCGAAGAATTGATAGGAAATGGACAGAGTAACACACATAAATGCAGGAGGAACTCAGGAGGTTGGGCAACATCTATAGAAAGGAATAGAGAGTCGACGTTTCAGGCCGAGACCCTTCATCAGGACTAGAAAGAAAGGAGGAAGTAGCCAGAATAAGAAGATTGGGTGGAGGGGAAGCAGTACAAGCTGGAAGGTGAGAGGTGAAGCCAGGTGGATTGTGGGAAAAAAGAGAGTGAGGAAAGGCACCAGTGGGAGATGATAGGTAGGTAAGGAAACGAGAAGAGATGAGAGGGGAGCCAGTATGGGGAATGAAAGAAGAGAGAAGTGGGAGGTGGAGAAATCACCAGGTTTGAGAAATTTATGTTTATGCCATCAGATTGGAGGCTACTCAGAGGGAATATGAGGTGTTGCTTTTCCAACCTGAGAGCAGTCTCATCTTGGCAGTAGAAGAGGCCATGGACTGACATGTTGGAATGGGAATGGGGATTGAAAGGAAATGGACATTGAGTTGTTGGAGGCAGGTAATGTTACAAGAAAGGAGCCAACATCACTAGGAGAGGAATGAGAAGTAGGAGATAATTTGTTTTTTGATCATTTTAATTCCTGAAAATGTATTTGAATGATATATTAGTTTTCTATTAAATCAGAAAAAGAATAAGATTGTATAACCCACTTTTTAGGTGAACATAAAAAGGCTTTAACTCTGGAGAGATAAAATTTGTGTAGAAATTATTACTTCTGCCATAGTTTCTCAAAACTCTTCAGCAAATAGATCTTTATCAAACACTCTTCCAGGGAATTAGAGTAAGCATTTAGATAAAAATTGGAACTTCTGGTTATCTGTTTAAACCTTAACATTTTATGACAGTCGAGTGAAGTAAGCATTCTTATGCATTGAAGCACTTCTGTGTCATTATTGTCTAATAAGCATAATAATAATTTGAAATGCCATATCTTGTATAATTTTCACCAATGCATTTTAAAAATAAAATCTCTCATTATTACATGTAGATTTTCTGCCTTTTAAATTAAATAAAGAAAATATTCGCCATTGACACAACAAAATATTAACTGACAGTTTTGTGTAATTGTTATTGAACATTAGAACTGTCAGACATCCTAACTACACTTGAAGTATTTTGGACAATAGCACTATTGATAGTAATGCTGGCAATTTCCCTGTTTTGTAGGTCACCGCCAGAGGATTTAGCCCATTGTTACAGTTTGCCTACACTGCTAAGCTATTACTCAGCAGAGACAACATTCAAGAGGTCATGCATTGTGCTCAAGTCCTGCACATGCATAATCTGGAGGACTCCTGCTTCCGTTTCCTTGAAGCTCAGCTCTTTAATGAGAAAGATGGCTTTATCTTTTACACCAAAATGTCAACTTTCCAGCAGTCCGATGAACAAGAAGACGGGAACTCTGAAGGTGAGGAAGAGCACATGCAGTCTGAGACCCATAAGATCACCTGTTCGAAGGAAATAATGTGTGATGAGACACTTGGATGTGAGACATCTCCAAGGTTATCTGAGAAGGAACCGGCTGTGATATCCATTCCCGTGACATCGAGTGATGATATGGGACGCTGCCCAAAATACAGGAAATATCAACTGGCCTGCACAAAGCATATCAATAGCACACCACAAACTAGTACCTCAGGTTTTCAAAGCACATTTAGAGAAGACCGCTCAGTCCATGCCCAAACCCAAGGATACAGCAAGGCACAAATAAAAATCGAACCACAGGCATCAGAAACCGCCGGAGAAAAGCATTTATCTGGAGTTGAATCCAATGCAATGGATCATGCTATCATGGAGAAGGAAATGGATCTTAAACAATTGAGTCCAATGTGTGTTGACAGACCTTCCAGTAAAACGCCCCCTTGTTCGAGATTCACGAAAAAGACTGATATGGAATCTACTGAGAGACAAAGTCCACTGCAACAAGCCTTCAACACCAGAACATCTTGTTCCCTCGAAGAGGGAATGACTCAGGGTGACCTCAAAACAGAATACAGGCCTTACAGTGTGAACTCTGGACTACCTTGCACACCGCAAAAAGATTGCAGTGGCTTTATTGCTGCACCATCTTGTGAAGTGATTTGCAAGCAAGAACTGGAGTCAGATAGAAAGAGTGTAATATTTTCTTCTGGTACCTTGGACGCTCCTGCTGCACATTCGTATCCCGGTGGTAGTTCACTAGAAAGTGAGCTCACTGAAAATGTGCCAAAGGGTTTGTGGACTGGTACTAGCCAGTCGCTCCCATGTTCACAGACTTGTCCTTCTGCTGGACTTTCAATGGAGCCTTTATTACCATTGAATTCTTGTAGAATTCGATCCACATGTAACACCAGCTGCCCAGTGCCAATTAAAGTGTGCCCCCGATCCCCTCCTTCTGAGACCAGAACCAGAACTTCAAGTTCCTGCTCCTCCTACTCTTTTCCTGAAGATGGAAGTGGTGGTTCCCCTTGCAGTTTGCCTCAATTTGAGCTGTCCACTTCTCCCTGCTCACAAGGAACCCGCTTTCTATCTGCAGAGCAGCAAGACCTCAGCATAATGGGAGATGCAATGTACAGCCAGTGTAAGCCGCCATTAAAATGTGAACAGTCCTACGGCACCAACTCAAGTGATGAATCTGGGTCATTTTCAGAAGGGGATAGTGAGTCATGCTCAACTCGAGAGAGGGGAAATGAGGTAAAGTAGCAATATTTTAATAAAATATTTCTCTGTGTTCTTTGAACTGGGACTACCATGCATGCACTGCCCATATTACAAGGTTTATATTCATCTCATAGGGAGTTAATAGGCACATTTGAATTTCTGCAATATTTAGTTCCACATCAGACCTAGTCAGAGCAAGGTAGCGTCAAGTATTGAGTGGGAAGTGGTAACAGAGAAGGGAAAAAACCATTGGAATGGAAATCACCCTCAATATGTGTGGTAATGTGTGTTAACAAAACACTTCTGGCAAACCCATGTCTCCTATGCTTTAGTGAAGGCATTAACGGATTTGTTCACCTTTCAAGCAGTGTTGATGTGATATGGTTCAGCATTCGTGTCAATATTAAAACATTGATATTTTTGTCCAGCTGTATCAGTAACAGTATTTTGATGCCACGGAGGATAGTGACAAGTGGATGGTCTTTGGCCACTGACTCTAAGCTGCCAGGAACCGAGGCAAAAATAATTCCCTAAAAATACTAACCATATTTACACAATTGCCTGATTAGTTGGCACCACTACAATATGATTAAGTAATTCATACATTAAAAGAGAGTATTTGTAGAATGTGTAAGGGATGGCTTTTTAGAACAGCTTGTTGTTGAGCCGATGATACAAAGATAGGTGGAGGAGTGGGTAGTGTTGAGGAAACAGAGAGACTTAGATAGTTTAGGGGAATGGGCAAAGAAGTGACAAATAAAATACAATGTTGGAAAGTGTATGGTCATGCATTTTGGTGGAAGAAATAAACAGGTAGACTATAATTTAGATGGGGAGAGAATTCAAAATGCAGAGATGCAAAGGGACTTGGGAGTCCTTGTGCAAAATACCCTAAAGGTTAACCTCCAGGTTGAGTCAGTATTGATATTGTTATGTGTTTGAAAAAGTATAACAAAGTCCTTTTATTTAGAACATTTAATATAGCAAAACAACCTGAAGTGAAGTGTACTTCATTAAATTTGCAATTTTCATAGACTGAAGATGTGACTGCAAATCCAGTTCTTATGAAAAACAGTTTTTTTCTATCTTGTGCTAAGCCTTCGACAAGGTCCCACATGGTAAGGTGGTCTGGCCTTTTCCTACAGTCCACAAACAATGCTCATATCTTAATGATATTGAGTGTGAAGTTGATGATGCAACACCACTCAACCAGCGGACCTATCTCAACCAGCCTTCTTGTTGCCATCTGGGACATGGTCCACTGTTCTAGAAGTGGAACCAAGCACCCATGAACAGTGACTGCACTGGGGCCACAGACAGATATGACAGTGGCCTGTCATAATAATACACAGATGTTTCCATTCATCGTCAGTATTGCAGGCAGTGGGATTTTTAATACCTTGAAAAGGTTGAAGAAAACATAAATTATAAGTAATGTCTTAACCATAAGTGATTCACAATTTTAACTGTAATATTTAAAAGTGACATGATAGCCAGCAGCTTTTGTTATGCTTTAAAGCACCAGCTTTAAGATCAGAGTTCAATACCTGCCACTCTCTGAGTTCTCCCCCGATCACATGGATCTCCTTCAGGTGCTCTGGTTTCCTCCCACATTTCAGTTAGGCTTAGTAAGTTATGGGTGTGCTATGATGGCACAGGAAGCATCATGACACTTGCAGGCTGCCCTCAGCACAGCTTGGACTGTGTTGGACATTGACGCAAACAATGCATTTCATTGGATCAATACTCACAAAATGCTGCAGGAACTCAGCAGGTCAGGCAGCATCTATGGAAAGAAATAAACAATCAACATTTCGGGCTTAAACCCATCTTTGGGACTGAGAATGAAAAAGGAAGATGCCTGAATGAAAAAGTGGCGGGGATGGGAAGAAAAGGAATCTAGCTGAAAAATGATAGGTGAAGCCAGGTGGGTGGGAAAGGTCAAGTGCTGAAGAAGAAAGGATCTGATAGGACAGGAAAGTGGACAGTGGGAACAAGGAGGGGACCCGGGGGTGGGGGGGTGGGGAGTAATTGGCAGGTGAGAAGAGGTGAAAGAACATAGAAATTTACAGCACATTACAGGCCCTTCGTCCCATAATGTTGTGCCGACCACATAACCTAAAGATCAGAGTAGAGAATGGGGGTTGGGGGTTGTTCACTGGAAGGAGAAAGCAATATTGCTACCATCTGGTTGGAAGGTATCCAGACAGAATATAAGATGTTGCTCGTCCATCGATGGTCTCACCTTGCCACGAGGAGGCCATGAACAAACATGTCGGAACTGGATGTTTCAGTGTACTTGTGATAAATAATTCTTTAAAATTGTGACCCATTGTGAAGCAGTGGATAAATAAGGCTCCTTCGAATAGCATTGTTTGCACAGAATATGATTATGAATTAAGATCAGGGTGATAGCTTCAAATGTCAACATACCCAAAATTAGTTCTACATAGTGTTTGCAGAAGAATTGGACAATCCTAAGACCACTATGTGAAAAATATCTGAAAAAATATTTTTCCCCTGTTTTTCATTGATATTAGTTCTTCTGTAAAAGGTAATATTTTTGACAATGGGAGAGTATTGTAATATTGCTGCTACTGTCTGCTGTTTGGCAATTAGATTGTAAAATTGTCAAAGTAGAATGAACATCCCTAATCTGTCAGAAAATAGTACAATGATCTTTGTTGTAGGTGTTTAATGGATGGAACCCTCACGTAGGGCAGAGCACTAAACGAAAGCCTGAAATTTTTGAAATTGCATATGTGCATTTTTTACCAAGCTAGTCATTATTTCTGCTGAACTATAAATAAATACAGTACATGTCAATAGGCTGAAGAAGGAGAATGAGGTTAAAAATAGCAACACGTTAGACTGAAAACAATACATTGTGGAGGAGGGGGAGAAACTGTCAGTAAATGGGCAGGGCCCAATGGGGATTGTTTTTTTTCTGAATTTTATATAGTTATAGAACAATACAGCATAGTACAGGCCCTTCGGCCCTTTAACCTACTCCAAAACCAATCTAACACTTCCCTCCCACACAGAGTAGACATCCATCATTACTTCATCCATGTGCCTATCTAAGAGTATCTGCTTCTGCCACCACCCCAGCAGTGAGTTCCATGCACTTACCACTCTATGTAAATAAACCCTACATCTGACATTCTCCCATACTTTCCTCCCAATACCTTAAAATTAAGTACCCTCATAACCATTTCAGTCCTGGAAAAAAGCCTCTGACTGTCCACTTAATCTATGCCTTTTATCATCTTGTACACCAAATCTCGTAATATAGATTTACAAATAATTGATATAGTCATCAGCATTTCATCCTCCCTTCCTCCAGTCACACATCTTACCCCTCACCTGGCTTCACCTATCCCCTGCCAGCATGTACTCATTCCCCTCTCCCACCTTCTTATTCTTGCTTCTATCTCCCTTCCTTTCCAGTCCTGGCCAGAAACGCTGTTTATTCCTGTTTATTAATTATTGAAATTTTCAGATTATGTTGACTGGATTTAGCGCACATGAATAGCATTGTTCACACAGAGTAAGACTCTGAATTTAAATCAAGGTGTCAGCATGAATTGTCAACATACTTAAAGTGAGTTATACAGATTGTCTGCTTTGGTGGTTCTCCATTGTATCTGACAATGACAGAAACCCTGTGTAGGAGAGTTTTTTAAGTTTTAACGTTGCACTGGGGCAGTTCCACTTTCTCGACCTCAGAAGTCTGGGTCCAGTGGTACGAACAAGTGTCACAACCCGGGGTCTCTTTTGGTTTTAGTGGACGACCATGGTAACTTCTGTGTCTTGTCATTCTCTTCACTCTCCATGGAGCGTTGCAGAACCACCTTCCTAGCTGTTAGATTTCATCCGCCCAGTCCACCGGAGCTGACTTTGCATGCTAGGACAGGCATGTCCCTTTCTCACCAGAGTACGAGGCTGCTGACTACCCTCACCTGGTTTAGCCCACATGTTAATGTTGTGTACTGGGGTGTGGCCACTTCCACAGGCAAACAGGTACTTGGATCCACAGGTGAGAGCTGAGTGAGCTGCCCAGAATGGACACGACAAGCTCTTTCACCAGAGGTGCTACCCTTTCCTGGACATCCCATTCAGCCCAGATTCTACAGATTGTAGATTTCTGGTAAATACCAAATTGTGTTGGAAGCCATATATTAACAACACAAACTGGAAACTTCAGTTATCAGAAATAAAGTATTTCTTCCTTTTGTTATAAAATGTTTATATTAATTGCATTAAATCTTTCTAAACCTGGATGGCTTATAAGGGAAAATGCTTTGTCACAACAGACCTCACGATATCAAACAACAAAACGCAGTAATTCCATGTTTTGGAAGCAGTTCATGACCTGACAGTTCTGAATCAAAGTGGATCTATCTTGAAATGTCCCTGTGCTTCAGTTTAAGAAACTTTGGCCAAGAGCTGCTTGCTGAGTTATTTTGGCTCCTGGTTCTTTATTTATATTGAAGTTGTATTTAAACCAAAATATCATGCACATTAATAAATTTGACTGCAGGCATTGAGCTAAAATCCCTGTCCTGTATATAAGGACAGAAGCAGATTAATGCTGATTTGCAGCCAGCTATGAAAGTATTGCTGTTTTTTTCCAATCTGGTTGTCATTAATTGTTCACATTAATCTTTATTTCCATTCTAAATCAGGCTTCTAAAGTTTATGACTCATAGTACCATAATGGGAGACGTATCAGAAAAACATCTCCCGAGCAGAAACCAGTGATTTCTAAACAGTGGAATTCATCGTTGCCAAAATGAGAACTTACAAATAACCTGAAGCTTCAGAAAAAAACAACAATTTTCCATTTTAACAGAAATTTTGGAGAGATCTATATAAGCATATGAGGGACTGGATTATGCAGGACCAGAGAACAACTTGGAATCACTGCCCTGTCCACGGTCCCCCCGCCCCCCCAAGCCAATACCTTTACATGGTCAGGGTGAGCCTGTTTAAATCTATATCCTGGAGTTCAGTGGCCTCTCCCTCATGGTGACTGTGCCCTGGCCAGTTCAATAGTTAATATCAGAGAATGTATACAATATACAACCTGACATTCTTGCTCTTCACAGACATCCACGAAAACAGAAAAGTACCCCAAAGAATGAGTGACAGAACCCCAAAGCCCCCTACTCCCCCCTCCCACGCACAAGCAGCAGCAAAGCAATTACCCTCCCCCTCCCCCACTAACATCACAAAAAAAAGCATCAGCCCCATCCACCCATAAAGCAAAGCCCCAAGAAAGACCATGATCAGCAGAAACTAATAGTTCATCTGATAATTCGACATGCCACAGCCTTTCACTCTCTCTCTAATAAAGGGTAGAGAGACTTTTTCAGATGAGCTCAAAGAAGTTGCTGTCTAGGGTCATCATAGCTCTGCCAAGTAAGACTATTAATGAAGAATATCACACACAAAATACTAGAGGAACTCAGCAGGTCAGGCAGCATCTGTGAAGGGGGATGAACAGTCGACATTTTGGCTGAGACCCTTAATCAGGACTGGATAGGAAGGAGGAAGTCCCCTTCCTATCCAGTCCTGATTGAAGGGTCTCGGCCCGAAATGCCGACTGTTCATTCCCTTTCATATACTGTATACTACCTGACCTGCTGACTTCCTCCAGCATTGTGTGTATTACTCTGGATTTGCAGCATCTGCAGAATCACTTGAAGTTGAAGAACAATTTTTTAACATGTAAAAAAATTGAGTTCAATAATGCATTTTTAATTAAGAACATTAACCTTAAACAAAACGTCTTAACTCATAACATACTCCTTATCCCTCAAAATAAAGGGCATCTCTAAATCCTGCTCCAAATTTGTTGTTATGTTCTGGGCTTTCATGTGTCACTAGACATGTATGAAAACTGGGATTTACCACCACTGAAGCAGTTGAACCCACCAGCAACATTCAGAGATCTAGGCTCAGTGAATGTTTAATTAGAAAGGGACAAAAAAGTTCAAAGTGAGTTTTATTATCGAGGTACATATGTGTCATCACATACAGCCCTGGAATTCATTTTCCTGTGGGTATATTCAGCAAATCCATAGAATAATAACTATAACAGGAGCAATTAAAAACCAACCAGAGTGCAGAAGACAACAAACTGTGTAAATACAAATATGAATAGATGGCATTAAATAATGAGAGCATGAAATAACAAGTTAAAGCGAGATTATAGGTTCTGGGAACATCTCAGTGGGTGAGTATAGGTATCCCTTTTTGTTTAAGAGCCTGATGGTTGAAGGATAGTAACTGTTCTAGAACCTTCCTCGTTCTGCACGCTGTTGTTACTCATTTCTGTGCCTCATTTTTTATTCTCTATCTCCAAAGGTTAAACAAAAATTCTAGTATACACTATGACCTCATAGATCTCTCAACTAAATATGAAAATTTCATGTTGCTGAGCTCAGCAATTATTTTCACTCTTTTATGAAATGTTAATTTTATAGCTACTTTTCCAACTACTCATTGATTTCCACTTCCCATTCTGATATGTCAATCCATGGCCTCCTGTCCTGCCGCGATGAGGCCACAATCAGTTTGGAGGAACAACACCTTATATTCTGTCTGGGTAGCCTCCAACATTATAGCATGAACATTGATTTCATGAACTTCCAGTAAAGCCCCCCCACCCCTCTCCTTCACCATTCTCCATCTCCTTTTCCCTCTCTCATTTTATCTCCTTGCCTGCCCATCACCTCCCTCTGGTACTCCTCCCACTTTTACTTTCTTTCATGGCCTTCTGTCATCTGTCAGATTCCCCCTACTCCAGCCCTGTATCTCTTTCACCAATCAACTTCCCAGCTCTTTACTTAATCCCTCTCCCTCCAGGTTTCCCCTCCCATGTCTTTTAAATCTACTCCTCATCTTTTTACTCCAGTCCTGCCAAAGGGTCTCGGCCTGAACCGTCAATTGTACCTTTTTCTATAGATGCTGCCTGGTCTGCTGAGTTCCTCCAACATTTTGTGTGTTATTCATTGATGCCTTTGTTAAGAGCACCAGGATGAAACTCCTTGCAAGTGTTGAACTCATTCAGTGCTCGGATAGTCACATCTTTGGAGCTAGGGTCAAGCTACACTTAAGGGTACACTTAAGGCTTTTGCAAGCTAAGGCGCAACAGTGCTCTCGTTTATCTACATTGTTCTGTCAACTTACTCTCTTGATAGTTCTCCAATAAATAATTCATGGCCTTCCAGACAGATATATCAGATTAATGGCACAAGTCCTTATAGTTTTTAATCACTACAAGATAGAAACATAGAAAATCTATAGCACCTTACAGGCCCTTTGATCCACAATGTTGTTCTGACCATGTAACCTACTCTAGAAACTGCCCAGAATTTTCTTTCCACCCTTTATTTAAAATAGAAGGAGAAAATAGCTCTCTATTTTCTAGGCTCCATATACCTATCTAAGAGTCTCTTAAAAAGAGCCTATTGTATCCGCTTCTACCACCTTCACTGGCAGTACATTCCATGCACTCACCAGTCTCTGTGTGAAAAACTTAACTTTGACAACCCCCTTATATCTACCTCCAAGCAGCTTAAAACTATGCCCTCTCATATTTGCCATTTCAGCCCTGGGAAAAAGCCTCTGACTATCCACACAATCAGTGCCTCTCGTTATCTTATACACCTCTGTCAGGTCACTTATCATCCTCCATCGCTTCAAGGAGAAAAGGCCAAGTTTACACAACCTATTCTCGTAAGGCATGCTCTCCATTCCAGGCTACATCCTTGTAAATTTTCTCTGCACTTTCTCTATAGCATCTACATCCTTAGTGACCAGAATTGAATGCAGAACTCCAAGTGGAGTCTAAATAAGGTCTTACATAGCTTTAACATTACCTCATGCCTTTTGAACTCAGTCCCACGGTTGATGAAGGCCAACACACCATACGCCTTCTTAGCAACACTGTCAACCTGCACAGCAGCTTTGAGTGTCCTATGGACATGCATCCCAAGATTTCGCTGATCCTCCACACTGCCAAGAGTCTTGCCTTTAATATTATATTCTGACTTCAAATTTGACCTACCGAAATAAACCCTTTCACACTTATCTGGTTTGAAGTCCATCTGCCACTTCTCAGTCCAGTTCTGCATCCTATCGATGTCCCGCTCTAACCTCTGACAACCATCCAGACTATCTGCAACACCTCAGTTTTTTGTATCATCAGCAAACTTTCTCACTCACCCGTCTCCTTCCTCATCCAGTTTATTTATAAAAATATTTATGAAAAAAAAGAGGAGGGGTCCCAGAACAGGTCCCTGTAGAACAACACTGGTTACCGTCCTCCATGCAGAATATGAACCACCCACAACCACTCTTTGCCTTCTGTAGTCAAGCCAGTTCTGGATCCACAACGCAAGGTCCCCTTGGATCCATGCCTCATTACTTTCAGAATGAGCCTCACATGGGGAACCTTATCAAATGCCTTACTGAAATCCATATACACTACATCCTCTGCTCTACCTTCGTCAATGTGTTTTGTTACATCCTTAAGGAATTCAATGAGATTCGTAAGGCATGACCTGCCCTTGACAAAGCCCTACTGACTATCCCTAATCAGATAATGTCTCTACAAATGCTCATAAATCCTGCTTCTCAGGATCTTCTCCAACAACTTGCCCACCACTGAAATAAGACTCAGTGCAAGATCTGCAAAATCTTCTCTACTAAAGATCTTACATGTCAGTCCATGAGATGAGGCCACCCTCAGAGTGGAGGAGCAACACCTTATATTTCGTCTGAGTAGATTACAACCTGATGACATGAATATCAATTTCTCCTTCCAGTAAAATATTTTTTCCCTTCCCCTCCCCTCTTCTCAGATTCCTCACTCTTGTCTTCTTAAGTCTTCTCACCTTCCTATCACCTCCCATGGGTCTCTTCCTCCTTCCCTTTCTCCTCTGTTGCACTGGGCTGTCCTCACAGATTCCTTACTCTCCAGCCCTTTATCTTTCCTTCTCAGCTGGCATCACTTATCACCTTCTAGCCATCCTCTTTCCCCTCCCTCCACCTTTTTATTTTGGTATCTTCCCCCTTCCTTTCCAGTACTAAAGAAGGGTCTTGGCTTTAAACGTGGACTCAGCATTCACTTTCATAGATGCTGCTTGACCTGCTTTGTTCCTCCAGCATTTTCTGTATGTGTTGCTATAGATTCACTGCATGTTTCAATGTACTTGTGACAAATGAAGCTAATCTTTACTTTTCATGGTGATTGAAACCTGCAGTAACAGAAGTGTCTCAGCCTGAATGCTACACCCTGTTCAAATTCAAATCTAATTTGTAACAAGGAATAATGGTATACTCAGATTTATAGGTTCTATCTCTTACAACAAGTTCCAAACATGCCCAGAGAGTAATTACAAATGCAGAAAATGAATTTGACTGTCTTGTTTGGGATATGAATAAATTCTCCAAGACATTCAATGGCATTATGTTCACTGGCATTTAAAAACTCATGCACATTGTGTTTCCTTCCTTCCCTGCTTCCTTCATAAACTGAATCATAAAGTAGTCTTCCATTAACTGTGGAAAATCGTTCCTTGTCTTCCCAGAAGAAAATAGTTGCCCCTGTCAATTTGTAGTAAGTTGAACTTTTCAACTATCACAGTTCATCCCTTCCCAGATGCTTTCCATACTCTATTCCATCACGACTTTTAACTTATACTGGGGTATTTCAGCACACCCTCAGTAACGGCTTAGTCCCACAGCCTTCTCTTCATTCTACACACTGAACCATGTCTATCTTTCAGTTTTTTATTCCCTCTCTCATGTCTCAGAGTTCAGTTTATGTATATTGCTCCATCAGCTCCATCATTTTCTTCCCCTTAAACTGTCTTCATTAAGTAATTTATAGCTGTCCAGCTTTATTTATATGTTGCAATTGTTCCATCAGTCAGCTGGATGTCACAACTCACAAGCACTACCAATTTTTATATCGTACTTGTCAAATTGAATGCATTATTACAAGTATAACACCAATGCAGTTTATTTCCCCGATCTGATTTTACTAAGCAGAACAAATGGCACACAAGCCCTACATCTCCTCCCACACTACCATTCAGGGCCCTAAACAGTTCTTCCAGTGATGTGACACTCTCCCTGCGAGTCTGTTTGGGGTCATCTACTGGATTAGGTGCTCCCAGTGTAGTTCATTGGTGAGCCCCAATGTAGATTGGGAGGCCGCTTTGCCAAGCACATTCACTCCATCCAACATAAAAAGCAGAATCTCCCAATGACCATCCATTTCAACTCTTACTTCTCACTCCCATTCTGACATGTAGGTCCATGGCCCTCTCTGCTGCCAGGATGAGGCCACACTCAGGCTGGAGGAGTACCACCTTATATTCTGTCTGGGTAGCATCCAACCAGATTGCATGAACATCAATTTCTCGAACTTCCAGTAATGGCCCCTCCCCCTCTTCTCCTTCATCATTCTCCATTCCTGTGCCCCTCTCTCACTTTATCTTCGTACCTGACCATCATCTTTTGCTGGTTCTCCTCCCCCTGGGTGTGAGTTCCTGGGTGTTAACATCTGTGAAGATCTATCTTAAGCCCAACATATTGATGCAAGTACAAAGAAGACATAGCAACAGCTATATTTCACTAGGAGTTTGATCAGGCTTGGTATGATACCAATGATCCTCACACAGTTTTTACAGAGGTACCGTGGAGAGCATTCTAACTGGTTTTTTTGGGTGCTCCCATATTCAAAGGCAATAGATTAGAGAGGGTTAGTAAGTGGTGGGCTTGCTTGTTGGCACCAGAAGCGTAGTGACACTTGTAGGCTGCCCCTGCACATCCTCCAACTGTGTTGGGTGTTTCACTGTATGTTTTGATGTTTCAGTGTACATATGATAAATAAAGCTAATCTTTAATCTTTAAAAGGAGAAGATTAGCAAAGGTTAGCGCCGGTCACTTGGGCAAAAAAAAGAAACAGCAGAGAAATTAAATAATTACACAGTGCCCATCATCACAACAGAAAGGACAGAAAAATTCCTACGTCCAGATTGAATGAGAAGCTGCAAAAAATAGCATTCTTTAAAAAAAGATTGGAGAAATTAGCAAGGTTGACGTGTGCTAATCTCTCCTATGAGATTCCCCCTTCTCCGTCCTTTATCTCTTTCACCTATCAGTTTCCCTGCTCTTTACTTTACCCCTCTGCCTTTACCAGTTTCACCTATCTCCTATCTCCTTGTACTTCTTCCTTCCCTCCCTCAACCTTCTTGCTCTAACTTCTCATCTTTTTTTCGAGTCATAATGAAGGGTCCAGCCTGAAACATCAACTCTTTTCTCTCTTCCATAGATGCTCCCTGGCCTGCTGAGTTCCTCCAGCATTTTGTGTGTTGCTTGGATTTCTAGCTTCTGCAGATTTTCTCATCTTTAAAGCCAACTACTGAAATGTCTTAGTTCCCATCTTTTTCCCTCCTCAGTATAACTTGTAATAATAGATTTAAATTTTCTAACATGTTATCATTTATACCTGGCTTCCAAAACCACACATTCCAGAACTTAAAATTCTGCACAACATCCATATAGAACAAAGAAATTTACAGCACATTACAGGCCCTTCAACCCACAATACTGTGCCAACCATGTAACCTATTCTAGAGAATACCTAGAATTACTCTAGCATATAGCCCCTTATTTTTCTAAGCTCGATATACAGGTTTCCCCCGCTATCTGAAGGTAGAGCATTCCTATGAAACTGTTTGTAAGCCGAAATGACATAAAATGAAGAAGCAATTAGCATTCATTTATATGGGAAAAATTTTTGAGCATTCCCAGACCCAAAAAATAACCTACCAAATCATACCAAATAGCACATAAAACCTAAAATAACACGAACATATAGTAAAAGCAGGAATGATATGATAAATACACAGCCTATATAAAGTAGAAATAATGTATGTACAGTATAGTTTCACTTACCAGAATCGGGAAGATTTGACCAAAACCAGATTTGTAGGAAAAAATCGGCACGTGCATACTTGCGCCCACATCAGCTCATGCAAGGCTTCACGGTCATGGTAGTCTTTCTTGGGGTAAACACAAGTTTAAAGTGGGCGCCTTTTTTCGTAAAAGCAAAAATCCTCTTCGGATTTCTTTTGGTTAGCAAAAACAGGTACTAATGTAGGTCTTTCATAAAAGCGAAGTGGCGTGAAGCAAACTTTCGTAAAGCGGGGGACACCTGTACCTATCTAAGAAGCTCTTAAAAGACCCTATTTTATCTGCTTTCCACCACCGCCTCTGGCAGTGCATTCCACACACCAGCCGCTCTCTGTGTGATGTCAGGGGTAACGCTGACATCCCCATGGTACCTATTACCAAGCACCTTAAAACTATGCCCCCTCGTGTTAGCCATTTCAGCCCTGGAAAAAAGCCTCTGGCTATCCACAGGATCAATGCCTCTCATCATCTTATTCACCTGATGAAAGGTCTTGGTCCAAAACGTTATCTCCATAGATGCTGCCTGATCTGCTGAGTTCCTCCAGCATTTTGTGTGTGTTTGTCTGCACAATACACACTTGTGTTCCCACAACCAAACCCTAAATGATTTGCAGCTTCAAATTCATTGATGTTAATATTATTCATTTTGGCAGTAGTTTAACAATCTTAATAAAAGATGAGCCTGTAAATTGGTGCCATATGTCTTGATGGGAGGAGGTCTTCCTAAGTAAAGAATAGAGGTCACCTATTATATCATCAGTGCACTAACATGGTCCTCATGGCAGGACCCTGAACTTCCCACAAAGAATTTAAATCCTTTGGATATCTGACACTTTGGAAACTGGCAGCAAGCTCTGTTGTGGAAACTTGTAAATCAGAATCGGAATCAAAATTAGGTTTATTATCACGGCATGTGACGTGAAATTTGTAACTTAGCAGCAGCAGTTCAATGCAATACATAATCTAGCAGAGAGAAAAAAATAACAATAAATAAAATAAAACATAATAAATAAACAAGTAAATCAATTACATATATTGAATAAATTATTTTAAAAATGTGCAAAAGCAGAAATACTGTATATTAAAAAAGTGAGGTAGTGTCCAAAGCTTCAAAGTCCATCAGATGGCAGAGGGAAAGAAGCTGTTCCTGAATCGCTGAGTGTGTGCCTTCAGGCTTCTGTATCTCCTACCTGATCATCCACCCATTTGTAGAGAATGACAACTCAATTGTTGTTATTTTCTTACAATTAATGCCTGCATTTTTCTTCACACTGTACTGATAAAAGATGAGCCTGTAATCATGGTGTTGTGATTTCAGCATAACTTTTCCAGCCAATTTTAGACCATTACGTTGTGTAAACCATTGAATTTTAAAAGTAGTTAACCCTTATGTACTGTTCAGGTCAAATTTGACCCGTTTTGACATTTGACAGCAGGAAAAACACCCTAAATGCCGTTTTTTAAAGCCAAAATATGATAACTTTTCCTAAAGTGATCCAAAATGCACAAAAATGAAAATGTTTAAAAATTTTATATTTTTGTACATTGAGGCTGTTCAGGGTCAATTTTGACCCGTATCTATTGAAATGGATTTTAGATCTCTGAAACATTAATTAAGGATTAATCACCCATTTATTAATGTCAGATTTATACATTCTAAGTAGATCTGTGGTTCAAAATTTGGTATAGACACTTGTTACGAGGGGATTCTTGGGTCTGGTTAAAATTGACCCAGACCATACTGTGAAGGTATAAAATATGAACAGTATGTAAGGGTTAACTATCAGAATCAGGTTTATTATCACTGGTATGTGACATGAAATTTCTTAACTTAGCAGCAGCTTTTCAGTGCAATACACAATACAGAAGAGAGAGAAAAAAATAAAAATAATAAACAAGTAAATCAATTACTATACAGTATACATATATTGAATAGATTGAAAAACATGCAAAAAGCAGAAATACTGTATATTAAAATAAGTGAGGTAGTGTCCAGAGATTCAATGTCCATTTAGGGATGGGATGGCAGAGGAAAAGAAGCTGTTCCTGAAACACTGAGTGTGTGCCTTCAGGATTCTGTACCTCCTACCAGATGGTAACAGTGAGAAAAGGGCATGCCCTGGGTGCTGGAGGTCCTTAATAATTGACGCTGCCTTTCTGAAACTCCACTCCCTGAAGGGGTCCTGGGTACCTTGTAGGCTAGTACCCAAGATGGAGCTGACTAGATTTACAGCTCTGCAGCTCCTTTCGCTCCTGTGCTGTAGTCCGATATACCAGACAGTGATGCAACCTGTCAGAATGCTCTCCACAGTACATCTAGAGAAGTTTTAGAGTGTATTTGTTGACATGCCAAATCTCTTCAAACTCCTAATGAAGTATAGCCACTGTCTTGCCTTCTTTATAACTACATCGATATGTTGGGACCAGGTCCTTGGAGATCTTGACACCCAGGAACTTGAAGCTGCTCACTCTCTCCACTTCTGATCCCTCTATGAGGATTGGTATGTGTTCCTTGGTCTTACCCTTCCTGAAGTCCACAATCAGCTCTTTTGTCTTGCTGACATTGAGTTCTAGGTTGTTGCTGCGGCACCACTCCACTAGTTGGCATATCTCACTCATGTACACCCTGTCACCACCACCTTAGATTCTACCAACAATGGTTGTATCGTCAGCAAATTTGTAGATGGTATTTGAGCTATGCCAAGCCATACAGTCATGTGTATATAGAGAGTAGAGCAGTGGACTAAGCACACACCCCTGAGGTGCACCAGTGTTGATCGGCAGCGAGGAGAAAATGTTATCACCAATCTGCACAGATTGTGGTCTTCTGTTTAGGAAGTCGAGGATCCATTTGCAGAAGGAGGTACAGAGGCCCAGATTCTGCAACTTCTCAATCAGGATTGTGGGAATAATAAACTTTTATGAAATGGTACAATATTTTAAGTGTTGATGTGTGTGCAGTTTTCAGCAGAAGGTGGATGTGCATCTGTCACAAAGGTTCCAAACCTTCTTTATGCATTGGACCCCTACCACTAACCTAGGGGTCCGTGGTCTCTTGGGTACCCCTGATCTATCATCCCCCAGCCTCTACTTCTCTCCCCACCCCCTCACCCGGTTTCTCCTGGCATCTGTCAATTTGTACTCCTTCCCTCTCCCTCCACCCACCATCTTATACTGGCTTCTTTCCCTTTCCAGTATCGATGAAGGACTCAGCCCAAATTTATTCCTCTCCATGGATGCCGCCTGACTTGCTGAGTTCCTCTGGTATTTTGTGTGTATTGCTCTGGATTTCCAGCATCTGTGTTTAAGATAAGCAGGGATATAGAATACTTGTTTTAGTGTCTCAGCCGATTAATACAAAAACAGAGAAGGCATCCTAAAACTCTATAAAACATTAGTTAGGTCACACTGAGTATTGTTTATATTTCTGGTCAGTATGATACAGGAATAATAGAGAGAAAAGGAGATGTATGAGGATATTTCCAGGACTGAAGAATTGTAGCTATCAGAAGAGTGACTTGGCTGCTGTGGTTTTCTTCATTCTGTAGGAGACAAAGAAATGTAGTTGAGGTCTATTAAACTGTGCAGACCTACACAGAATAAACAGGAAAGACAGAATTCCTCTTGCAGTAACTAAAAGAATATAGATTTAATTTAAATGGTAGAAGGATGGGAAGGGGGATGATTTAAATAAAATATTTCACCCGGTGAATGGAGGGTTCTATAATTTATCTGCTGAGAGGGTAATGGAGACAAAAACTCTCAGCCCATTTAGCAAGTACTTGGGTGAGCATTTTAAGAGGACCAATAACGCTATAGATCAAAAACTAGTAAATGATATTACATAGACTTATTTACTGATAGTTGACTTAATGGAGTTCTTCCAAATAACTCCCCTGACTGTGTACAATTGCTTTCTAGTTGCTCTTCTCTGATTGTCAGAGAAAGTGCTTTGTTGTGCATTGATGAACCGTTATTGTAAGATTGTGAACTGCACTATAATAATTAAAAGTGATTAACCACCTTTTGTTATTCCAATCCAGTGTATGATGGTTCATTCTGCCAGTGCCACCTGCAGGTTGGAGACTGCATTGCAAGATAACGTGGCTTTGTGTGCAAATTATGGAGATTTCTCATCTCTGTAAAATGCCAAACTCCCAGTCTAACTGGTATTGCTGTGAAATACTTTGCAGGTTCATATGGCTTGCAGTATTTGTGACTGGATGTGTTTCTAATGTAGCTTTACCAATTTTTCAGATTTTTCTTATAGCTATAACTCACACTTACAGTGCTTACCTGCATATATAGTGGTGATGCTGCTATACTAATTTTAGTGTACCCTTTTTTCAATTAACAATTATCCTAATTGGAACTATTACTATTATAGGTGGATTGTTCCAATGTACTTGATGACCAATTTATGTTACTTTGTGTTCTAGGTTAAACTCCCCTTTCCAATAGATCAAATCACAGATCTTCCAAGAAATGATTTCCAAATGATGGTAAAGATGCACAAGTTAACCACTGAGCAGTTAGAGTTTATTCATGATGTCCGCCGGCGCAGTAAAAATCGGATTGCAGCCCAGCGTTGTCGGAAGCGAAAACTTGACTGCATTCAGAATTTGGAATGTGAAATTCAGAAGTTGGTGAGTGTTTATTTAAATCCAGCTATTTGTTGGAAAAGTTGGATGAATTTTTGTTCACTGCTTGCATTATAATTGGCTACAGCAGTAAAATATTCTTATATTCTGATCTTGGGTAGGAGCCGTGGATTTGTATCTAGACACCAATCTACAGAGAAATAATTGACTTCAAACTGGCCTAACGATATGTCAAACTTGAGAAAATCTGCAGATGCTGGAAATCCAAGCAATACACAAAAAATGCTGGATGAACTCAGCAGATGAGGCAGCATCTGTGGACAAGAGTAAACAGTCAACGTTATGGGTTGAGGCCTTTCATCAGGGCTGCCCTGACGGTTTCAGTCAAAAACGTGAATTGTTTCCGTTTTTTCATAGATGCTGGCTGAGTTCCTCCAGCAGTTTGTGTGTGTTGCTAATGATATGTCTTTGTGAGATATAACACACAAACATGCTTCAGCCCACTGAGTCCACGACCAACAATCAAACACCCACTGTTACACCCAGTCCTACCTTAACCTGTTTTATCCTATCACTCTCCTGAACACAAGGGGAAATTCACAATGACCAGGGAAGCACCAGACATTTTGTCATGTAGGAGGAAAACAGGGTACTTAAAAGAAACTCACACCGGTATGGTACAGGAATAAAGTGCAAACTCCACACCAACAGCACGGGAAATCACAGTTAAACCTAGTTCTTTGGAGCTGACAAGTCAAGTCAAATCAAGTTTATTGTCATTTAGCTATAAAAATGTATGCCATCAAACAAGACAAAGTTTCCCCAGACTACGGTGTAAAGCACAATAGTACACATAACACACATTACACACAATATCTTAGGAAAGGAAGGATAAAATCTACAGATGAATCACGTATAAATAACAAACCAAAGTGCATAAATTGAATATTGTATGGCACAGAACAGATTAACCAGTGACACTTTAAATGCAATGTGGCAGGGAATTCAGAAGCCTAATGGCCTGGGGGAAGAAACTGTTTCCCATCCTGACCGTCCTTGTTTTTAAGCATCGGAGTCTCCTGCCTGATGGTAGAAAGTCAAAGAGAATGCTGGATGGATGTGAGGCAGCAGCTCTCTCAATTCTGTGCCATCCTGTTATCTTGGAATTTATTTTACCATTAAGATATGTTAAACCCTTATCAACCTCAGGGCACATTAATAACAAATTATATAGTGTCACTGGTATTCTAAACATGTTTCTATTATAAGCAATAATTTGGGTGGAAAACTGTCAGATGGAGTTTAATCCAGACAGGTGTGTATGTCTGTATAAAATAAAAATAAATAAAATAAAGTGAGAGGACATTTTTGTGAGGTCAGAGGCAAGCGGAAAGAGTTCACTACTTGTCGGGATCTTTGGACCATTATATACAGGGGGATTTTGATCTGGTCCCTGAAAATGGCAATAAGAATGAATAAGGTAGTAAAGACAGCTTCTCTCCATTTGTCAGGACATTGAGTATAAAAGTGGGAGGTCATGATGCAGTTGTTTTATTAGACTACCTATGGAGTATTGTGTGCAGTTCTGCTCACCATGTTAAATGAAGAATGCTGAGATTTTGGAGATGGTGTAGTAAGGGTTCACCAAGATGCTGCCTAGATTGGAGATAAGGAGATTGTGGACAATCTTGGATTGTTTTTGCTGAAGCATTGGAGGCTGAAGGATGATCCGATAGAAGTATGTAGAATGATAAGAGGCATAGATAGGGTAGGTTATCTCTGCTTCTCTTCCACACTCTAGCCACTTACCTCTTCTCACCTCCCCCGATGCCCCTCGTTTTCTCTTTCTTCCATGGTTTATTCTCCTCTCCTATCAAGTTCCTTCACCTCCAGCCCTTTTCCTTTCCCACCCACCTGGTTCATTCTATCACCTTCTAGCTATCTTCCTTCCCCTCCCCCAACCTTTTTATACTGCTGTCTTCCCCCTTCCTTTCCAGTACTGAAGAAGGGTCTCGGCCAAAAACGTCGACTGTTCATTCATTTCTGCAGATGTTGCCTGACCTGTTAAGTTCCTCCAGCATTTGGTGTATGATGCTATGGATTTCCAGCATCTGCAGAATCTCTTGTGTAGAGGTAGTACAGAGTCTTTTTCCCATTTGAAAATATCAAATAGTGGAAGGCAAGGTAGAGAGAGATGCAGACCATGTGCATGAAGATGAGATTGGTTAGACTGGTATGGTGAATACAGATATAGTGAGACAAAGGGCCTGTTCCTACTAGGGTGCACTATACTGTGTTCCATGTATGTCATTAGAGTGTTTTCCTTAAATATTTCTCATGGATTCAAAGTCTGAACCAATTCCTTCAGATACTGGCAGGCTCAAGCAAAATATGTTTGGCAGTACAAAGTGATGGATTAAAAATCTCAGTTTATAAACTGGAGTATATTTTAATTAATTAAATACATTACCTTTGACATTGTGCATTTTTATTGCAGTTTGAAGAATCATACGTATTTTAAACACACACAAAGTCAGACTGCACTTGGCCATAATCAGCTGCAATTTTAATTAGCAGAGTCTTGACAAAGGGTCTCAGCCCGAAACATTGACCGTTCATTGATGCTGTCTGACCTGCTGAGTTCCTCCAACATTTTGTGTGTGTTGTTCTGGATTTCCAGCATCTATAGAATTTCTTGTATTTTTTTTATTTTAAAAAAAGGATTTTTTTTAATTTTAAGAATTTCCTATAGAATTCAATTCAATTCAAGTTTAATTGACATTCATGGAGACCCATGAATATAGCCAAATGAAACAGTGTTACTCTGGGGCCAAAGTGCAAGGTACAGTACCAACAGTCACACACAGCACAAAGTACACTTAACACGTACAAGATGACAAGTACATATGGTATTACAGCCACGTAATAAAAGAGTCCAAGACTCAAGCCATCAATCTACAGTATCTACAATCAACCACAATGCAACTTGTCTTCTTGATGCACCATCAATAACTCACACTGAGATGTAAGGCGAGATATCGGCTTTTATTGACTGGAAGAAGGAACCAGGAGTGAGTGTCCATCATACTATGTCCTGGAGACTGAGGCCGAGCGTCAGGCCTCAGATCGCCTTTATACAGGGGCCTGTGGGAGGAGCCACAGGAGCATTCAGCAGGGGGCGTGTCCAGACAGGCACATAGTTCACCACACTTCTGCCAAGCAAACACCGGGGGTGGGGGGGGTGGGTTGATGCCAACTCCAGCTCCCCAGTGGAGTGCACTGGGTCCAATGCTTCTCAGGCAACACCGCATCTTGAGGCCTAGTGCTCGCCAATGCAAGATAACAAACCACATATAGAATATCAGTAAAATACAATCACAAAGAACATATATACACTCTAGACCTTTCAGAGCATAAGCAAACCACTCTTAGCCCGCTGATTTCTTTCAGTCTTGAAACTGGCCCATTCTCAAGAAAAAAAGACATCAATTTACAAAGATTTTTAACAGCAGCTGCATTGCCTTCTTATTGAACACAGCATGTAGGTAATGGGAGGCCTCAGATGAACAGACAGTTTAAACAGAAGTGACCCTTGAGAGCAGTCACAACCAGACAACTCATAAGCAATGTTACGATGAGTTTGCCATCTGGTGAATCAGTATGTTAAATATTCAAGCTGTTTATACAGTTAAAACAATTAATGTTATTATCCTGTTCTTGATGTTGCTTCCAGCAACATATCTTTCCTATTGCCATTATTCCAAGCTGTGAAGCATCAGTTTAAGGATGCACAGCAAAGCCAGGGCTGATGGATTGAAGCAACAAATTGTTTGCAGTTGTAGATTGCCAAAATTGTAACCTCTAACATAAATATACTTGTTAGGGCTCAGAATGAGGACTAGCCCCCTCCCCACCTGCCCATTAAGTCCATAGTGCTCCCTTTAGATCCAATCAGTACTGTTCCCTGCTCATTCCTCAAAGCCCTACAAATAATTTATTTTTTTTATTGCCTATTCAATTACCTTTGGAAAGTGCTGATTCACGTTGTTTCCACCATAGAAAATGATGTATGGGTAATAAATGTAGTCTGTCTGGCCTTTCCTCACATTCCCTTTGTACCTTTGCCCAAAATTGAATTTGCATCTCCTGGACATTAAATTGTTTACTAATGGGAAGTGTAACACCTGTGTAGTGCTGGTCTTATCTCGTGTGACTGGTCACTGCACTGTTTATGAGAAAATTAAATTAGATAGTACTACACTAGGTGCTGGTAGGCGATCAGAAGCTGTACATATCGGAAGGAGGTAACGAATAGAAAACACACACTTCTGGAGGTAACTTTGCATTATAAAAAAACAATATATACAAAATATTTACATGAACAAGTCAAAATTCCAACGTTGTGTCAGGTTCCAAATCTCAGCTACCAAATTAAAACCAAATTCCTGTTTAGTTAGAATCAGTGGTATTCATTAGAATAACCTTTGTTACTCTAACTAATTAGACCTAGCATTATTCCCTATTTAAAGGGTACTGATTTACCTTTCCTTTTTATTTATCCCTAATTAGTTAGAAAACTAATTGAATTCATGTTCTTAAATATTATGGTTAACTTCCTCAGTCAGTATGTCTACAAATTCAAATTCAACTTCCCCCCCCCCCAAAAAAATATACAGCTTAACTTCTTTCACAACAATTCTCCAACATCCCAGCTTTTAAACAAAGTAAATCATGTTCAGTAGTTTATAAAAGTCTTTGCAAAAATGATCACTTCTTGAAGAAAGTCAAATTCAGATCCTTTGAGTGATAATAAACTTGTATATCCAACGGTATTAAATCTTCTACATCATTAAACATTTCATTCCCTTGCTGGTTCTTCAGTCTTGGGTGACTCGCCATCTTGTTTCTTGGTTTGTTGGATGAAACTTCACACAGATTATACACTTGGAACAGCAAAAGTTTTAACTCACCAAATCTCTTGGTATGATTAACAGAACTAATTCCCAGTTACACGGTAGAGATGTTGGACACTCGTCTCAGCCGATATTGTCTTGTTATAGCTGCTGCTTGTTATAGCTGTAACTTCAATAAATCTTTTATTGCTATCGTCTCTCCTCTAGGGGTTTCACTCTCAGGTTTTCCAGTAAGTAGGGTAGAGATACTCGCTACTAATTCCACTTTTAACTGTTTATATCTTTAGCTTCTAATAGTTTTCTGTGTTTCTTTCATTTTCCCATGCCCACATCAGCCACATCTTGTTCTCACATAGCGTTTTGTTTTCCCAAGTTCTTTTTTTTTCAATTTGGTAAACTTCGTCTTCATTCTTCTACAGGAGGAGCTTTCTAAGATTACATCTTTGGGTTTAATTAACCTGGATTACAGAAGACCTTTTGTTTTTCCAGCAATTATGATTCGGAGTACTGCTATCATATTCCCCACCCCACCCCCATCTTTGTGTCATCCGCAAACTTACTCACCCATCCTTCCACCTCTACATCCGGATCATTTATAAAAATCGCAAATAGCAGGGGTCCCAGGACAGATCCCTGCAGCACTCCACGTCACCGACCTCCAGGCAGAATACTTTCCTTCCACAACTACCCTCTGCTTTCTTCCTTTAAGCCAATTTTTTATCCAAACGGCCAAGGTTCTACTTATCCCATGCCTCATGACTTTCTGGATGAGTCTCTCATGAGGGACCTTGCCTCCTCCATGTTGTCCTTCCATGAACACCATTCTTGTTCAGTGTTTCTCTTATAGTGGACACATGAACTGAGACTTTAGCAAGTTCTAGAGATTTCTATAGGTCTTTTGCTGTTAACCCTTGGGTTCTTTTTCATCTCCTTCAGCATTGCACGTTGTGCTCTTGGTGTGATCTTTGCAGAATGCCCACTCCTAGGAAGAGTAGCAACAGTATGGAGTTTCCTCCATTTGTAGACAATTTCTCTCACTGTGGACTGATGAACACTCAGGTCTTTAGAAATGCTTTGGTAGCTTCATGCATCTCTACAATTCTTCTAAGGTCCTCTGAAAGTTGATTTGATGGAGGCATGGTACACAGAAACATTTCTTTCTAGAGAAGAGTAACCTGACTTTGTGTGTCTTTTTTATATGCAGGGCACCTCTACAACCCATAGCTCCAATCTCATCTCATTGATTGGAACACCTGACTCCAAATAGTTTTTGTAGAAGGCATTACCCCAATGGTTCACATACTTTTTCCAATAAATACATGTAATAATGGATCATTTGTTTCAATTAATAAATGAACAAGAATAATGTTTTGTGTTATTTATTCAATTGGGTTATCTAGTTTTAGGACTTAAGTAAAGATCTGACCACATTTTAGGTCACATTTATGCAGAAATAGAGAAAATTCTACAGGATTCACAAACTTTTCAGTACCACTGTAATATCATCACCAAATTAATGACTTAATCATTTGAACAAATTCACAACGTTAGTTATATTTTTATAATGAGCGCAATCTGAGTAATAGTTGTGCATTAATATGTTTGCAAGCAAATAACTCTTTAAAATATATTTACTAGCTTGTCAATTTCCATCAGAAAGGAGATACAGGAGCCTGACGGCACACACTCAATGATTCAGGAACGGCTTCTCCTCTGCCATCCAATTTCTAAATGGACATTGAACCTATGAACGCTACCTCACTACCCTTTTTTCTTAATTTTTATTTTTGCACTACTTTAATTTAACTAGTATATATCTGTGTATACACACACACACACAGTTTTTTTTTACTACCGTATTATGTATTGCGTTGTACTACTGCTGCCAAATTTCAAAATTGAAAGGCAACAAATTTCACAGCATGCAGTATGCTAGTGATATTAAACCTGATCCTGATTCTGACCTCTGAAACTGTCTGAAATATTCACATAGTATCTGCCCATTGTCTCCACTTTCCATCTCTTGACAATGGGTCAGTAATTTCCATTTAAATTCTTTAGTATCAAATAAAAACTGCAGACACTGCAAGACTGAAATAAAATCAAAAAATGTCAGAAGCATTCAGCAGGTTAGGCAGTATCTGTGGAATGAAAAGCAGATTTGACGTACCCAGCTGGAGACCCTTCACCAGAACTTTATGCCAATAAGCTCTGATTGAACTAAATATTTGTGAGAATGGCTTAACAATGCCTTCAGAATTCCACAAATAAAATTCATAGCCATTTACCCAATCCTTCTTTATCTCCCTCTTTAAAATACTAAACACGTTTATTCAAAGTGACCTAATATTTGTAAACCCATAGCAGCTATCAAGGTTTTCTGTCATTCCATCCCTAATGAAATACTTTTATAATTTCTGGCAAAAGTTGTTAGGTTAACTTAGCCTACAGTTCCCTCTCCGACCTTTCATAAATATTGGAATAACCTAAAATGTGGGTGGTTGATGGAGATTTGTCTCTACCAAAGGAGGTATAAGGCGCTCCTTCCCTGTGCCACCCTTGAGGAAAGTGTAGCACCTGCTTAACCCCCCCCCCCCCACTCGATCAGGGTCATGTGAAGCCATGGGAGCAGGTGGTAGGTGGTCGTAGGAGCAGCTGGTGCAGATCACAAGGTCACTGACACCAGGCAGACAATCTCTGAAGAGTATTGATAATGTCTGGGGTCATCTGTCTTGTAAAGACACTGCCCAGAAGAAGTAATGCCTAACCACTTCTGTGGAAACATTCGTCAAGAACAAGCACGGTCATGGAAGGACCATGATCACCCACGTCTTATGACACGGCACATAATAGCGATGTTGAACCTTGAAGAAGCAGCCAAGATACCTCAAGGTTTAATTGATATTTTAAAAATGTCATGTTATTGAATATATTGGCACCCGATTTTCATTTTACTCTACAGAAGAGGGTAGATTTTAATTTGAAGTGGGTGTTCAGATTGATGGAGGCAGTATGCGGATCATGTTGGATTTAACTATGGTGATTTACTGATGTTCCACATCCTATTTGATGCAACACAAAAATCAGAGTGACTATTAGAAAATGAATGTCAGGCAACAAATTTAACAACGTACACTAGTGATATTAAACCTGATTCTGACACCCGTGGTCTTTTCCATGGAAATGGGATATGGTTTTCAGGATGTCTTGCAAGATGGAAAAGGGGTGTAGGAGTCTGGATGATAAACCAGTGGCCTTCATGCTTTCTCAAAGAAATACTTCATACATACTTGAAGAGTAGGTGCCATCTGGTTCCTTTTACTGTTATTGGGTCCAATTTCAATAAAGGTACGAGACTCCTATTTAGATGAGGTAAGTACCCCACTTGTCTGTAAAACCCTGTGGGTTAATAATGAAATAACTGGGGAGTTGTAAATTTATGTTCCTGTTGGTTTCTGCCAGATATGTATAACTAACATTGATGTCAAATTGATTGCTATGAACCCCTGTTTTTGTTCAGTTCCATTGCATTAAAAACCACCTCAATCGATTAAACGGCAAATAAGTTTTATGTTCACCAAGTATCCCGCCACTGCCTGTAACGAGTTTGTACCGCATGGGTTTCCTACAGATCTTCTGGTTTCCTCCGACAGTCCAAAGACACACAAGTCGGTGGGTTAATTGATCATTGTAAATTGTCCTGTGATTACACGGGAGTAAAATCAGGGATTGCTAAGTGGTTTGGCTTGGACGTCTGGTAGAATCTATTCCATGCTGTATCTCAATCAATCAATCAATCGATCAATAAACAGATAAGCAGATAGATAGATTGATAGAAAGTCTGTTGAACAATTTAATAATGTCATAATTATCAAAATAGCAATATTTTACTACAAGGGTTATCAGTGTAATAGTCGTATTAAATATACAAATAGATACGTATATATTGAGATGCATTTACTGACCAGCTAACTACCTGTGAAACTATCTATTCTGGTTAAATAGGTCTATAACTATTGTTAAATATACGTAAATCCCACTGAGTAAGGTTTCATTAAGGATCATAACAAATGCAGTTCTACATCCTCATTCCTTTTACAAGGAGGCATTAAAGCCAGCAGCGAGCAGTTTTCTGACCTAGATCTGTCAGAACTGTGAATGGCTCGGAAATATGTGAAGGCAGTAAAAATAGGGGCTGTGAATATATAGTAAAAAAAATCATTAAAATATACAGTGATCACTCCAGGAATCGGCAGCAAATCCAAGCTGTTTTGTACCCCTCCATTGTGTTTTATTAACTTTCCCCCCATATTAACTTTTCGATTCAGTCTAACTCTCCTATTTGTTATAAATCTGTTCAATTTTACCCTCATAGTTGTATCTCAACTATATTCAGAAACATTTTTCTTAGAAAGTTCAGCTATCCAAGTTCTACAGGTTGTGAAATCTATCTGCTGACTATAATGGCAATAACACTAGTTATGGCTTAACGTACCAAATTGTTTCCCTCCAGTGTTTCCTACTCAAGATGCCACTCCTCATAGATCAGTAGGTATCTGTAGTAAAAAGATACTGCTTCACTGAGGAGAGAAAAATGTCCAATGTAAATTAAAATCTCTTTCTCTATCACCTTCTGTTTATCCTCCTATCCTCCCCCACCCCCCACCTTTTTTATTCTGGTGTTTTCCCCTTTCCTTACCAGTCCTGATGAAGGGTTGCGTCCCAAAACGTTGACTCTGTTCATTTCCATAGATGCTGCCTGACCTGCTGAGTTCTTCCAGCACTTTGTGTGTTGCTTTAAATTAAAACCTCCTATTTAAGTAGTAAGAATTAATATGGTTCTTGATTCTTCAGTCCCTAAATCCGTTCTTGTTTTGTGAGACACTAAGATAAATTGTTTAGTCTGCTTTGAATGAAAACTCAGCTCCAGAACATTTTACTTTAAGTTATATGGCTCTAATCAGTTATATAGATTATGATTGGATGTTGCCAAGATCCTAAGGTATATAATCAGCAATTTTTTTCTGGATTTTTCCTAGCTTTGTGAAAAAGAAAAGTTACTGACGGAAAGAAACCAGCTGAATGCTTGCATGGGAGAACTGTGGGATAATTTCTCATGCCTTTGCCAAGAAGTGTGCAGCGATGTCCAGTTAAGTCCAGAGCAAATGCAGTCATTACACAAGTTTTGTCCCGTCTTCAGGCCAATGGATGAACCTGCAGCCACGGGTGGCACTACCTCGCCCCCGGATGGATTAAAGCAGAAGTTTCTGAAAACACAGTGCACTGGAGATAGTATGCAATGTTGCGCAGAGCAAGGAGGGTCCCACCATCAGGATCAGTGGTCACGTAGCCACAACATAGAAGTATGCTCATCAGGAAATATGCAGGAGCTGCTTGACCAAGGAACATGCTCAGAGAAGAGGCCCTCATTTGAACAGTGCAGTCAGACAGTGACGGTAGATTTCTGCCAGGAAATGACAGATAAATGTACAACCGATGAACAACCGAGGAAAGACTGCACCCAGTGATTGACTCGTTCTTCCCTTTTTCCTGGTTGTTTTTTTCTTAAAGTAAGCAGGAGGTTCACTTGATCAGGATGCAGGCAACATTCATCTGTTGATGCTTTTTGTCTTTGATGCACACTACAACAGTCTTAAACTGCAGCAGAACTCTGTCCAGGTATTACCCCTCAGAACAGCTGAGGTTTATCCTCACATTGGTGCTATACCTTGCTTGTGCAGGGAACTTGACAGTGATAATGACGCTGTTATTTTGTAATGATTATTAATTATTGTTGTAAAGACCTGACCTTCATTCTCGAAAAGAAATGAGTCAGGTGGCATCTCATTTTACCTTGAAGGACCCTACAGAAATCTCAGTTAAGTCTTTCAGCAAGCTCGGTGGCCCATGTCACACACCAACTCAGGAAATCTTCTGAATGTTCAACATGACTCAGTAACATAAAAGATGGTTTCTCATCTAACATCTGCATACTGTAAACATACTCCTGCATTCTCAGTTTTAATTAATTAGATTACTGGAACTCTTGTGTTTGCCTTGTACAAAGAATCTGGTTACAACATTCCCATTTTGCCTTCTGCAGAACCTGACCGAAACTTTTAAGAAATTAGACAGTTAGATTTTCACACTTGAGCAATATCACCTTCTTTGTACTTAAGAAAAAAAAGAGAAAAAATATTGAAATGTAATTTATGTAAATTGAATTTATAACACACCTCAGGCACTCTTTGAAGGTGCCTTTTGAGCAGGGAAGATCTGTTATTTCTGATGTAGAACAGTGATGGTCAAAACTGCCACTTGCACTGTGTGCGTCATTGGGTTCTTTGCTTTACCACCTGATGCATTACACAACTGTATTCAAAAACAAAACAAGGAGATGGTATTCAGTGAGATGGGGTGAGGTTGCGTCCCTTCCCAACCCAAACTTTGAGATGATGCTACTGACACAAGTTGTGTAGAGTGACCAACAACAGCTTTTGGTATTCATAACCATCAATGTTTTTATTTTAAATTCTGGTTTTCAATCCTAATTATCATTGTCTAATGAAACTTCTGCTTTTAGACGGTGTAACATTGGAGTGCAGGGAAATTACTACATGGGCCATTGAATCTAAAATATTGTATGGACAATCTTTTTTGAAAAGATTTTTTTAAATTGTTTGAACTTTTATATAATTTTGACTTTTTTTTTGTTTTTCTGTTATAATATCTCTGGAAGCAAGCTTCTAAGGAGAGTAAAATGGCAAAGTGTTCTTTGGTCCTGCTGTCACACTCTGTCGCTAAGTCAGTGACTAACTCCAAATTTCCCTTTGAATTTGCTTCTCTCCATCTCTCTCTGTCCCTCTTTTTCTCTCTCCCGTTCCTCCCTCTCTATGTACCCTTCCTTCTCTTCTCCCCTCTCTCATCCTCTCTCTCTCATTCTCTCCCTCCCCCTCCCAGGTATTTGCCCAACTGAATAGAACATGGATTTATGAACTGCCTTCCTATTGGGATTTACACACAGTGCATAAAACCTCTGCATAAGAGGACCACACAGATATTACTGAAGGCAGATATATCACAAGGGACCAGGTGACAGTTTTATCATGAAGCTTTCTACATAATAACCCTTGTTATTTTGGTTTATTAAATGTGATGAAAACCACACAGACTTAGTAGCCCAATTCAAGAGTTTTTTCTTGATGTTCTTCAAGCCACATTGCAACATTTAATTGAAATATTTCATTGTTTGTGAGATGTTTGGGGACACACAGAGGCTGTGGACATGTTAGATAAATGCAATTTTCTTTACAGTTATTGGAGGGGACAAAGGATGTTCCTGCAAAGCAAGGGACAAAATAGCAGAAGTAGTGTGAGCAAAGATTATACGGCAAAACATTCCATTTTCCAGTTTTCTCAGCCCTTAACTGAAAAGCATAGTAAGGAAATGATAAAAACATTCCTCCCTGCCTACCTGAACTGTAAGAACACCTGTATTTAAAATGTATCCAGTACCATCCTCCTTCCCACAGTAGCCGATGATGGCTAATAATTTTTTCCCAACCGAGGTCACATTTCAGCGGAATTCAGCCTTGTATCAGGAAAGCATTTCTGCTAAATTGCGAAACAAATTGAAGTGTGTTTCTAAAACACGGTATTTGGCAGGGCAATCACTTTGTCTCTCTCTGCTCCACATACAGAGGTTGTGGTGGCAGCTGGGGGTCCCAGAGGCAACAGTGGAGAGGGATTTGGGAGTTAGCTGGAGAAGCAAGAGTGGCCAGACTGGCAGTGGGCTTGTATCAGGAGTGGGGTCCTAGAAGTGATAACCAGGAGGGAGTCTGAGGGGTGAATACTGAGAGTGGGATCCTAAAAGTGAACACAGGGCATGGGATCTCTATGGTGACATGGGAGGTGGGGTCCCATTGGAAACTGGGTCACAGACTTGATTTTGGGAGCGGTTTCTCAATGGCAGAAGTGGGAACAGAGTCATGCAAGAACAGTGCAAGCAAAAATGTTTTTACAATTTACAGGTGCTTACAGTGCAAACGTAGGAGCAGAATTAAGCCACACCTCTGCTTGAACCTGAAGCTGAGACAGGAATAGAGTGCCGGTGTCAACAGTGGGAGCAATCAGGAATGTAGTCTTTGTCACAAGTGTGAGGTCCCAATGGTTGCAGCAAGGTGGAGTTCAGGAAAGAATATCATGATGAGAGCAACAGGAGATGAGAAGGGTCCAGGGCAGGAGATAGATCTTACCCAGTTTAAGAGATTGTAAGCAACCCAGAAATAAACTCTGCAGTACGTTAATTGAGAAGTGATATAGAGTGAGCGTTAGATCAGATTTTATTAGGGATGGTTTACTTTTTAACTTGTAAAGGCAAGAATGACTTTCTCTGTTATGCTTCTTGAGATCAGCTGAAAAATACTAACACCTTGTCTGCAACCATCCATACCTCGGTAAAATCCTCAAGCATGCCATCATCTTCCAAATCTTTGAATTCCACCCAAAAGATCCCTGCTCTGTCAAGTCATAGAGTCACAGAGCACTCTGGCACAGTAACAAGGCCTTCAGCCCGTCTAGTTCATGCCAAACTATTATTCTGCCTAGTCCCAGCGACCTGCAGTTGGACCACTGCCCTCCACACCCCTCCCATCCATGTATACTACTTATCCAAATTTCCCATATATGTTGAAATTGAACACGCATCCTCCGTTTCTGCTGGCAGCTCATTCCTCTTTCTCATCACCCTCTGAGAAGAAGCTCTCCCTCACTCAGTACTGAAACTATTCTGATCTAAATCACAGATGACAGCCTTCATGACTGTGATGTAAATGAGCCATTGACTGCATTAAGAACACAGTCCCCTTACAATGCCTTTCTATTCTTACCATGTTAGATGAGACTATGATTGGCTGGCTTCGTGGTTTTGTTATCCGGTCAATGATCTGCAGTCATTTTGCTCAGTTACTGCTGGTATCCCTCAAGGACCTTTTCTTGGTTGTCTCCTGTCTTTACCAACATACCACCCTCAGTACCGTCATCCAAATCTGTAATGTCTGTAGTTGTGTGTGTGTGTGTTAATTACTTGCTCTCCACCACATCTCTCACTGTTCAAAGGTAGTCTTACTACACAACACTGGATGAGCAGAATTTTCTTAGAGATGAATAATAGGGAAACTAAAGGATTGTCTGCAGTCCCTGTCAATAATGTCTGCAGCCTATGCCCTGCAACATTCTCATTTAACGTAACAAGTGTCACAGTAATCCAGGATGTGCTTTGGACCAGAAACATATGTCATCACTGAAACTACCTATGTCCACCTCAATAACGTAACCCAATTCTGTCTCAGCTCATCTCTAGCTGAAACTCTCATGTAAATCTTTCTTCCCATATTTTAATATTTGTAAGCTTGGGGTTTTCCAAAGTACTGAATCCTTTGTCTGAACTTGTTCCATCCCATTTACCATTCACTCCTCTACTTGCTGGCCTGTTTCAGTTTCAGGTTCAGGTTAAGCAATACCTTTTTTTAAAAAAAAAATTCAGTCTCTTGCTGAAGGGCCTCCGTCCAAAACATCGACTGTTTATTCCTCTCCATAAATGCTGATTGACCTGATGAGTTCCTCCAGCAATTTGCATTTTGTGTGTGTTATTCTGGATTTCCAGCATCTGCAGAATCTCTTGTGTTTTTTTTTTAAATCCACCTCTTTTCAAATCTTTCCATGGCCTTGACCCTCTCAGTCTCAGTAGTGTCTTCCAGCCCTAGAAACTTCAGTTTTAATCTTTAGAGCATTCCCTGCTTAAATCACATCACTGTCAGTGCTAAGTCCTTAAGCTCTGGAATTTCTGTCCCAAGTTCCTCCACCTGTCTACCTCCTCGTTCATCTTTGATGCACTCCTGAAAACCTACCTCTGACCAAAGTTTGGGTTATCTCCCCTCATAATCTCCTTTTGTGCTTGATGGCAAATAATTACTCTTTGGAATGTTTTTACAATTTACAGGTGCTACATATACAGTACAAAATAACTGTTGTTGCTATCAATATGCAATTGCATGTTCCTGCTGTTGGGGCAATGATCTGTCCTTGTACAGAGCCTGAAGTTATTGGGATGCAGACCACTGGCTATTTAAAGTTGGAAGGAGGGACATTAGAAATCCAATTAAATTAGCAGAGAATAAAAAGGGACGCTTCTGTTATATTATTTTTTTAATTAAAATGAGTTTAAATTTCACCTTGTTCAAATAGTGATTATTCTATCAAAAAGCTGTTTCCAGGAGCTGCCAACATTGTCTAGTTCATAAGCTATGCTGGTTGTAACTATATAACCCAACTGTACTGAGAAAATTCTATTAATTTTTTGATGTAAATTTAAATAATCTAAGAGATTTGATCTCCTGAAAGCAAGCAAACACCCCTTCTCCTGACACAGATTTGCAATTGTCAGTTTTCACCCTTAGTTTTATTTGAGCATGTTTTTTGTTGAAATTTCTGATGCAGCTTTTTAAGCATGTATTTAACTGTCATAGTTGTCCATCATCACTTCCAGTTTCCAAAAAAAAGAAATGTGAACTGTAACAACCTGCGATCAAACTCTTGCATTTAAAACCATTGTTCAAACAACATTTTTATGCTTCAGTGAAGTTCAGCTTAGGAGTAAACAGGTTTCATATTTACATAATTGATTATATAATTTTTGTTGCTATTCTGAACCATGTTACAAACAAAGCTTATCAGGAGATTAACAGGAAACATTATTCATCTGCCAAGTACTCTTGTATTAAATAGTGCACAGGCGACCTCATTTCATTATGTGTTGTTGACAAGTTAACTGTAAAAGTAGATTAGGTATTTTTGTTCATGATCCAAAGGTGCCTTGTTTTATTCCAAATTGATTCTGGAACAGACAGAATTTATCCCATGACACTTTACCCTTGTTGATGTCTTCATGCATGTAAATATTCTAAGATTTTAGAGTAAGCTGCTGTGTATGTTTCTTGTTAGTGAATTATCCTCATGCATGGTCAGAATCCTAATTTTAGATGTTTTGTGTAGTAATTAATTTAAACAATTTGATATTAACTTATACCCTTTTTAACTTCTGTGTTTCCACCATCTAAAAAGTCTAACAGACAGTTTATTTGATTGGGTAATATTCAGTATAAACTGACAAGGTATTATTTCTAGTGATTTAAAAATATGTCCTGCTGCCTACTAGAAGTTTAAATGTCAAATTTTATTTTCCTTTACAGAAATTTTAATTCTTTTAATATTTACAATTTCCAATGTCGTCCTGAGTAAGTCATTTTCCATGAAATTTTTAAAAAAATTATAAGCCTAGTTATAGTTTTATTTTGGCTAGTATGCTTTTTTAATTAAAAATTGCTCATTCTGCACTGCTTGCTATCCATTGAGTAAATATACCTTAACCAAGGAAGAATCCAATTTCAACCTGCTTTGTTATTCAATCTCAGACCGGACAGCGACCAGAGAACCACAGGTAACTTCAAATCCTTGTTGTTGGGTTAAGTGGAAGAAAATGAACTAGGTATCCAATTTCTGGCTCTCTTTGAATGTTGTGTTGAAGTAGATTCAAATGATCAGGAATGTTTTTCCAAGCAGTGAGTGGTGTTACATGCTAAAGCCGAAGTGACTCCTGATCAGCTATGGTGCAATTTCATGTCATTATTCCAAGTCAGAGTAAATGTTTATGCTGAAGGACATCATAATTAGGAACATAATCACATGATTGAACTGAAATTGTGCAAGGTCCCAGTTCTACCGAGTTCTTGTTACTTTTCAACTTCTTGTGGTACCATAAATTAGTAATAAATAATTATTCCGATGTTGTGTTCAAAGGTTACAAATTCAACAAATTAATTTTGTGTTACTTTTTATTAAATCCTCCCTTTTTTAAAACAGAAAAATAAATTCATTTGTTTTCCTCCCTCAGGCAAATTGCCACTCATTTTTAGACTAACACAAAATTTAATCCAATCACATCAAAATCACAAGGTTTGTTTTAGATATTTGACCAGGCATTGCGAATTATAACAGCTATGAATTGTCAGAATTACTCAGGGGTAATTACATTGAATAGTTATTGAGTTTGTGTCTTTGTGACTTTCAGTTCAATTTCATCACATCAGCCTTAGCAATCTCTCCAAGCATATTCTCCAGTAGTGTCATAAGCATTCATTATGTCCAAAAGTGAAAAGCCTTTTATAAACAAATATCAGTTGCACTTCTAATTCACCTAGAAAAGGTTCGGACTGTTGAAAATCAATATACAACATTAATTCCGGATGCATCAGCAGGTGGTATGAAACACAAGCATAGTATGTACCTTTCTGAGGGTTTAACAGTGGATAGAGCTTCCTGTCTGATCCATGTCAATGGCTTGTAAGGTAGATTAGGTATTTTTTAAATCAAAGAAAATTTTTTATTATGTATGAGAGATGAGTCTCCTATAAGAGAAAAAAAGGCAACATTCTGAAAGTACAAGCAGATTAGGCAGCATTTATGAAGAGATAAACAGAATTAATGTTTCATGTCAATAGCCCCTTATCCCAATCCCATCTTCAGTTTTTGTGACTTTTCACAGGCTCTGCAGTATCTCGGTCTGAAGGAGGGCAGCTTTGAGCTATTCATGAACGGTTTACTGTGCTGGCGGTTCTGTACACATGCAGATATTGTAGTTTTTTTGAACAGGAATAGACAACATATGGTCAGATTCCAAATGTACCAGGTGGTTTCTAGAACAGTATTTCACATTCCAAATCAGTAAAAGTCAATGTATAATGATAACTAGATACACATACATTATCCACTTGCACAAATAACATTTAGTAGAAATAAAGTAGGCACTGCACACACGGTATAGAACGTTTAACACATTCAGTCTCCTTGCTTTTCCCCATCCTTTTCCTCTGCAATTCTGAGTTGTCTTATAAAATGGCTGCATTACCCTAAGGTTGAAGAGCCCCCCAAATTATGAGTTAATTTAATCAAGTGCTGAACAACTCGTTTTGATTCTTGATTTTGGCTTGTGGGAATTGGTGAAAATTCACACTCTCAGTGCAGTAGGACCGATCTAATTGATTCATCTGACTACTGGGGTTTTATTTAAATCCACCTCTCTTGGTTGCAAACTGAATGGGCAGCAGTGACTTCAGACCTGTGAGGTTTGACTGACCAGGGCAGCTCTCATCTAAATCGCCACAACCCAAGTTGGGAATGAGGGGTGGAACGGCAGTATGGAAAGGGATGGAATGGTCACCTATGTTCACTTCCCTCCAACCCCCAAAATGAAGCCTTGGCAAAAATGTTGCAGTCCTTGATTTCTCATTCATGGCATTTATTTTTCCATTAACATCAGCATGCAGTCTCTGTAGCTAGGAAGTCATTAAAATTTGATGAGCGCCTTTTGAAGAAATTATTTCCATAAATATTTCTGGGGTTGAATCACAGGCACTTCCACTCCACTAGTTCCCTCTTGCTACTCCCCCTTTAAAAGACAATGACTCAAGCAGCAGTTTTTATTCTGGCTTTTCCCAGTTTCTGTCAAACAGAGTCAACATTTCTCATGAGTGGAGGTGCTTTCCATTATTCAGGAATATTCCCTTTGTATCGAAGCACACCTTACACATGCTCAGTATTTAGATCTGATAAAACTTCAGGCAATGATGGATGTAATACCAAAGGGGAAATTTTAAAAAAACATTAACAAGTTTCTACGTTAGAGAAATTGTAATGCTATAATTTGATAGCTGTTTCTTGAACAATTTGATAATGATGCTCTGCTGTATAACCATATACTCCAAGAGGATAAATACCCTGTTAATCAGGTTAAAATACCTTTTCAAAGGTTTCATTAGCTCTTTATATGTCTCTCAAAATTAAAATACTATCACTACTAATGTAGTGTTATCAGATTCAAATTAAGATCCGCAAGTTTTGCAATTGTTTATGTGTTTTCTTTTTTAAATGTAAATATGTTTTACTTTTTAAATAACCTCTTCATGAGTATAATTTTACCCCTGAAGTGTTGTGTGACAAAACACATTGCTAATTTAAATTGGTGTGTTATTTAATGTATGAAATACATTAATACCCACTTTATGTCCCTCCATGCATACACCTCCAAAGGAGGTGAAATGATTAAAAAAAAAACGTTCAACAAAATACGTCACCTAGGAAACCTGGCTGTTTGACAGAACAGGTGTTTTAGAATCATATTGGAATTAAATGCACCTTCACTCTTGCCTTATGTAACATAGAATACTGTGGAAGCCATTTTCATGATGGGATGGAAATAGTTCATCTGGAGTGGGTGGGCTTGGGACAGTGGGTAAGACAACCCGTCTCAGAGTGTAATATCTTCTCTCGAGCGACACATATCTACCTGTATATTAATCCATACCTCTCATACCTGGTCAACGACTGTTACCATCAGGTGTTTTTCTACATATTTTTTTACACAGATTTTGTGTGGAATTAATGTAGTAAATAGATTCAGCATATCATTTCAAGGTTCAAGGTCTGACGCTTGTAGTTTGGAGTTATTTTTATCCCAGGTGACTGTGTTTTCTGCGGTGTTTTTACTGTCGAGATCAGATAGTTGTAATCGCTTCCTCTTTGTTTAAAAAAATGTTGGAATGAAGTGAAGAAAAATCACATTCAATGTAAATACAGTATTGTTCAAAAACTGTTTTAATAATTTTACTTATAGTGTTTAAAAGATTTTTGTCTAAAATCTGTTTCCGTTGAAATAAATGACATATCATCGCATAGCATATCAGATTGTGTTTGTAATTGCTAATTGAGTTCAAACAGATTATTTGCATCTATGAATAAATTAACATATTCATTTAAAAAATATATATATACATACATTTTCATTTTAAACAGTCAATTGGTTTAAGGCGGTTGCCCTATTACTATACCTACTTCATAATCACCTGAAGAATTAGCAACCAAGGATTGTATAGCAGTTAACGTAACACTTTGTTGGTGGCCAGATATTGCCAACTGCAGTTGAATTCTCACCATAATCCATAAGGAGTTTGTATGTTCTCTCTATGATTACATTTTCAGCTGGTGGATATAAGAATGTTACTCAGTAAAGCAGCTCATCAAGTTTAACAGTTCTGTTTTCAAACAGTCTGCATAAGACCATAAGATATAGGAACAGAAGTAGGCCATTCGGCCCATTGAGTCTGCTCCACCATTCAATCATGGGCTGGTCCAATTCTTCCAGTTATCCCAACTCCCCTACCTTCTCCCCATACTCTCTGATGCCCTGGCTAATCAAGAACCTGGCTATCTTGGCCTTAAATGCACCCAGTGATTTGGTCTACATAGCCATTCTTGGCAAAAAATTCCGCAGATTTGCCATCTTCTGACTAAAGTAATTTCTCCACATCTTTGTTCTAAATGGACATCCTTCAATCCTGAACTTATGCCCTCTTGTCCTAGACTCCCCTAACATGGGAAATAACTTTGCCATATCTAATCTGTTCAGGTCTTTTAATATTCGGAATGTTTCTATGAGATCCCTCCTCATTCTGAATTGCAGGGAATACAGCCTAAGAGCTGCCAGACGTTCCTCATACAGTAATCTTTTCATTCCTATTTGCATAGTGCCAGATAATCAGTGCAGCACAGAATTCTGTAATTTTCATCTGTCATTTGTTGCAGACAGACATAAGATTTTAAGGATGGAGAAATAATTTAGAAATATAGAACATAATATACACACTAGAGATTCTCTAGATGCTGGAAATCTAGAGCAACAGTAAACAAAATAGTCAAGGAGCTCAGCAGGTCAGGCAGTACCTATGGAGGGGAATAAAAAGTCAATGTTTTGAGTTAAGACCCTTCATCAAGATCTGGTGAATGGTCTTGGCCCAAAATGATGAATCTTTATTCCTTCCAATGGATGATGCCTGACCTGCTGAGTTCCTCCAGCATTTTGTGTAGGCCATGATGTACAGACTCAAAGCCTTCCGTTGTTTAGGTTTGAGCATGGATGTGGTGTGCCAACTGTCCACGCGATGTGCAAGCCGGTATGTAACGAAGCCAGGGCAATATGATATGGAGAGCAAGCTGTTCCCCATGCAGCAGGCTCCCCATCACCCCATGCACACAAGCCAAGGCAAGCAAAGATCAAAACACTTCAGCACCAGCAGTGTCGCAGGGTTGCCAGTTATCTTTGAACACAACAATAGGACTGCCTTTGGGACTCCAGCTCCAGATCTTTCCCTCAGGGTTTACTCCTGAAGTCTTCCCCATAAGTAGGTATAGCCACAGGGCAGTGGAGGTTTGAGATCAGAGTTTTCCTTCTCCCAGATGAGCTGCCAAACACAGCTGACCAAAATGACTGGTTTTAAGGCACCAGAAACCTGCCTTTGGCCCTTCTTCTGTCAGTAGAAATTGTTTTGCTGGGATTAGTAGCTAAACCACACATGACGGCCAAGATGGACTTGGCTGTCAGAGGCTATTTGAAGTGCACACCACTGGGAACATTTAATAGGTATTGGGACCTCATCCGCACTACCACATCCAGCTAGTATGAACCACTTCATAATTATAACCAATTAACTGATACATGCAAACATCTGATGTGAGACTGACTCTAAATTAGTAATCTGAAAAGGCAGTACTACAATATTGAGGCAGTAAATCTGTGTTGGATAGAAATGTTGATTGGAAAACTAAACACGATTCCAAATATTAAAGGAAGACTAGAATCTAGAGAGGCTGTGCAGGGCCATCTCCCGTACAGTGGGTTGCTGAAACATACCATTGACTTTCTGAAAGGAGCACGTAACACAGTGCAGGAAAGGTGATCAGGATTCTGCACAGCAAGAACTGCAGGCTTTCATCACCCAGTACCTGAGAAGGGTCACAATGTAATGCCAGACACTGTGAGGAAACACCAACCAGGAATCCGTAGACATACAAATACACAAATGGAAATGGAGGATGATTGGCCACACCTTGAGGAAACCAACCAACAACGCTATATTGCAGATACAATAGGGTCTGTTAAGAGACTCCTGGATCGGTACATGGAGCTGAGAAAATTAGAGGACTATGGGTAACCCTAGGTAATTTCTAAAGTAAATACATGTTTGCAATAGCATTGTGGGCCAAAGGACCTGTATTGTGCTGTAGGTTTTCTATGTTTCTAACACCAGGTAGGCATTAAAGTGGAATCCTCAAGGAAAAAGAACATCCAAAAAGCACATGGAGGAGAAACACCAAAGCTGGAATTAGGCAGTGGGGACCCTCACCACCTAATTTCTGGTCCACCCTCAAGAAACTGGCTCAGAACAGAGGGTGATGAAGACAGGAGATGAGGGGTCTCCTGTCCACTCGGAGCTAAGGGCCCGAGAAGAAGAAGAAGAAGAGTCTAGAAAGAAAGAAAAACTCATTAAAGAAAGAAAGGCAATGGCATCTAGGTCTGGTGACTAAGTAAGGTACAAGAAGTCCTGGTACAATCTCTGGAAACCCATCTCACAGGTGATGTGGCAACTTCAGACTGAACGATACTTGACAGCTGTGGCAGGGCTGGAATGCTATCGCCTCTCACAAAGTGAAACCAAATGACAACAGGGTTTCACTTCCAGATAAGCTCAATTCCTTCCATGCTCTCTTTGCCTATTAAAACATGCAGGAATCTACATGGATTCTTACAGCCCTGATGACACTCTGATTTCAGATATCTTGATGCTCTTTATCAACCACAGCTTGGCATCCCCTCAAAACTAATCAATAAGCTCCAAGACATTAGCTTTGATACCTCCTTGTGCAATTGGATCCTGATTTCCTCAACCTATTCAGAGTGGCAACTATATCTCCATCAGCACAGATGGTGTGCTTTGCCTCCTGCTCTACTCGCTTCACACTTAAGACTGTGTGGCTAAGCACAGCTCCAATACCGTAAGTTTGCTGACAACACTATTGTCGGTGGTCGATTCCAAGGTGGTGACGAATCAGCATATAGAATGGAGATTGAACAATAACCTGTCACTCAATTTCAGTGACGATGGAACTGATTGTTGATTTAGGAGAGGGAAACCTGAGCCAGTCCTTACTGAGGGATCTGATGTGGAGAGCATCAACAAATGCAAATTCCCCAGTGTTGTCATTTCAGAGGATCTGTTCTGGGCCCTTCACTTATGCACAATTACAAAGAAAGCACGGCAGTGCTCTACTTCCTTGGAAGTTTTTTGAAGATTCAGCATGATATATTAAACTTCGACAAACCTCTGTAGATGTGTGGTAGAGAGTATAATGACTCGTTGTATCACAGCCTGGTATGGAAACACCAATGCCTTTTAAAGGAAAATCCAACAAAAAGTAGTGGATACAGAGCAGTGCATTGCAGAACAAGCCCTCCCCACTATTGAGCACATCTACACAAGAGCTTTGTTGTAGGAAAGCATCATCCATTATCAGTGACCCCCACCACCCACATCATGCTCTCGTCCCACTGCTGCCATGGGGAAGGTGGTACAGGAACCTCACTTCTCACTGTCACGGTCCCGACTGTTAATGCCCCATTTTCTCCCAATTCCCTTTAATGGCAACACACCTGGTACTCATCAAGACCTGCAGCATAAAAACCCTGGCTTTGCATCCACTTGTTGCCAGATTGTTATTTTAGCCAGTGTGGTCATTCACGTTCCGGCCACTTAGGATTGTGTATTCCAAGTTTTACTTAAGTACCAAGGTTTACCTGTGTAACTCTGTCTCTCCATGTCAATAAAAGTATTGTCTGCCACTTGCCTTTCTATGCTCCGTGTCAAGATAAGTTTTGCCTGCCGCCCGTCTCCTGTTTGTCGTTCAGCACCAGCAACGCCCTGTGTCAAGGTAAGTTCTGCCTGCCTCCTGCTTTCCTGTTCACCCTTCTGTTTGCTGTTCAGCTCCAGCCACTCTCACACCCTCGTCTGCATCCTAACTCAATCTCCGTGCCAGTGTCCTGCGGTTGGGTTCAGCTTGTTCTTTGTAACATTCACTCCACCAGGTTCAGGAACAGTTATTACCCTTCACCCATTAGGTTCTTGGGGATAACTTCACCCAACTTCACTTGCCCCACCACTGAACTGTTCCTCTACCTGTGGACTCACCTTCAAAGACTCTTCATCTTATGTTCTTGATATTTATGGTTTATTCATTCATTTATACATTTTTATTTTTTATTTATAAGAAAATGAATCTCAGGGTTGCATATGAGATTGAGAAAAGGAAGGGTGGTGTCAGTAATGGGCCAAGTGAATTTATGGGCAGGGTGGAAGTTAGAGGCTAAGTTGCTGAAATTGATGAGCTGAGGATGAGTGTATGAAGCAGCAGCAATGCAGTTGTCAATGTAGCGAGGAAGAGATGGGAAACATTACTGGGGATAGCTTGGTAGATGGACTGTCCTACGTAGCCATCAGAGAGGCAGTCATAGCTGGGGCCAGTGCGAGTGCCATGACTCAAGGTGCACGGGGACTGGACATACATGGTGAAAGTGAGGCAGTCAGGCCAAGGGAATTGAAAGTTACTGAGGAGGCCGAGAGCTTGAGAAATGTCATAGATGTACGTGGGAAGGGACTGAACCAAGGGAGATAGAATGGAGGTATGAGGATGCCGGATCAGTGAGACAACACCAGGCAGAGACAATGGGCCTACCTAGACAACCAGGTATGTGGATTTTAGGTAGGAGGTAGAAGCAAGCTATGCTGGGTAAGGAAACTATCAGCTTAGTGGCAGTGGATAGGAGATCATGGTACGCTCACCATCAGAACACTAGAGCAAGCTATGCAACCCATTCTCCTGCCTTATCCATGTAATCTTTGACACCCTGACTAATTAAAACCTATCAACGTCTGCTTTAAGTATGACTTGGCAACCACGGCTGTCTGTGGTACTGAACTCCAGATTCACCACCCTCTGGCTCAAGAAATTCCTGCTCATCTCTGTTCTAAAGGGACGTCTTCGTATTCTGAAGCTGTGCCATCTGGTCCCAGACTCTTCCACTGTCTTAATCATCCTTTCCATATCCATTCTATCTAGGCCTTTCATTTCAAGAGCATTTCCTAATTCAAGAGCTGGTGCTGAGGTGCTTGATAAGACCAGACTTATGCTACATACAAGCAGGTTACTCTATAAACTTGGTCATACCAAAATGCTAATAGGAGTAGGAGTCTCTTCAACACTGTGTTGCTGTTTATTAAGAACATGGCTCACCTGATTGTAACATCCACATTCCTTCTTACCCAAAGTAAATGTTCAGCTGCTTGCTTGTTAAGAGAGGGCTCCGAAGACTCTCAGCCCTCTGGGAATTGGACTTCCTCTCAAAGCTTAAAATAAATTTATTATCAAAGTACATATAAATCACCATATACAACCCCGAGACTCATTTCCCTGCGGGCATACTCAGTAATTCTATAGAATAGTAACTATAACAGGATCTAGAAGGATCAGCCAGACAGCAGATGACAACAAGCAGTGTAAATATAAATAAATCGCCACAAATAACGAGAATGTAAGATAATGAGGTAAAAAGTCCTTGAAGTAAGATCATTAGTTGCGGCATCTCAATGGATAAGCAAATGAGTGTAGTTACCTCCTTTTGTTCAAGAACCTGATGGCTGAGGGGTAGTCTTGTACCTGATGGCAGCAGTGAGAAAAGCACATGCGGTGGGTGCTGAGGATCGTTGATGATCGTTGATCATTGATGCTTTCCTGTGACAGTGTGGATGTGCTCAGTGGTTGGGAGGGCTTTACCCGTGATGTGCTGGGCAGAATCCACTACCTTTCGTAGGATTCTCCTTTTTAAAACAGCAACAATTCTTTTTGGACAGGGAACCATTAGCTCTGGATTCTGGTATTAGAGAAAACATTTCCTCCATACTCACCCTGCCATGAATCATCAGGATTTTAAAGTTCAAAATAAATTTTATTATCAAAGTGCATATATGTCATTATATACAACCCCGAAATTCATTTTCTGGTGGGCATTCACAGCAGAAAGAAATACAATGGAATCACTGAAAAACTCACATCAACGAAGACTAGCAAGTAATCACTATGCAAAAGAAGATAAACAAATAAACAATTACTAATAAATAAATAACAATGAGAAGATGTGTTGTAGAGTCCTTTAAAGTGAGTCACAAAATCACTAATCCATTTCGATGGTTCAGAAGTGCATTCCTTAAATTACAGGCTACAAATTGCAGTGATTGCAGCTCAAAAGAAGTACATCAAGAAGTTTCATGAGCTGCCCATAAGATCTTGCTGTCTATCACCAGTGCTATTTTGGATCAATAACTTTCAATCAAAATCTCACTTTCCTAAACCGCAGCTGATAAAAACCTGTCTCAAAAGAAAACTTGCCGACTTCAAATATTTGTCCAATTAATCTCCTCTGAATGGCTTTCAATGGCTCAGAGTTAATGAAGATCAATTCTGTACATAGCACTCCAGATGTAGTCTCTCGTTTGCCCTTTATAAATGATTTATAACCTCATACTTTTGTACTCTAATTCCCTGGAATACACAACAAAATTCCACTTGTTTTCCGAAATGTTGGCACACCAGCCCTTTGTCAATGATGCTGCGGGATACCTGGATCCTTCAGCCTCTCAGAATTCTTCAGTCTCACCAGTTCAATGATCTTTCCTTCTAAAATGATCATTTTCCTACATTTTGCTCATTTGACAGATCGCCTCTCGCTCATTTAACCTATCAGTAAGTTTAGCAAATATACCTTCAGTAGTTTCATTCAACTTGTGTAGATAATTTGTTAAAAATCGAGGCCCTCCCTGTGATGCACCCTTCATTACTCTGACCAAACAGGAAATGACCTGTTTAAACCCACTTAATTTATTCTGTTAGCCAGCTAATTTTCTCTGTCAGTATCTTGTCCACGCCGTTGTGGATTTTTTGGAATTAACCCTTTAGATTTAGATCCATTTAATTATCATACAGTGAAATGTGTCAGTTGTGTTAACAACCAACACAACCCAAGGGTGTTCTGGGGGCAGCCCGCAAGTGTCACCACACATTCCAGCACCAACATGGCATGCCCACTGTGTTCATCAGAACACAACAACACAAGCAACAACAACATAACAACAAGCAACAAAACAACAGCAGCAAAGTAAGCCCGTTTCCTTTCTCCCACTGCCTCAAGCACCCTCTCATACACACAAGCAGGTCTCCTACCCCAGGGTAGGCTGCATCTGAGCATTTAGCCTGCAGTGGACTTGCAGGCGTGCAGTCCCAGCTCTTTGGCCACTGGGCCTCAACTTCTAGACTTGCTGACTTCAGGCTTTAATCTTTGGTATTGACCCCAGGACTCACCAGTATTGGGATCCCAAACTCTGACTTGCTGACCAATCCCCTGCCCTCATGCCTCCTACCCACACAGAACTCCAATCCCTTGAATGTGGTACCTTCTCGAATTCTTCTGTAAATCGGCAGAGGATATTCATTTCAAGAAGACTAGAATATAAAGAACAAAAATGTAATGTTGAGGCTTTATAAGGCACTGGTGAGGCCTCACTTGGAGTGTTGTGTTTGAGCCCTTTAGCTAAGAAAAGAGGTGATGATATTGGAGAGGGTTAAAAGAAGGTTCATGAAAATGATTCCAGGATTGAAAGGCTCATCATTGAATGGCTCTGGGCTTGATTCACTGGAATTCAGAAGAATGAGGGGTGACCTCATTGAAACCTGTCGAATTAAAACCTTTTGAAAGGCTTTGATAGAGTGGATGTGGAGAAGATCTTTCATGTGGTGGGAAAAGTCTAAGACCAGAGGACACAGCCTCAGAATGTAGAGGAGGAATTTCTTTAGCCAGGAGAGGTGAGTCTGTGGAATTCATTGCCACAGGTGGCTGTGGAGAGAAAATCATTGGATTTACTTAGGGCAGAGATTGATAGATTCTTGATTAGTCAGGGCATGAAGGGATGCAGAGAGAGGGCAGGAGATTGGGGCTGACTGGGAATTGGATCAGCCATGATGAATTGGTGGAGCAGACTCGATGGGCCAAATGGCCTAATTCTGTTCCCATATCTATCTTATGGTCTTATACCTTTATTCATAGTGCATTAGTTCTTAAAAGAAACCTCCAAAAAATTGGTTGAGCAAATGTTTGCTTCTCACAAAATTATGTTGACTTTATCAGATTACCTTAAATATTTTGGGGTGCCAAGATATAGCTTCCAAGCAACATTGTCTGAATTCATCAACTCTGGATTGCTTTTGAGCAACTCAGGGTAACAGAAGAAGAATTTTCCCAATGTTCCTTATCTTTATCTGAGCTTTCTCGGTTCTGTTTTCCTGATTTAGGATCAGATGTGGAAAGTCAAAGTTAATTTAATACCTGAGTACATTTATGTCACCATGTACTAATGTACAAAAGCTAGTGGAATCTGCCCAGTACATCATGGGTAAAGCTCTCTCCCAAATATTGAGCAGATCTCCTTGAAACATCATCATAAGAAAGCAGCATCCATCATCAAGGAACCCCACCAGCCAGGTCATGCTCTTCTTCATCAGGAAGAAGGTACAAGAGCCTCAGAACTCACACCGCCAGGTTCAGGGAGAGTTATGACCCCTCAAACATCAGGCTCATGAACCAAAGGGGATAACTTCATCAACTTCATTAGCCCCATCATTGAAATACTCCCACAACCCATGGACTCATTTACAAGGACTCTTCATCTCATGTTCTCGTTGGTTATTTATATTTGCACATTCTCAACACGCTAGCTGAATGCCCTAGTTGGGCATTGACCTGCTATAGTTACTACTCTGTAGACAATAGACAATAGACAATAGGTGCAGAAGTAGACCATTTGGCCCTTTGAGCCTGCACCACCATTTTGAGATCATGGCTGATCATCTACTATCAATACCTGGTTCCTGCCTTGTCCCCATATCCCTTGATTCCCCTATCCATAAGATATCTATCTAGCTACTTCTTGAAAGCATCCAGAGAATTGGCCTCCACTACCTTCCGAGGCAGTGCATTCCAGACCCCCACAACTCTCTGGGAGAAGAAGTTTTTCCTTAACTGTGTCCTAAATGACCTACCCCTTATTCTCAAACCATGCCCTCTGGTACTGGACTCTCCCAGCATCTGGAACATATTTCCTGTCTCTATCTTGTCCAATCCCTTAATAATCTTATATGTTGCAATCAGATCCCCTCTCAATCTCCTTAATTCCAGCGTGTACAAGCCCAGTCTCTCTAACCTCTCTGCGTAAGACAGTCCGGACGTCCCAGGAATTAACTTCGTGAATCTACGCTGCACTTCCTCTACAGCCAGGATGTCCTCCTTTAACCCTGGAGACCAAAACTGTACACAATACTCCAGGTGTGGTCTCACCAGGGCTCTGTACAAATGCAAGAGGATTTCCTTGCTCTTGTACTCAATTCCCTTTGTAATAAAGACCAACATTCCATTAGCCTTCTTCACTGCCTGCTGCACTTGCTCATTCACCTTCAGTGACTGATGAACAAGGACTCTGAGATCTCTTTGTATTTCTCCCTTACCCAACTCTACACCGTTCAGATAATAATCTGCCTTCCTGTTCTTACTCCCAAAGTGGATAACCTCACACTTATTCACATTAAACGTCATCTGCCAAGTATCTGCCCACTCACCCAGCCTATCCATGTCACCCTGAATTCTAACATCCTCATCACATGTCACACTGCCACCCAGCTTAGTATCATCAGCAAATTTACTTACTATCCTCTTACTATCCTTTCGGTTAGTCCTGATGAAGGGTCTCGGCCCGAAACATCGACAGTGCTTCTCCCTATAGATGTTGCCTGGCCTGCTGTGTTCCACCAGCATTTTGTGTGTGTTGTTTGAATTTCCAGCATCTGCAGATTTCCTTGTGTTTACTCTATAGACTTATTGATTATGCCCAGGAAAGTGAATCTCTGGGTTGTGTATGGTGATATATCTGTACTTAAATAATAAAATTTCATTTGAACTTTGTAACTTTGAGATTTGTTTTTCCTCACAGGCATTTGTAGGAAATTAAAAAAATACAATAGAATTTATGAAAACTATAAATTATCAAAGACTGACAAACAAAGTGCAGCAGAAGACAAATTACACCAATAATAAATATGTAAATAAACATGAGATGTAGAATCCTTGAAAGTGGGTCCATAGATTGTAGAGCCTTCACACGTTGAGGTGAGTCAAGTTTTCCACGTTGATTCAGGAGTTTGATGGTTATAAAGCCGGTACACACACCCCAGACTTCCAGAGCCTTTCAATGAATAAGTCATCAAGTTTTTTTTTTCCAAAAGTATTGTGTCAGGGAAAATGCTTCGTCCTAAAACCAGGAAAGTTAAGGGTTGCTACACTCCAATTCTGCTGCATCTAGCTATGCATGGACATGACCTGGATTCAATATTTTGTGAAATTATACACGTCCAACAATGCGATATAAAACTGCCCTGAAACAGAATTAAATCCAAACCTTCCTGACCAACAAATAATAATAAAAAACACTGAACCAAGCTGTAAAAAAAGGCAATATACAGTAGAAAGAAATGTGAGGGAGAATACATTAATAGAAAATAGTGAAAGTGAAAGATGCGGTTCATACTGTGGGAAACTTTTTGCTAATTCAAAGGCTTCTGAAAGGATTAATTGCTTTCAGACATTAGCAGGCAGATGTCTTAGAGCAGAGGGTGACTGTGAGAAGTTTAACGTCTAGCGGAACTGACTGCTCGTCAAGGGGGCGGCAGCTAGAAGGAGTGCTTGGGTGGGGAGGGGTGGGGGTGGAAAAGGAGTACTTAGCTGATAGTTATCCAGGGTGCTCTGGCAATCAGCAGCTAAGGAACAAAATATGAGTCATTCACCAAGGAAACTCCCTCAACAAAAAATATTTTGCTGAGACTTCTGTGGATAATTATAACTATAGAAACATAGAAAACGGACAGCACAATACAGGCCCTTCGGCCCACAAATTTGTGCCGAACATGTCTGTACCTTAGAAATTACTAGGCTTACTGTAGAAATTACTAGAAATGACTATATTTTACTAAGCTCCATGTACCTATCTAAAAGCCTCTTAAAAGCCCTTTCATATTTGCCTCCACCACCACCACCAGCAGCCCATTCCACACACTCACCACTCTCTGAGTAAAAAACTTACCCCTGACATCTTCTCTGTACCTACTCCCCAACACTTTAAAACTGTGTCTTCCTGTGGCAACCATTTCAGCCCTGTGAAAAAGCCTCTGACTATCCACACAATCAATGCCTCTCACCATCTTGTACACCTCTATCAGGTCACCTCTCATCCTCCATTGCTCCAAGGGGAAAAGGCTGAGTTCACTCAATCTATTCTCATAAGGCATGCTCCCCAATCCAGGCAACATCCTCGTAAATCTCCTCTGCACCCATTCTATGGCTTTCACATCCTTCCTGTAGTGAGGCGACCAGAACTGAGCACAGTACTCCAAGTGGAGACTGATGAGGGTCCTGTATAGCTGCACCATTACCTCTCAGCTCCTAAATTCAATTCGACAATTGATGAAGGCCAATACACCATACACATTCTTAACCACAGAGTTAACCTGCGCAGCTGCTTTGAGCATCCTATGGTCTCAGACCCCAAGATCACTCTGATCCTTCACACTGCCAAGAGTCTTATCATTAATACTATATTCTGCCATCATATTTGACCTACCAAAATGAACCACTTCACACTTATCTGGGTTTAACTCCATCTGCCACTTCTCAGCCCAGTTTTGCATCCTATCAAAGTCCTGCTGTAACCTCTGACAGCCCTCCACACTATCCACAACACCTCCAACCTCTGTGTCATGAGGAAACTTACTAACCCATCCCTCCACTTCCTCATCCAGGTCATTTATAGAAATCACGAAGAGTACTATGGGTCCCAGAACAGATCCCTGAGGCATTCCACTGGTGACCGACTTCCATGCAGAATAGGACCTGTCTACAACCACTCTTTGCTTTCTGTGGGCAAGCCATTTCTGGATCCACAAAGCAATGTCCCCTTTGATCCCATGCCTCCTTACTTTCTCAATAAGCCTTGCATGGGGTACCTTATAAAATGCCTTGCTCAAATTCATGTTCACTATATCTACTGCTCTTCCTTCATCAATGTGTTTAGTCACATCCTCAAAAAATTCAATCAGGCTCATAAAGCACAACCTGCCCTTCACAAAGTCATGCTGACTGCTCCAAATCATATTATACCTCTCCAAATGTTCATAAATCCTGCTTCTCAGGATCTTCTCCATCAACTTTCTAACCACTGAGGTAAGACTCTCTGGTCTATAATTTCCTGGGCTATCTCTACTCCCATATTTAAATAAAGGAACAACATCCGCAACTCTACCATCCTCCGGACCCTCTCCTGTCCTCATTGATGATGCAAAGATCATCGCCAAAGGCTCAGTGATCTCCTCCCTCGCCTCCCACAGTAGCCTGGGGTACATCTCATCCGGTCCCGGCAACTTATACAACTTGATGCTTTCCAAAAGCTCTAGCACAACCTCTTTCTTGATATCTACATGATCAAGCTTTTCATTATGCTGCAAGTCATCCCTACAATCACTAAGATCCTTTTCCATAGTGAATACTGAAGTAAAGTATTCATTATGTACCTCTGCTATTTCCTCCGATTCCATACACACTTTCCCTCTGTCACACTTGATTGGTCCTATTCTTTCACATCTTGTTCTCTTGCTCTTCACATACTTGTAGAATGCCTTGGGGTTTTCCTTAATCCTGCCTGCCAAGGCCTTCTCATGGCCCCTTCTGGCTCTCCTAATTTCCTTCTTAAGCTCCTTCCTAGTAGTCTTATAATCTTCCAGATCTCTAACATTACCTAGCTCTCTGAAACTTTTGTAAGCTTTTCTTTTCTTCTTGACTGGATTTATACCAGCCTTTGTACACCATGGTTCTTGTACCCTACCATATCTTCCCTGTCTCAATGGAACATACCTATACAGAACCCTACACAAATCTCCCCTGAATATTTGCTACATTTCTTCCATACTTTTCCCTGAGAACATCTGTTTCCAATTTAAACCTCCAATTTCCTGCCTGATAGCCTCATAATTCCCCTTACTCTAATTAAACACTTTTCTAACTTGTCTGTTCCTATCTCTCTCCAATGCTATTGGAAAGGAGACAGAATTATGATCACTATCTCCAAAATGCTCTCCCACTGAGAGATCTGACACCTGACCAGGCTCATTTCCCAATACCAGATCAAGTACAGCCTTATTTACATACTGTGTCAAGAAACCTTCCTGAACACACCTAACAAACTCCACCTCATCTAAACCCCTCGCTCTAGTGATATGCCAATCGATATTTGGGAAATTAAAATCTCCCATCAGGACAAATCTGTTCCAGGATCTGTTTCCCTATCTGTTCCTCAATATCCCTGTTACTATTGTGCAGCCTATAAAAAACACCCAGTAAAGTTATTGACCCCTTCCTGTTCCTAACCTCCACCCACAGATACTCCGTAGACAATCCCTCCATGGTGTCTACCTTTTCTGTAGCTGTGACATTATCTCTGATCAACAGTGCCACGCCTCCACCTCTTTTGCCTCCCTCCCTGTCCTTTCTGAAACATCTAAAACCCGGCACTTGAAGTAACCATTCTTGTCCCTTAGCCATCCAAGTCTCTGTAATGGCCACCACATCATATCTCCAATTACTGATCCACGCTTTAAGCTCATCCACTTTGTTCACAATACTCCTTGTGTTAAAATAGACAAATCTCGAGCCTTCGGTCTGAGTGCGTCCCTCCTCTATCACCTGCCTATCCTCCCTCTCGCACAGTCTACAAGCTTTCTCTATTTGTGAGCCAACCTCCTCTTCCCCAGTCTCTTCAGTTTGGTTCCCATCCCCCAACAATTCTAGTTAAAACTCCAGTAGCCTTAGCAAACCTCCCTGCCAGGATATCGATCCCCCTCGGATTCAAGTGCAATCTGTCGTTTTTGTACAGGTCACACCTGCCCCAGAAGAGGTCCCAGTGATCCAGAAATCTGAATCCCTGCCCCCTGCTCCAATACCTCAGCCACGCATTTATCCTCCACCTCATCCTATTCCTATTCTCACTGTCGTGTGGCACAGGCAGTAATCCCGAGATGACTACGTTTGAGATCCTGCTTTTCAACTTCCTTCCTAACTCCCTGTATGTACCACAACCTCTGGCTGTACTCCCTCCCACTGCAGGATATCTTGGATGCGATCAGAAACATCCCGGACCCTGGCACCTGGGAGGCAAACTACCATCTGAGTTTCTTTCCTGGGTCCACAGAATCACCTGTCTGACCCCCCTAACTATAGAGTCCCCTGTCACTGCTGCCTTCCTCTTCCTTTCCCTACCCTTCTGAACCACAGGGCCAGACTCTGTGCCAGAGGCACGGCCACTGTCACTTCCCCCAGTTAGGTCTCCCCCTGCTCAACAGTACTCAAACGGGAGTACTTATTGTCAAGGGGTACAGCCACAGGGGTACTCTCTAGTACCTGACTCTATGTTTAATGATATACCCTCAGGTGGGCAAATGAGATTTGCGTATCAGCGGTGGTGAACCTATGGCACGTGTGCCCAAGATGGTACACTCACTATTTTGTTGGCTTGTGTCATGCATTTCCATTGCCTCCACCTGCAAAAACAAAAGATTCAAGAACATTTATTATCAAAGAACGTATATGTTATCCCACCTTGAGGTTTGCCGGTTCCTTACAGGTAGCCCCAAAGCAAGAAACCCGATAGAATGCAATTTAAAAAAAGAAAAAAAAAACAAAATAAAAGATCAGCACCTGAAGTGCAAGAGAAAGAAAAATAACACAAAACAGACAAACAATCGAAGTGAACAACAACATTCTGAACCAAAATTGAGTTCCCAAATCCAAACCCCGGAGCAGCCCAAAGCCTCACTTCATCATATTAGCGGGCACAGAGCACAGCAGCTGGGGCGGTCTTCATAGCCTCAGCGCCATGGTTCAAGGAGTGACCATCATGGAGAACGAGCAAAATCAGCTTATGCCTCTGATCTGAGTCGGCATTTAAATTGTCTGAACAACGGTTCGTACTTCGCACTAGGACCCGGATGCTCATCGACTCACCCTCGGCCCAAGTTTCACCACCCAGCCCGAAGCCGCTCTCAAACTCTTCAAATCAGCTTGGCACCCAGAGCGATTCAACCTCGCACCTTGGTCAGTCGTATGGACATCGGAACTCCATCCCTAACGGTTCTGCAGCACACCATCTTGGCACATTCTTTAAACTCCCCTCGCCTTCACTCACCCCTTCAATGTTTGTTTTTAAAAATTTAACACAAATTACCTCAGAAAGTGTATTTTTAGTAATATTTTAGTTGGATTTCTTAGTTTTTTAACTACCAGAGAGCTGTCACATTTGTTCAGTAGCACCATCTTAATGGGAAGTTAATAATGAATATTTTAACATCAGGATTATTAAAAGATACATATGATTACCTTTACTGCCAAAGGAAGCAGTGAATGATTTTTTACACTGCTAGGGCAGTGAGGTGTTTTCACAGGAAACGCCTCATGCCAGTTTAGTGCCAGCTAGATGGTTGTGAGAACAAGTGACATTGGATAAAAATCTTGGCATACTCACAGACCTGGCATACACAACAGTCTTGGGACAGTAAGCAGTTACTAGAACAATACTATTTAGAAATGCTGCTATTTTTTGATTGTTTACCTATTGAGGTACCTTATAGAATAGGCCCTTCCAACCTTCAAGGATGGGTGGGATCCTTGTTAATACTAAGGGCCCTGCTGATGCTGCGCTCCTGATAAACGTCCTTGATGGATAGCAGGGAAACCCCTGTGATCCTCTCAGCCATCCTCACAGTCCTTTGTAGGGACTTCAGTTCCAAAGCTCGACTGCTCCCATACCAGATGGAGATGTAATTTGCCAGGATGCTTGTGCAAAACGCAGTTGAGGGGAATCAGGGATGGGGCTTGCCTCACTCTCCTCAGGAAGTGGAGTTGCCTTCTGATTCAGGGAGGTGATACTGAGGGACCAGGTGAGGTAATCCGTGACGTGAACTTGGTGCACTTAACTCTCTCCATGGAGGAGCCTTGTGTGCACAGCTGCCATTTTGGAAGATTAACATTAATAATTTTTAAAAAGGGTGGAATGGTGGCATAGTGGGGAAGTCAAACCTACGGTGGCATATCATGGAAATGAAATCAGTAAGGCTTGCGACGTGAGCTGTGGGACTTAGACATCATGAAAGCAATGGGATTCCTAGAGAAACTAAATAATGTTCTGCCACACAGGTTATTTACCACTCCTGTTCATTCAGTCTGTCCAGTCCCACACAACTCCCATTCCTCTCTGAACTGACTTACAGAGAGACACAAGAAACAGCGGCAGATGCTGCAATGGAGCCACTTTGTGCTCGTCCCCCTCCGCTCCCTTCCTACCCTTTTATTCTGGCTTCTGCCCTCATTCTATCCAGTACCTGATGAAGGGCCTCAGCCTGAAACATCGACTGTTCAGGTGGAATTCTCTACCGTGGATGGTTGGAAAGGCCAGGCTGCTGAGTATGTTAACGGAGGGATAGATTTATTGAAGGGACTTTGGAGGAGGGGGACATGGTTTTGATCATCAGTTAAATGGTATAGCAGGCTTGAAAGCCTGAACACCCTACTCCAGCTCCTGTTTTCAGTTTCTGTTTTCTTTATGAAAGAAATGTTATGCCAGTCAGGTAGATAGCTACAGAAAAAGACCTTTTCAGCTCCTTGATCTGTGCTTCAGCTCTACCTATGTTTACTGTTATAAAAGCAAATTAATATTTGATCATTTAAACTGATCCATAATTTAGAGTCTTCAGGAGAGCAAGCTCTCAGGTTCTATTAGCCTTTGTGGGAAATTGACAATTACTCGTTACGCAAATCCCAAAGATCACATTGTTTAACTTTCTCTCGAGCTATATGTTTGATATCAAGTGTTATACTTGGGATTTTTTTTTTAATTTGAAATTAGAAAAGGTACTGATTTGCCAATAAATGAAATAGCCTACAAAGCTTGTTGGTAACACCGAGAAAATCCAATTTTAACCCACAAGAAAAAAGTATTTAAAATTGTTACTTTTCAAATATCTTAGGTCTCACTTGATCCCTCAACATCACCTCTTTGGCCAAGAAAATGCAGCAGCGCCTCCACTTCCTGAGGAGACTGAAGCAAGTGTTGCTCCCTCCTCACCTCCATTTTAAGAGGAGAACCATTGAGAGTGTCAGCTGCTTCACTGTGTGGTACAGGAATTGTAAGGCATCTGAGATGAAGACCCTAAAAAGGATTGCAAGAGCTGCTAAGAGGATCATCAGAGCCTCTTTTCCACCTGTCAGAGATGTTTATCAGGTGAACTGCATAAGCAGGGACCTTAGCATTGACAACGATCCTTCCCATCCATCCAACAATCTCTTTGACCTCCTACCATCAGGCAGGAGGTACCATAGCATTAGGACAAGGATTGTTAGGATGGGAGACAGCTTCTTCTGTTAGGCTGGGCTTGTATACACTGGAATTTAGAAGGATGGGAGGTAATCTGATTATTAAGAGATTGGACACACTAGAGGCAGGAAACATGTTCCCAATGTTGGGGGAGTCCAGAACTAGAGGCCACAGTTTAAGAATAAGGGTAGGCCATTTAGAACGGAGTCCAGGAAAAACGTTTTCACCAGAGAGTTGTGGATCTATGGAATGCTCTGCCTCAGAAGGCAGTTGAGGCCAATTCTCTGGATGCTTTCAAGAAAGAGTTAGATAGAGCTTTTAAAGATAGTGGAGTCAAGAGATATGGGGAGAAGGCAGGAACGGGGTACTGATTGTGGATGATCAGCCATGATCACAGTGAATGGTGGTGCTGGCTCGAAGGGCCAAATGGCCTACTCCTGCACCTACTGTCTACTGTCTACTGTCTATTGTCTATTCTCTCAAGACACAAGACTGCTGAACTCCCTGCCACCACCCAGGTCTCATCGTGTAATGAAGTGCCAGTAGCAGTATCCTGTTCACTCTACATTTTGTTTGCGATTGAAGGTTACTGCAGGATATTAAGAACATCAAACATACAGGTCTACCCCATCAGCGAGATGCTGGTGTTATTGTGTATTGTTGTGATGTTACCTGGACTCGTGGACTGAAAAGCTTGAGCACGTAGATATTAAGAAAGAGGATGTGCTGGAGCCTTTGGAAAGCATCAGTCTGGATAAGTCACTGGGACCAGACAAGATGTACCCCAGGCTACTGTGGGAGGCGAGGGAGGAGATTGCTGAGCCTCTGGCGATGATCTTTATATCATCAATGGGGACGGGAGAGGTTCCGGAGGATTGGAGGGTTGCATATGTTGTTCTATCATTCAAGAAAGGGAGTAGAGATAGCCCAGGAAATTATAGACCAGTGAGTCTTACTTCAGTAGTTGGTAAGTTGATGGAGAAGATCCTGAAGGGCAGGATTTATGAATATTTGGAGAGGTATAATATGATTAGGAGTAGTCAGCATGGCTTTGTCAAGGGCAGATCATGCCTTACAAGTCTGATTAAATTTTTTGAGGATGTGACTGAACACATTGATGAAGGTAGAGCAGTAGATATAGTGTATATGGATTTCAGCAAGGCATTTGATAAGGTATCCCATGAAAGGCTTATTGAGAAAGTAAGGAGGCATGGGATCCAAGGAGACATTGCTTTGTGGATCCAGAATTGGCTTGTCCACAGAAGGCAAAGAGTGATTATAGACTGGTCATATTCTGCATGGAGGTTGGTCACCAGTGGTGTACCTCAGGGATCTGTTTGTGATTTTTATAAATGACCTGGATGAAGAAGTGGAGGGATGGGTCAGTAAATTTGTTGATGACACAAATGTTGGGAGTGTTATGGATTGTGTGAAGGGCTGTCAGAGGTTACAATGGGACATTGATAGGTTGCAAAAGCTGGGCTGAGAAGTGGCAGATGGAGTTCAACCCAGTTAAGTGTGAAGTTGTTCATTTTGGTAGGTCAAATATGATGGCAGAATATAGTATTAATGGTAAGACTCTTGGCAGTGTGGAGGATCAGAGGAAACTTGGGATCCGAGTCCATGGGACGCTCAAAGCAGCTCTGCAGGTTGACTCTGTGCATTGGCCTTCATCAATCGTGGGATTGAGTTTAGGAGCCGACAGGTAATGTTACAGCTATATAGGACCCTGGTCAGACCCCACTTGGAGTACTGTGCTCAGTTCTGGTCGCCTCACTATAGGAAGGATATGGAAACCATAGAAAGGGTGCAGAGGAGATTTACGAGGATGTTGCCTGGATTGGGGAGCATGCCTTATGAGAATAGGTTGAGTGAACTCAGCCTTTTCTCCTTGGAGCGACGGAGGATGAGAGGTGACCTGATAGAGATGTAAAAGATGATGAGAGGCATTGATCATGTGGATAGTCAGAGGCTTTTTCCCAGAGCTGAAATGTCTAGCATGAGAGGGCACAGTTTTAAGGTGCTTGGAAGTAGGTACAGAGGAGATATCAGGGGTAAGTTTTTAAATGCAGAGAGTGGTGAGTGCGTGGAATGGGCTGCCAGCAATGGTGGTGGAGGTGGATACAACTCCACCACCGACTTTAAGAGTTTCTTTAAGAGACTCCTGGACAGGTTCATGGAGCTGAGAAAAATAGAGGGCTATGGGTAACCCGAGGTAATTTCTGAGATAAGGACATGTTCGGCACAGCTTTGTTGGCCAAAGGGCCTGTATTGTGCTGTAGATTTTCTATGTTTTATGTTCTAGATTGCTGCTAGTCTGGCTCACACGTTCTTTAGCCAGGCCAACAGTGGGAGAGCTGAACTGCTTGGTTGTGGCAAGGACTAGGCCCGTGATGTGGGATCGCCTGTGCAGTTGCCCAAGGGTGGAGATGACAGAGGTGGTGTGGAAGAGAGCAGGGCAGTAGGGCTGCCCCTTCTGTCAGTGCTGCCTTGGTTTCCATGCGATGCGCCCTGAAGTGTTCGCTATGTGGAAGAACAAGTTAGACCAGATCAATTTACAGTCATACCACTCAGCTATTTTATTATTTTCTCTTTGAGATGATACGCAGGTGATCAGGCAGCCTCAATGGAGAAGAATAAACCCTCATCAAGACCCTTCATCACAACTGGGGGAGAAAAGGGTTTTTTTTGCCCTTCTTTTCCAGAGCTGATGAAAGACCTGAGCCTGAATCATTGACAATGCTTGACTCTCCACAGACACTGCCTGATCTGCTGATCTCCTCCTGCACGATGGATGCTTCGCTCTGGAATTTCAGTACCTGCAGAATCTTCTGAGTTGAACATGTACTTGGCTTCAGAGTCATAGTGGCAGACTGAGATAATAGCATTAGTATTAGTTTATTATTGTCACACGTACCGAGATACAGTGAAAAACTTGCCTTACATACTTAATCGGTCCATACAGGTCAAATCATTACACAGTGCATCAAGCTAGAATAAGGTAAATCAATGCAGAATGAAGTGTACAAGAGGGCAGTGTGGGTAATGAAGTGCAAGATACAATGAGGTAAATTGTGAGGTCAAGAATCGATCTTATTGTAGAAAAAAACCATTCATGAGTCTGATATCAGCAGAACAGTGGCTGTCCATGAGCCTGGGTGGTAACATCTGGCTAGCGGGACAGGGCAAAAGAGAGAAAATCTGACAAATGAGCTTTATTGCCATTTAACTACACACATGTATAATGCCTAGAAAAAGTATTCAAACCCCTTGGAATTTTTCATGTTTTATTGTTTTACAACATTGAGTCACAGCAGATTGTGTTTGGCTTTTTTCGCTGATCAACAGAAAAGGACTCTTCTGTGTCAAAGTGAAAACAGATCTCTACAAAGTGATCTAAACTAATTATAAATATAAAACACAAATTAATTGATTGCACAAATATTCACCCCCTTCATGTCAGTGTTTAGTAGATGTGCCTTTGATAGCAATTACAACCTTGATCCTGTGTGGGTATCAGCTTTGCACATCTGAACACTGTAATTTTTCCCCATTCTTCTTTACAAAACTGCTCAAGCTCTGTCAGACTGCATGGGGATTGTGAGTGAACAGCCCTTTTCAAGTCCAGCCACAAATTCTCAATTGGATTGAGATCTGGACTTGGCCACTCCAGGACTTTGGTGTTTCTAAGCCATTCCTGTGTAGCTTTGGCTTTACACTCGAGTCATCTTCTTGCTGGAAAACAAATCTTCTCCCAAGTCACAGTTCTCTTGCAAACTGCATCAGGTTTTCCTCCAGGATTTCCCTGTATTTTGCTGCATTCATTTTACCCTCTCCCTTCACAAGCCTTCCAGGACCTGCTGCAGTGAAGCATCCCCACAGCATGATGCAGCCACCACCGTGCTTCATGGTAGGGATGATTGTTTTTGATGATGTGTGGTGTTTGGCTTATGCCAAACATAGTGTTTAGTCTGATGGCCAAAAAGCTCAATTCTGGTTTCATCAGACCATAGAACCTTCTTTCAGCTGACATCAGAGTCTCCCGCATGCCTTCTTGTAAACTCTAGCTGAGATATCATGTAAGTTTTTTTCCCATAGTGGCTTTCTCTTTGCCACTCTCCCATAAAGCTGTGACTGGTGAAGCACCCGGGTAACAGTTGTTGTGTGCGGTCTCTCCCATCTCAGCCACTGAAGCTTGCAGCCCCTCCAGAGTTGTCACAGGTCTCTCAGTGGCCTCCCTCACTAGTCCTCTTCTTACATGATCACTCAGTTTTTGAGGACAGCCTGCTCTGGGCAGATTTACAGCTGTGCCATATTCTTTCCATTTCTTGATGATTGACTTAACTGTACTCCAAGGGATATTCAGTGACTTGGAAATTTTCCTGTATTCATCTCCTGACTTGTGCTTTTCAATAACCTTTTCACAAAGTTGTTTGGAGTGTTCTTTTGTCTTCATGGTGTCGTTTTTGTCAGGATACTGACTCACCAACAGTTGGATCCTCCAGATACAGGTGTATTTTTACTACAGTCTATTGAAACACCTTGACTGCAAACACGTAATCTCCATTTGACTAATTATGTGACTTCTAAAACCAATTGGCCGCAGCAGTGATGATTTGGTGTGTCATAGTAAGTGGAGGGGGGAGAATTAGGCAGAGTTGAATACTTAAGCAATCAATTATTTTGTGTTTTATATTTGTAATTACTTTAGATCTTTTGTAGAGATCTGTTTTCACTTTGACACAGAGGAGTCTTTTCTGTTGTTCAGTGTCAAATAAAACACGAAAGCTTCCAAGGGGTTGGGGAAGGTGTGTACTTTCTATAGGCACTGTACACTATGTATATAGAAACATTGTCTCATTTCTTCAACCAGGGTGTAAAGCACCCAACTCTACATAACCCAAGAAGGTAAGGATAAAATCTACAGATGAATCACACAGCCTCGAGGAGTGCCAGTGCCCAGTGTAATGGGACAAGATGTTGCTACTCACATAAACTGACTGTGGCCTTACTGTTAAGAAGGCCTGTATCCATAAGACCATAAGACACAGGAGAAGAATTAGTTCATTTGGCCCATCAAGTCTGCTCTGCAATTTAATCATGGCTGACATTTTTTTCCCCTCTCCTCAATCCCATTCCCTGGCCTTCTCCCTGTAACCTTTGATGTCATGTCCAATCAAGAACCTATCAATTTCTGCCTTTAGTACACCCAATGACCTGGCCTCCACAGCTGCCTGTGGTCACAAACTCACCACCCTCTGGCTAAAGAAATTTTACCACATCTGTTTTAAATGGACTCCCCTCTTTCCTGAGGCTGTGGCCTCTTGACTGAGACTCTCCCATCATAGGAAACATCCTTTCCACATCTACTCTATCAAGGCCTTTCAATATTCAAAAGGTTTCAATGAGATCCCTCCTCATGCTTCTGAATTCCAGCAAGTATGGACCCAGAACCATCAACTGTTCCACATATGATAACCCTTTCATTCCTGGAATCATCCTTGTGAACCTCCTCTGGACCCTCTCCAATGCCAGCACATCTTTTCTTAGATGAGGAGCCCAAAACTGTTTACAATATTCAAGATGACCAGTGCCTTATAAAACCTCAGCATCACATCCTGCTCTTGCATTGATGACCTCTTGAAGTGAATGCTAAAATGGCATTTGCCTTCTTCACTACCAACACTACCTGTAAGTTAATCTTTAGGCTGTTCTGCACAAGGACTCCCAAGTCCCTTTGCATTTCAGATTTTTTGGATTTTCTCCTCATTTAGAAAGTAGTCTGCAACATTTATTTATACTACCGGAGTGCATGACCATGCATTTTCCAACATTGTATTTCATTTGCCATTTTCTTGCCCATTCTCCCAATCTGTCTAAGTCCTTCTGCAACCTAACTGCCTCCCCAACTTACCTGCCTCTCCACCAATCTTCATATCATCTGCAAACTTGGCAACAAAGCCATCTATTCCATCATGTAAATCATTGATATCCAGCATAAAAAGAAGTGGACCCAACACCAACCCCTACGGAACTCCATTAGTCACTGGCAGCCAACCAGACAAGGATCTTTTTATTCCCACTTGCTGCCTCCAACCAATCAGCCAATGCTCTAACCATGCCAGTAACTTTCCTGTAATACTGTGGTGAACTACATATCCCTGTCTGGACACACCCCCGCTGCTGACTGCTCCTGTTGTTCCTCCCACTGACCCCTGTATAAAGGCGATTGGAGGCACGGCTCCTCCCTCAGTCTCCAGGATGTTATGTGATGGTCTCTTGCTGCTGACAGTGCTTTCTTCCAGCTAATAAAAGCCTATCTCTCGCCTCACGTCTGCGAGAGTTATTGATGGTGCTTCAAATACCATGGGTTCTTAACTTGGTAAGAGCCTCATCAATGGCCTTCTGAAAGTCCAAATATACAACATTCACTGCATCCCCTTTATCTATCCTACTTGTAATCTCCTCAAAGAATTCCAACAGGTTTGTCAGGCAAAATTTTCCCTTAAAGAAACCACGTTGACCTTGTCCTATCTTGTCCTCCGTCTCCAAGTACTCCATAACCTCATCCTTAACAAATGACTCCAAGATCTTCCCAACCACTGAGGTCAGGCTAACTGGTCTATAATTTCCTTTCTGCTGCCTGCCTCCTTTCTTAAAGAGTGGAGTGACATTTACATTTTTCCAGTCCTCTGGCCAGAGTCCAATGATTTTTGAAAGATCATTACTCATGCCTCTACAATACCTACTGCTACCTCTTTCAGAACTCTAGGGTGCAGTTCATCTGGTCCGGGTGACTCAGTTCTTTCAGCTTTTTGAACGCCATCTCCTGTTTAATAGTAACTGCTGTCACTTGTCTTCCTTCACACACTACAGCATCTGGCACACTGCTAGTGTCTTCCACAGTGAAGAATGATGCAAAGTACTCAGTCAGCTCATCTCTCATCTCCTTGTCTGCCATTTTTATTGCTCTGGCCTCATTTTCTAGTCGCCCTATATCCACTGTCAGCTCTCCTTTTTTTAAAAAAACATACTTGCAAAAGCTTTTGCTATCCACTTTGATATTGTTTGCTAGTTTGCTTTCATATTTCATATTTTCCTTTCTAATGATTCTTTCAGCTACTCTCTATAGGGTTTTAAAAGCTTCCCAATCCTTTATCTTCCCAACAATTTTTGCTTTGTATGCCCTCTCTTTTATATTTATTTACAGGATGTGAGCGTTGTCAGTGAAGCTAGCATTTATTGCCCAGCCCTCTTTGCCTGTGAGAAGGTGGTGAGGAGCTGCCTTCCTGAATCGCTGCGGTCCCTGAGGTGTAGGTACACCCACAGTGATGTTAGGGATTTAACCCAGTGACGATGAAGGAACGGTGATATGTTTCCAAGTCAGGATGGTCAGTGATTTCCAAGTGGTGGAGTGTTCTCGTCCTTCTAGATGGTAGTGCTCGTGGGTCTGGAAGGTGCTGCTGTAGGAACTTTTTTTCATTAGCTTTGATTTCCTTTGTCAGCCACAGTTGCACTATTTTGCCTTTTGAGTATTTCTTCATTTTTGGAATACATCTGTTCCTCCCTTCCTCATTTTTCCCAGAAACTCACACTATTGCTGCTCTGCTATCATCCCTACAAACATCTCCTTCCAATTTACTTTGGCCAACTCCTCTCTCATACCACGGTAATTTCCTTTACTCCACTGAAAAACTGCTACGTCAAACTTTACTTTTCCCCTATCAAATTTCAAGTTGAACTCAATTCATATTGTGATCACTGTCTCCTAAGGGCTCTTTTACCTTAAGCTCCCTAATCACCTATGGTGCATTACACATCACCCAATCCAGTGTAGCTGATCCCCTAGCAGGCTCAATGACAAACTGCTCTAAAAAGCCATCTCATAGGCATTCAACAAACTCACTCTCCAGATCTATTTACCAAACTGATTTTCTCCAATCAACCTGAAAGTTAAAATCTCCCATGACTGTTATAACATTGCCCTTATGACACGCCATTTCCATTTCCTGTTCTAATCTGTGGTCCACATCTCAGCTACTGTTGGGAGGCCTGTATATAACTGCCATCAGTGTCCTTTTACCCTTCCAGTTTCTGAACTCAGCCCACAAGGATTCAACATCATCTGATCCTACGTCACATCTTCCTACAGATTTGATGCCATTCTTTACCAGTAGAGCCACACCACCCCCTCTGCCTACCTTCCTATCCCTCCGATAACATGTAACCTTGGACATTCAGCTTCCAACTACAACCATCCTTCAGCCACAACTCAGTGATGGCCGCAACACCATACCAGGCAATCTGTAATTGTGCAATAAGATCATCCACCTTATTTCTTAGGTTCCATGAATTGAGATAGAACACTCTGAGTACTGTATTTGCTACCCTTTTTGATTCTGCATCCCTAATGCACTGATACTTTTGTCCTGTCGTCCACCTGCCCTTCCTGACAGTCTGTGCACACTGTCTCTGCTTTTTTACCATCTATCCTATCCGGAGTCCCCTCATTCTGATTCCCCCCCCCCACCACCCTGCCAAATTAG